>NC_139937.1:10044636-10644636 GCF_963514095.1 Eutrigla gurnardus | reverse complement strand
CCAGTTCTCTGCGCATGTCCTGCAACTGGCAGGCGTCTTCCTCATAAAAGGTGTCCCGCATCTCATCCATCTCTGCCCGCATCTCCTCGATTTCCATCTAGCAAAACACAGAGGAAAACAATTTTAGAATGAATGTCAGAATATTTAAAGCCAACCTGGTCCCCTAAAAGACAGGTCAGGGCCTTTAAAAATAATTCAAAACAAAGCATGCCGCATGCGTGCATTTTATATCATACAACAGGTGCCACCAACGTGCATGCTAAAAAATACAACTTAAACAAATATACATTGTCAGGCTTGTAATTCATTACCAGATTACCTTAAGATCATCGTTTTCATCCTCAAGCTTCTCAATATCGTCTTGCAGTGCCTGGTCTGGCTGCGGGGCCGGTTGTGGTAGAGGCTCAGGGGACAGCTCCGGCTCTGAGGCCGGCGGTGATGACGACTTTGTCTGCATCTTGGTCCCTTTCTTTCCTAAGCTCTTATTCAAATGGAACTGTATTAGCTCGGACTGCAAGCATCCCTCTTTCCAGAAACCGGGTCCGCAGCCTATCGTGCCTTTGGAGCTCTTCTTACTGCCGCTCGTCGCCGACGCGGCCTCCCCACCTTTCGGGTTTTTGCTCCTCAGTTTGGGGGATTTGGATGCACAGGGCTGATCGGATACGACGCGGCTCGGATCGGCTCTGGAGGGCGAGGAGGCATCAGCGACCTGGCGGGGGGAGTCTTCTGGTGTCTGGACGCCGCCTCTGTCTGCCGCCGTCGCGAGCCTGCTCAGCGTCGGGCTTTCAGCACCGGCAGCCTGGACAGCAGCCGCGCCTCTGACGGCAGGAGCGCCTCCGGCCTGCCGCTCCTTGCCTGTGGAAACGGGAGAATGACCTCGGCTGTTTCTCCCTCCTCCTCCTCCTCCTCCTCCTCCTGCTTGCTTTGACGTGGTGGACTTTGACGAGTTGCTGCCCTTCTGTGCAGCTTTAGATGCACCGTCTTTGAGCCCTGCCGGAGACGAAGACCGCTGTAGCTTCCGGCTGCTATTGTCTGGCTGCCGCGATGAGTCGGCAGAGGATGGGTTCATCATGGTGTCAAAGGCTCAGCTCATCCTCAACAACATCAGCAGTATCCCTGCAGCTGGGAAACAATAGACCGCTCAAACCGAAAGGCTAATAAAGATAGGTAGAAGTAAAGCTTTACAACACAAGGATCCTCTACAGGTCGACCGAATAGTCCGCGTTTGTTACTTGACTGAAAAGCGAAATTATTTGGAGTCATACTTGATTCAGATTATTATTTATTTATTTTACAAATAGCGGGGTTAATTGGACCAGCGCCCGGACAGGTAGGCCAAACGTGACCACCAGTGATGATGCAGTCGGCCATTCGGCCCCTGTCTGACGAGATCAGCTGCAGCTGGGGGCAATTAGGCGTTCATTTGCGTCACGTGAGCTGCCGAAAGGGCAATGGGCGCGCGCGAGAGAGCTAGAAAGAGAGAGAGAGAGAGAGACAGAGAGAGAGAGAGAGAGAAGGCAATGTCATTGGCTATTAAACCTGGAGCAGCAGCCAGCCAATTAATACGCGCTGCCTGTTCGGTTGACAGAAATACGGTTTGGAGTGGATCCTCGACCGAGCTAAAGAAACAAAGGACGGTCAAGCTCCTTGATAATAGATAAGCCACATCCTGTCAGCCATCATCCTCTCATATCCAACATGCCCGGTTACTCAAACGGATGGAAGCTGAGCTATAAAAGTATCAGAAGCAACGCACATAACGTTCATTTTAAGTTGCCGCAGTTGACTCTTTGGTTTTGAAAGCACCATAAATCAACTACCTGGAACACGCTCTCGCCGTCCAATGAGTCGAAACAATGGAGAAAGCGTAGCTCCCTTTCCGCGTCTTCTACATATAAACAACCGGCAGCAGCAACAGTAAACCGAGGAGGCCTGACGTTAGAACAGAACGTGGACCACATTCAGACATTCGCCCTTCATGCGGGTTAATGTTGTCACATTCCCCTGAAAACAAAGGTGTGCTCAAAGAAAATAGTTCATCACGTGGAGATCACGAAGCTCCCGGTGAATTTCTTACCTTTTCTCGGTGTTTTGTCGGATGCTGGAGGTGATGGGGAGGCAGAAGCGATGCTGACTCGAGCGCCTCCCGAGCACCAAGCAACCTGTTTCAATATTCATGACATTACATCATCGCTGGGAGGGCCGGGCCTGCACGGAAATGAAGCTGCACGCAGCAGGCTGCTCTCATTGGAAGAGGACATATGACTCTCTCTCTCTCTCTCTCTCTCTCTCTCTCTCTCTCTCTCTCTCTCTCTCTCTCTCTCTCTCTCTCTATCTCTCTCTCCACTTGCAATATGATCACCTTGTATTCAGTCATTTGCATTTGAGTGTAAGGATTTCATGTGTGTGTGTTCCAAACCTTTATAATGCGTTTTTATTTTCCAAGGGTGCAGCGAGGCACTTTATATCAAGAGGACAATAAGACTGAAGTGCAGAACGTCCACACATATCGTTTCTTGGTTGTTGGCCTTTTTCTTTCTCTCATTTTTCATTTCCAAACTGAAGCTGCTGCATGCTCTTTTCATGAATGCCAAAGAGTCATTTGTCACACTTTTATGTGTTTGGCTCTGGAGGAGTGGGCCTTACTTAATGTTGTCCTGTGATAAATAAGGCATTTGATTCGGTCTTCTGGCACCCATAATGAGTTTGAGTCTTGTAGGAAAGGGAGATGTGCAGTTGGAGCGGATTTGGTTTGAAGACAGATTCAGAGATGACATTTTCCAATGGGATTGGATCGGGGACCATTTATTCTGTTTGTAAACAGGCCTGGTTCCTCATACACTCAAGGCATCTTCACTTTGATTGAATTATTTGCAGTGGGCCAGAGCCATCTCACCCATCCCCAGAGTTGTAACTCTGGGCCCTGTGCTTGCCAGATAAAACACACAGACCCATCTGAAACGGCCCATAGTGGTTTAAAGGTACAGCTCAAAGGAGGCAGACGGGTGTTGCATGCATCATCCCTGTGTGAGTAAAATAACAAGTAGGCTTTAGTTTTCTAGGAAGTGCCAGGAATGGACTTGAATTGAAAGCTAGGATTTTCTCTGCTCTGAATGTTTTATGGCATGGATTTCAGCTTCTGACAAGGCTTCAGTAACCACAGCTCTTACCCTCCCACCTCTGTGCAATCCATTTGCTTCTGTCACTGCAGGCTTTTACAACACTCTATCTTGATCCATTCAGAAATAAAACTGCTCGCTGTTGTAATCACAGTTTAATTGCCAGAAAAGATGTTGCATGGCCAATCAGCCAGCTTTGGCCAGGAATGATGATCCATTTTCACTGAATGGGATAACAGATGTTTGGGGTCTTGTGCTCCCTTTCACTGTGACACACACACACATTGACCACTTCCCCCCACCTATCCTCTCCGGCTGCCCCAGGACTATTCAATCATTTGCTTGCATTAAAGTGACAGATGTCTGCATCACAGAGGCCCCATGCATGTGCCAGACAAGATGATTGGTTCTGCTTTGTCTGAAGTAAAACAAAAGAAGGGAATGTTTGGCTCTCAGTTTCTTCGATCATAACACCACAGATTACAACACATTTTATCTGGCAGCTTCAATAAAAATATGTATAAGTATGACTCAGTTTGGATGATGAACATGAATTGACCAACATTTTGTTCATACTGGATTGAATCATCCTATCTAAGAGTAAGTCTTCACTTCAGTCCTTCAGTGAGAGAGAGAGAGGAGCTGTGAGAGCGAGAGACAGAGAGAGAGAGAGGCCCTGATGAACTTCATCTAAAAATATCACCCTCATTCATTTCACACTCTCAAGTCTCTCTGTCATTCTCACTTCCTCTATTATTCACAAAGACCGGATCATCAGTAACACCATGCGTAGACAGGCGTCCCAGCCAGGAATAATCTGCAGTGTCACCTTGTTGCAGGGTCGTTCAGGGGGTTTCCTATACTTTTTAAACTGCAACATATAGAATTATTCAAAATGGGTGTAACATTTTTGCATCAACTCAACATTTCCATGATACATTAGCATAATGTATAATTTAAGTGTGCCATATTAAAAGACTGGCAGATGTATCAAACCTCTTCTAAAGAACAAAATTAGGAGAGTAACAATTCACATAAGAGGAGTCATAAACCGACATTTTCATGACATCATTGTTGATTAATTTAAGCCCTTATTCTGGCAGGTTAACAAGGGAGGGCTTTTCAAGCAAGTGCCTTAATGCTGCAATACGTTTCTCCCACGAGGCTTAAAGAACGGGCCCGTCTCCAGTCTCAGTTGTTGTGCTCCAGATATCAACTGGGCTTGTGACAGGCAGGAAAATTGTACTTTGCTGTGGAAATCAACAGCAGATTTCCACTTCTGCACAGATACAGACACACAGTCACATGTAAACGCTGGTGTAACCATCTGAATCCTCTTTAATGGACTGAAGCACGTACAATACATATAGATTGTGCTTTTACTGTATTCCTTACTCTTCACTATATTCATGAGCTGTGTGGAGATACAGAAAAGGGTGAGGTCATTCTGTTTTTTATTCAACACCAACATTTGAATAAACACGTTGGACTGACTGACATGATATTGAAAAACCACACATTAATGAGGTTACCCTAATGAGAATAAAAAAACTAGAACATGAACTGGCATACTTATGCTAAGGCTAGTGTAATGACTTACTATTTAAAATCACTGCGAGGCATTTGAGTGCCAATGAGAAAATCACTAAGTATAAATAATTTTCCCTTTAGAAACCACATTCACGGACACATAATGCACATAATGAGACGTGTTTGCCAACCAGAAGAGACCGGGGGAAAGGGCTGAAACAGTTGGATGGATATGGGCCCATGATTGAAGGGAAATGTTGCTGATGAGGTTGTGTTTTTTTGTTACAGAGTTGTGAAATGATTTCTCTGGGTTGAAGAATATCACAAATAGCATCCATACGTAATATCCCTCTGCTCGTGGAGGCCTCCCACTCACAAACTCTGCAGGGGGGTTGCACACACACACACGCACACATTGTGTTTCTCAATCTCTCTATTACACACACACACACACACACACACAAATTAAATCTCCACACTCTAATCCACCCACCCACACACACACACAAGCACTACAACACTGTTAAATAGTTTATTGCACTGGTGCTGTTTCCCACATAGACCACAGCTGATTTAAAAAGAAGGAGCAGGAGGAGGGGATGCGGTGGGTGGGGGTGGGAGGTATTTGGGAGGAGGGGTCAGACAGCTGCTGTGTACAGTTACCATGGAAACCTTTGTCTGAACCCATCAAAAGGGAGGAGTATTCAGGGATGCGATGAGCAACGTTAGAAGAGGCTTTTCTCTTTTTGTCTACCGAACATGTTTCAAGAGATTTACAAATTATTATTATTATTATTATTATTATTATTATTATTATTATTATTATTATTATTATTATTATTATTTTATGACTTTTCTAGAAATCAAAGACATGACCCCATCCCATATTGGAAACATAATTTTGATGCTTATTTGCCACAAATAGATTATGGATATAAATATGGACACTGAAAACCAAAAACAATGTAACAATTCTACACTCTTTTAAATCATTTTATCGATGAATGGTTTTGGACAACAATTTTGCAAATTAAATCAATTTGTCTATTTCGGCTTCAACGCTGGTGGAAGAAGTATTCAGGTTATTTGTGTAAATAAAAGATAAAAACCCTGAATAATGTAAAAATACTCCCTAAAAGTACTCCATAAAAGTACCCTGCAGTATACTTACCTACAGATGAACTTAAATAAACAAACGTAAAAGTATTAATGAAGCTGAATGACCCATTTTGGAGTAATAAAATACTGATACACTATAATTATTATAGCTGATGCTTTAAGATGCAAGTAGTGTTTCATGTCATATGTATGTTTGGTAAACATTGAACATTCAGGTAGCTTCAGTATCTCAGATCTAAAGTAGCAGAAAGAAAATACTTGAGTGAAGTGTAACTACCTTAAAAAGTGTACTTACATACTTAAGTAAATACTTAGTTATTTCCCAACACTGGGTTTTTACACTAGTGCAAAGAAACAGCATGCGGCCACCCGTCCTACTTGATGCTGCCTGAGAAATTAGTTTTGATAAAACATTGATTTTGAATTTCATAATTCTCAGATGTCCATTAAAATGTTGGGTGATTATGTTGTAGTTCTTAATCTTGGTGAGATGTAATTTCCATAATCACAGTGGATGGTTGAAAGGGTGGGGAACATAGTTAGCATGCTGTATCGTAACATATGGTGCTAATTTACTGGAACTATGGTGCCCTCTGGTGTTGTAAACCCACTCTGCACATACAGTATGTTACCATTTTATCAGTAACATAGTCTTGATCCACAAAATAATCTATCCTTGTTAAAGCCCTATGACATTTATTACATTATGAATAAGACAAATAAAGCGTCAAAAGGAAACCCGTATTTGTACAGGCATTCAGTTTAATTGAATTTGAAGAGAGTTCAAAGTTATGATACTTAAAAAAAACAACAAACGAAACTAAAAACACAGAAGCAAAGTGGACGTATAAACTTTGAGTCCTTAATGTACAAGCTAACAGGCTGGGAACATTCCCAAATCAAATATGCAGAGTACAAAATATCACAATGTAATATGTACAGCACACAAAAGAACACAGATACACAGACAAGCACTCTTGGTATCATGGGAATTGGTATTTACACAAAAATAAATAGGGAAAAAAACAATAAATAACATCAAAATGCATCATTTTCATTAATGGATGACATAAAGCCGGATTTGCTGACATACAGAGCCGAAACACTTATACTCTATATACTACAGGCAGAGCAAAGTTATTCTTCATAGTGGTATAACATACAAAGTCACTATAGAGGTTCACCAGCTCTTTTTGTATATAAATCAGAAGTTTTATCTTTTTGAATCAAAATGTTCCCCCTGATAAATTTACATTCAAGCCTGCTCAGGACACAGATAGATTCAGCCTGAAAACATATAGTCACAAAATGATATTTGATTGATTATGGGAAGAAATTATACACAAGGTTAGTTCACTCGAGGAAAACTGTGAGTTTGTTCTGAAATCTCCACCAGCACTTCTTTGTTCAGCACACGACATTTCCACCAGTATGTAAGACAAACAACGACGTCAGATATATTCTATAAAAAGACAGGAAAACATCTGCAAAGACAAAACTTCTTTCAAAGCGGGGAACATTGAGATAATCATCAGATCCATCATTTGTCTGGAGGATAGTCATTACATTTCATCACATTATGTACAGGTAGGGATGTATAAAACCTGCTTTGTATGTTTACAGAAATAGAAGTTAGAACCTTCTATGAGAGACTGTTGATGATTATTCCATCATAAACCAGCAATGGAACAATCCCATCGAAATCTCAAAGGATTGGGACTCTATTGTTTCTATTCCTATGTACATCTTCATATTGATTGATTTCCTTCCTCAGGATGTAACTGTGCACTAATGGAGACAGTTCAAAAGGGAGCGGCAGCTGAGGCCACAATTCAAAATAAATAATGAATAAAAAAAACAAACGAGACGAGTCTGTGTTCACAAATAAGTGGAAAACTGGCGAGGGGTCTATTCAGTAAACAAGAACTGTAAACGTAAGTCTCTCTCATGTAACATCAAGAACAATTTGAATACGATGAGGACAAAAACGTCATGATACTGTACATTATCGGTTATCATTATTATTATCATTAAGAGCATCAGCTTTATATCTGTAAAGGTGAACGACAAAAAAAAACAGTGATGAGCTCAAATACAAGTTGACGTTTGTGCACGTGTTATGATGTGTATTCTGGTCTCGATACAGCAGCGACTGTAGAATGGTGTTTAATCGTTTTCAAGCAGCCAAGGAGCATTTAATGTAGCTTTCCTAGCATGCTAAATGGGCTCGGTAAACTCATCATTTCCTGTCCAGGCGCTGGTTTTATTCACTGAAATTCCCTTTTTTGAACCAGATCTACAATCCTTGGCACCACCATAAAGAGAGGGAATACTATCCCGAACCATACAAACTGTATTTTTAGTTATTTGTAATAAAGGTAACCATGGGCATGACCTTTGACACCTCTTACTAACAAAACGATCCTCTCTCATCCCAAGCCTGTCGCATATTTTATCTATAACAACTCAGGTCATGGCTTAAATAAACACATCACACCTCAACTCATCCATCCATCTAAATCTTCCTCAAATTAAGTCTTTAGCACTGTCAACCCAGAACCCAAAGGCCCTACCTCACCTCGACCTCAATCGCTCCTCTTCCTCTAATCTCTTTTAGCTCTTCCTTTCCTCTTCCTCCTGCCAGAGTTCTCCTGGGACTTCTCCTCTTTGCTCGCCGTCACCACCGCCCCGTTGGCGGCCTTGCTGAGCCCGTTGAGCGTCCCGTTGGAGAGGGCCTTTCCCGCTTTGGAGGAGGAGGCGTCGCGTCTGGGCAGCTGGCGGCGGTAGGTCTGGTAGTAGAAGTTGCCGAAGAGGACGATGAAGGTGATGGCGTAGCAGATGAGGGAGTAGTGCATCCAGTGAGGGAAGTCGCAGTTGACGTAGAGGGACAGGGCGGTGTGGCCGATGGTGACGTGGAACTGGATCTGAGACACGAAAGAGAGAACATCACGATTTTGGTTTCAAACCTTTCAGCGTCGTTATTTCAGTGAGAGATTCACTGAAATAACAACCTTCCAATGTGTTAAAAGAATATGTTTCTATTTAAATTAGCCACTCAGTTAGGTTATATCTTACCATCTGGATGATTGTCAAGTACTTCTTCCACCAGAGGAACTTTTGGATCTTAGGTCCGCAGGAGGCCAGGCCATAATACAGGTACATCAAGACGTGGATCGCTGCATTCATGTGTGCACCAAAGAACGCTGTCAATCAAAGAAAATTAAAACAGCAATATTAGATTTGTCACACAACACGTGGCGCTTGTAAACCCTTTTATTGGACACATTTGGTTTCTATGAACACTTTATTGTACTTCTTCCACTCAAATTGTATTTTTTTAAATATATTATAACGACACATTGTGAAAACATGATATAAGCAATTCGTTAATATGAATTCCATGTCAGGGCACAGATGTGTAAAAGGCACCACCATCCTACTACAAATTGACAAAAAATCAGGAGCAACTGGATGTAAAGGATTGTGGGGTGAACAATAAATGACTACCTAGCGCATACTATAGAATTATAGTAGCATGAGCTACTCACACTGTCCTCCTGCCACCCATTTGATGCCGATCCACCAGAGCGTGAACATGGTGCAGTGGTGGTAGACATGCAAGAAAGTAACCTGGTTGAATTTTTTCCTCAGGATGAAAAACACCGTGTCCAGATACTCGATGCCCTTCGAGATGAAATACCACCACAGAGCTCCTGCCACCTGTCTCAGGCCGAACATAAGGAATGGGTTGATGTAGGGAAGACAGGAAGTAGACAGGAACACAGACAGTTAGAGATGAAGAAGCGCACTCTCATTTCGCACTTATTGCATAATCAAATACACCTGAAACCTCAGACCAACCACCTGTGATTACGTAATGGAGCTTCCATGATCCCTCTTCCAGATCGCACCATTTCCTGATAACAGGAGCGCAAATGAACGGAAGCCGATCGTGTTTCTAAAACCAGTGAGAGCGAAGCTTCCCTGGCACACCCACAAGGATTTTCTTAACTGGAGTACAGTAGAGTCTGGTTTAACTGGTGGAGTTTGTGAGGTTGTAGTAAATGAGTAGTGTTGTTTTGTTAATAATTACTATACCATAAGAAAGTGACATAATAGGGCAGGTGCAGTCCAAATGTGTCATTTTCATTCAAACACTCACCCTGACTTCATTGGGGTCCTCTGAATAGTCCACACGTTGACAGATGTAACTGTAGCTCGCTGACCGAGCAGCCATGAACAGCTAAAAAAAACCCAAGAGAATATATTTTTTGAGTCACTGAAATAAATGAACAAAGGCGGAGACACGCAACAAACCGTGACGGAGAGAAAACGAGAGATGAAGGCAGAAAGATGGATAATAATAGTTGAAACCCGGGGGGAAGCTGTCACTGCAATGTACTCATCTGGATGGGCAGTCCAAGACCTCCAAAGATTCAACATATACTTGTGCATGCCGTTAAACAGAAGAGCATAAACTACCTCTTTGAAGATGAAGAAGTTGAGGAAGACCATGCTGAAGTTGTAGACGATGAGGGTTTTGCGGAGCTGGAAGGGCTCTCTGTTCTTCATGTATTTGGGCCCCAGCCAGAGGAACAGCAGGTAGGAGGTGCTGATGGCCAGCGTGGGCAGGGGGTTGTCCATCAGAGGCCATTTCTCCACTCGCTTGTCTGTGGGACAGATGTTCTCACAGCGTTACATAACTATTCAATATCACTCTATTTTAAGGGAAGTTGGGGTTAAACGTAACATGAAGATGCTGCATTTTTGTTCAGAGGTGACTGACGCTGTCCGGAGATCGATTTTTATGAAGACGCCCTTGTTACTTTCACAGTGTTATTTAAGAGTTATGATAGATAAAAGATACAATACCCATCGGTTGATTTAGCAGGTGTTCAAAATGAAAGATATGATCGTTTATTGATTTCACGTACTGATCCCAGCTCAGTTATTAAAAAAAGGGAGGCTCAAATAAAGGAGAAAAACTGGACGGGACACTTTATGGATTAATACACTGTCCGGGCACATACACACATTCTTAATGGTGCAACTTTGACTCATCCTTTTCGCGAATTCCCCCACGAAGCCCCATCCATTCCCTGACTCACGGCAGGAAAAACACCTACTTGTTGATGTACAGATAGTGAGTCACTTGCAAAAACACCAATGCCAAAATACAAGTGTTACCTGCAATAGTCAGGGTCCATTTGTAGAATTCTATGGTGTCATTAATTAGATGTGTGACGATCTCCATGTCTGCGGCCGATGACCTGAAATGAAAGAGACAGGTGTGAGAATGTCTCTAAAATCTCAGATTTTAACAAGAGTCTCTGAGAGTGGTGTTATCTCCCAGAAGGTCTGTAATCCACAATGTCACTCTAACCATGCTTATGTTTAAACTGCAACACAATGATCATCATGGTCCCATTTGAAATTATTCATTTTAAGTAGTATTTGAAGCACTAAGATGAAGGAACAGAATGCCAATGTAAAGCCTATAGGAGTCTGTGGCCCCCATGAGGCCATGATAGATGGGCTATAGGCTTCATTGCGCACAAAGGCTGGGAGCACCGGCCGGCAGAGCGCATGTGTCAGCAGATTTTTGGCTTGAGCACGTTCACCAGCCAACCTGGTGGGTCTTCTAATGAGGGGAGGGGGGAGTCCGTGCTAGTGCCCCACTTTTACATTGAAATGGGTCATCTCCTATACGATGCCAGACTGATGCATATGCTGTTAAGTGTTTGAATGATCCCCCCAAAAAGATGACGCCCCCCCCCCCCCCCCCCCACCACCCCCTCCCTGACTCTCTGCTGCAGCATCTGCCTCAGCCCTCTACGCGCCGCCCGCATAAACCACGGAATAAACCACACATCACTGTTAGAATAACTATTTCAGCGCATATTGTGTGTTCCAAGAAGGCTCCAGTCGGTAGGGTGATTGGGTATTTGATTGGGGGATATTCGCATTCTGCGGCATGCAGTCCGGCCTTCAACAAGGATGCACGAGCGGTCCCATCATCATCAATATGATTTTACCCAAAACGCCTGAGCCGTTTCCGTCTTACAACTTAACACGAGCACTGCGTCCACATGACATTCCCAGGATCGAGACCCCACACAGGCAACACACTATCCCGTAATGTCGACATCGGTCTCGCCATCCACTCAAATGAAGATGCTTATTACCTTACCGTGTCGGTAAAAAAAAAATCCGTTTATAATGACATTCAACACAAGGTCATGCAGTGTGCGTTATCCCGGCTTGTAGTCGCCTGATTTTGTTCTCTATGAATTGATCAAATGTTCCGTATCCAGTGGGAAATAAACGGGCCGTTGAATTAACGGCGATGGCATGGATTTTTCGTTAAGGGACCTGACTAGCCTCCACCGCGCGTCTGTTTCACTGTCCGATCCCTGACAACGCCAGCGTCAAGGCAAACACAACACGCCCTACACTTCCGATCAAACTTTCAAAATAAAAATGCGTTGACGCAAGTTTCCCTTACAGCACCGTAGACATGGTTAAAATACAAAAAAATATTCATCATTCATGATAATAATAATGCTCAATACTATTAATTTTATTCAATCAAACACGTTTCTTCTTCAATAGCAATGCAAGTAGGTTGTTGTGATTGTGACTATTATTTCAGTATCCAAATCAAATCCTTTATTCTGAAAGTGGTGTCTTTACATTTCCTGCTTGCTTCATGCTGTCCGTGTCCTGCTTCGTGCATCTCCACTCCTTTCCACTTGACCGGGATGGTGGAAAGATGCCATGCGCATGCGCACAAGTGGAGGCGGATGCAGCAAGTCGGCCTCCAGCAGGAAAAGGCATTGGTTTTGACTTCAAAATAATAACCTCGGGGTTGGGTTGCCATACACAAACGTTGTGTTGGACTCACCACATTAAGAGTAAAATGTATAGTGCATTATGTCCAGTGAGAATTTTTCTGTTGAAAATATTTTCAAAAATGGTTCAAAAGTTGAAATTGTTTCTTTTTAACCAACTATTTGAAGTAGTTGATTGAAGATTCCCAATCAGAACATATTTCAGCAGGAAAATACTGGCAATACTGGCAGCATGTTTACGGTTGGTCCATGCTGCAGAACGCCACAAGCTAAAATGCTAACGCAATCATGAGCAGCACAAAATCAAACTAATAGTGCTTATTTCTGTTGCTTAATTGAAATATAGTAGTGCCAGCATCTGCAATGTGCCTAAGTGTGAGGGCTTGCATTCATTACATCAGATCCAGTCTGTCGGGCTGGGCTTCAGGCCTTGCTTGTGCGCGTTACAATAGTGAACGCCGTTTCGAATTTTACATTATTGTATAGAAATGCCTCCATCGTGATGTCATGAGGCTGACCACATTTTAGCTGGTTGGAAAAAAGGGATGAAAAGAGGGCTTGGATCAAATATCAGCCAGTTTTTAGGAAACCTGTTCGGTACTCACTGGGTCTAATGCTAAAACTTGGTAATGGATCTAATTAAGGTGAACATGTGTTGTTTAGTCGTGTAGCCTAACACATTTGTGTCACACAAATATGTTACTTCTTCAATCCTTTGCCTCAAAGTAGGCTATACCATCTTTTCTAAAACAATATGCTCACGTAGGGGTTTTATTTTGAAAAACCTGAGCCGAATCCCGCATCTCACTCCGGTGGACTTGACGTTTGGTGGCTCCGCTGCTGCACCGGCTCCACTCACGTCCTTTACTGAACGAGCCGTTTGTTCTCACATTTGACTCCGCGTTAGCCTACATGTGTTCGTCCCGTTGTCGCTGTGACGTGGGCGTCGGAGGAGCGCATCGTGCCGTCTCAACGAAAGGTTGATATGCGGAGAAAAGAGGAGATGCGACCTCCGCGCGCGTGAGCTTCCATCACAGGCCCTATACTCTCTGATCGCTGGAGCGAGTTCCTCATTATGACAACGGTCCGTCAGGCATCACGGAGGGTTTCTCAGCCTTAAGGTCAACACTTTGTATTTTGGGGGGAGGGGGGAGGAAAATGAAGATTTGGAGCACGGAGCATGTGTTCAGGTTGGTATTACGGTTGTTATGCACAGAGCGGAGTGGACAGGTCTGTCAACTCGGTTTAATATCAACTGCATTTAATGAAACTCTGATTGTGGGCAGTAACTTCCACCTGCTCTGTATCACATAGCTCATGGAGTGATGGTTATCAACACTGAACATCAGAATCAGTCTCATAGTCAATTTTTTGTCCCAGAGAAGCACATAAGGGAAGTTATTATTGATTGACAAGTGAAAATGTCTTCCCCCCCTTTCATATCGTTCTGTGTTGAGTACAGTTACCCATGGGAGACGGTGATCAAGGCTGCCATGAGGAAGTACCCAAACCCCATGAACCCTAACGTGGTTGGGGTGGACGTGCTGGACCGCAGTCTGGACACGGAGGGACGCCTGCACAGCCACAGGCTCCTCAGCACAGAGTGGGGCCTCCCGGGCATCGTGCGAGCGGTCAGTCATCAGCACACCCATAGACGTATACAACTATAAATGTAATGGGGTAATTGTACTGTACTTGCTGTTTAATATGTGTGTAGATACTGGGAACCAACCAGACGCAGACGTATGTGAAGGAACACTCCATCGTGGACCCAGAGGAGAAGAAGATGGAGCTGTGTTCGACGAATGTAAGTCTATAAATAAATAAGAAAACAATCATTTGCAGGAAATTCTGTGGTGCATTGTAATAGCTATCTTCAAATATAAAGTGTGCGCTGTATATGCATCAAAATATTCTGTATAAACATCCCATAAATAAAGAAATACAACTTTATTTTGTCTTGCAGATTACTCTCACCAACCTGATTTCAGTGGATGAGAGGCTTCTTTACAGGCCACACCCAGACAACCCAGAGGTGTAAGTCCTTTGAACAAATTGATTCAACTTAATTCAATTTAAAAGTGCACGATTGTACAGTTTCCTACTGTAACGGAGACGCCATGTGGCTCCAGGTCCACATGTTATATTGTCCATGTGTTATAGTAACCATGCCCCCCTCCTCCTCTTTCTCTCTCTGCCGGCTCCCTCACCCTCCCTCCTCAGGACGGTCCTGACCCAGGAGGCCATCATCACAGTCAAAGGAGTGAGTCTAAGCAGTTACCTGGAGGGTATGATGGCTCGGAGAATGTCAGCTAACGCCAGGAAGGTAACGCAACTTAAAAAGAAAAATACTCCATTTATTTTTAGACACTTATCTTATCCTTTGCATGCAGTCTGAACTTTGATGCAACTTCTATGGAACACTGCTGCTGATTTCTTTCTTTTTACTTCATCTTTCACCGGAACTACAGTCCAAAGTTACGCCTTGCAGCGGTGCTCATCTGTCCGTCTGTCTCCTCTTTAACCTTCTGTTTCTCCGTGTGGATCTGTAGGGTTGGGATGCTATTGAGTGGATTATTCAGAACTCTGAAAGAGAGAACGTGCCTCTCTGTGACGTTTACTAACTCTGGTAACTCTTCTCTTTGCTTTCCCTCATCAGTCTTTTCTCTCTCAAAAATCAAGTCTTGTATTGATTCGTCACATGAAGTTCAGTGCTCGTTTGCTTGCATGTACAGGGCTGCAGCTCCACAGCGGCGAGGACTTTCCCTGCTACACCTCATAAACCAGTGGGGACTCTCAGCATCTGGGGATCCTGTGCAGCTGGTACTTATATCACCATGCACAGGAGGCTCAGACAGACAGTGCTGCCACATCTGAGTGGTTCTAGAGCTGGATTTAAGGGTCTTGTGTCCCAGGTCTGGTAGGTGTGGCTCAATGCTCCACTCGGTACTGCATAATCCATTAACAGCTCTTCTAATCAAGGCAAGTGGGGCCAACAGGACCGTTTCCTTCCATGCGTTAAACAAGCTCCACTGCTGAATAAAACTGAAGGTTTAATATTCAAGGGTGCTGCTGTCAGTATCATGAGCCTATACGTTGTATTCACTGGTGTGAATACAACATTACTGCTCCACATTCCTTTTCTCTAATGTCATATCTTAGCATTGCGTGGAAGAGATGGAGAGGAGGGACGCAGCAGGTACATGCACACACTTCTGTTAGAAAACAAGATGTGGTATAATGACAATTATGCAACAAACGTTTATTTGAACCGATGGAATTCCTCTGTAATGTCAAACACTGGCGATGGCAGGCGTCTTATGGTGCTTATGTGTTTCAAAAGGCACAAACTATAGATGATATGTTTGCATGACATTAGTTTAGTAAATGAGAGGGGAGTAAAAAAAAAGAAATATAGCTAGCTATACATTTGCTAATGCAGCTTTAGATGGATAGGAATTCAAAGCAATGATATTGTTTATGTAAAAAAAAAGATGGGAATGTACCATTGACATTGCCTTCTTTATGTGTTGCAAGGCAAATGTAGACAGTGGCACCTTGAGGTATAAGTTCTGGGCAATATTGCCTTAAACCAGCAGATTTGTAAGTGGGTTAAAATGGAAGATGTGGACGACACGTTCAGCTTTTATGGTCAGTGTAGTAAAAAGAATGATTAACTCTTTGTAGGCAGAATTGTCCTTTTTCTATGGCCTTAAAATACTGATGCCTGTGTATTGTTGCTTTGGCAGCTGTCTCATTCATGCCTTTGCCAGTCGTACACATGATGCTTCCAAATGTTGAACTCTGTAAAAAGCTACCTTCACGCCCCGAGGAGCAGGGGCAGTACTGTACTGTATGTGTGCAACGCTGCAGTCAGAGATGCACACAATGATCATATTTGTTGGTAGAATTAATATTTCCATAATATTTGTATAAATTGATTTGAGTTCATCATAACTAGTAGTGACTTATTAAGTTGTTTATGTTGTCTGAATGTTATGCCAATAAGTTGATTTGCTTTTTCCTTTTTTTTTTCTTTTTTTTTTAACTTCAACTTGTACTGCAAGAATTAAAACAATGACATTTTGAAACTTGAACACAGCGTTTGTTGTTGATGAAACAGCTCACTGTGTAATTATACAGCAGGCCTGCCTAATTAACAGCAATGCCCCAGAGTTATTTGTGGTTCAGAGACACTGGAGAGGTTCACTTGTTGTATTTGCAGTTGGTGATGATGAGTAGTACCGTTTTTTTTTTTTTTTTATGAGAAGTGTGATGTTTTCCTTTATTTACTTAAAAAAAACGCGATATATATTAATTATTTATACGAGACTTCGGGCGAGCGGCGGCCGGCCGGCGCCCGGCGACAGGCGGCAGGGGCCGGCGACAGTTGCTCGGTGGCCGGCGGCGGTGGTGGCCGCGGCGGCCGGTGGTAGGCGGCGGTTGGCGGCGACAGTTGGCGGTGGCCGTGGCGGCCTGCCGGTGTAGTGCTGCAACCTGGTCCTGAAGTCCACCTGGACCCGATCGGGATCGTTGAAAATAAAAATAGCAGTGAGGACGATGTAGTGATCGTCGTCTCATTATTGAAAATTATTTTTTTCTCAAGAAATGAGACGGCCACGGAATCCCCTTATTGCTGGAGGACTCGTTCTTTTGGTTTTGTAAATTTTCGCAACGAATATGTATTAAAAAATAATTATCCTGGTAATTTCTCTGCGTGAGACTTAAAAGCTGTTGGCGGAATCTGACACGTATTAATTATGCGTCAGGACAACGTCATCAACGGCGCCGAAAGAAATCCCCCGAGTAGTGTCCGAAAGTGTTTTTTCATTTTGCCTTTGAGTCCACTATATAGTGCCCTCCATAGAACTACCCTATATAGGGAGTAGGGAGTAGGGAATGATTTCGGACACAGCCTTAGTGTTTAATTTCTCTGCAATGATGGAAAATCTGAGCCAGAAGAGATAGTTTGTTTTTTTAAGGATGTCCAGTGTACCAGTAGAACACATTCCTTGATTTGTTGCATACTAGTTGCAACTCATCATTTGTCCACTAGAGAGCACAATTTTACTGTTGGCAGCAGCCTTCTTGCTCAGTGCATTTTAAATCTTAAGGAAATGTTTAGCAATGGTCCTACAAAACGCTTCAGTGTGTGTGCTAAGAAATAGCACATTAACATGACTACATATAACTGATGACGGAGGTAATGTTATTTTATTTATTCAACAGAACGCATTGCATAGCATGTACATCTTTGCTCACTGTCTAAACAGTGACGGAGGAAAGTCGGGGTCTCCTTACACCTTTATACCAATAATCCCATTCCTTGCAAGAATCTCAATAAATAAGTAAACACAATCAGCAGGGTGTTAAAAAAAATCAGGAGGAAAACAAGGTGTTTCAAACAGTCAACTTTGGTATCAGATATTCAGGTCTTAAATACCACATTTGTTGATGATAAAAAAAAAAACAGCATCAGGATCTAAAAAAACATAAAATGCAAACAAGGTTTAAGCTGTACCAGTTTCAAGTTTCGTGATAAGGCACACTGTTATACCGACTTTGATTACAATCTTGGTAATACTGCACTCGGGTGCTGTTGCTATAGCAGCCACAGCAGAACATGAACACACATTTAATACAAAAAAGTCATATCAAATCTTTATAAAAATGAAAAACGACAAAGAAAAAAAACAAAACAGTGGTGTGTCAACATATCATAGAATCACCACCCCGTCTAACAATCCATTGCCATCTCCCTCACTTACATTCATTATCTCTTTGGTAATATAACAACTGAAGATTTATCTCCATCCCAGTGCCAATACTATTGCAAACTTCATCTGAACGTCAAACACGCTGCATCCCACCCCGTGAGGAGGCTTTTTAATATATGAAACAAATAATTCCAAAAGGAGGTTGCAATAATCTTACTACTCTCCTATGTTAAAAAAAAAAATTTACAAGGGTCAAAAGCCCCCAAAGAAATGCATATCTGAGGTCAAGAGGTGTTTACTTTGGAAGTGTAATTAAAAAACCCCACATGAAACTAAGACTAAACTCTGACAGGTGAGTGTTCCCTTTATCCAGTGCTCCTCCATCCACAGGCCGACGCTACGCCTCACTTCCTCTCGTCACATTCACTTACTTTCCACTGAACTCTCGCAGATGTCTCTCTAATCGTACCAAAGAAACTCGATTGCATAATTGTCCCGATGCCTGAGCCCCCTCCAGCCATACCTCAACTAACTTCACATCCAGGAATTGATCGTGCTATTAACAAAAACAACGTTGCACATTTCTATGTACAGTATGTACAGTCAGTCCTTCTGGACTTTTGGGGGTATCAGAAGTTGAAAAGGTTGATAAAGTCTTGAGGGGAGAGGGACATGGTGCAACTTTCTGGGTTGTTGGCTGTGCAGGGATGGTTTGTGTCCTAGGAAACGACACAAAAGATGCAACACGGTCAATATTGAACGGCCTATTTTCTGCTTTAGTTTTTGTTTCATAGCCACTTTAATCAACTACAAAAGGAAAAATAAAATACTACCTTCCAGAAGAGGATGTGGCAGTGTGAGCAGAAGTGCAGGGTGTCACTGTACTCCTCTTTGCGAGGATAGCAGCGGCTCAGTTTAGCGTACATCTTCTTCCACTCCAGGTGACCTATGTCCGACACAATCAGGCGCTTCCGGATCTAAAAAGGAGAGGAAAACGGACTTTAAGACACGGCCCAAGGAGAGAAAAATACTGAAATATCCACTTTAATGTCAGCCTTCTGGAGAATTCATTTTATATCTCAATTCAAAACTACACACACAAAAGGTGTAGCATTCATTTTGGATGTTCCAAATGTGCGATAAGGAACATTTCATCCTTCTCATTCGAGACATATTTTCATCCATTCATTTCAACATGCCTGTCTGTCTGTGAAGTGGTACTGGCAGAGTCTCTTCCACAGAAGCCGGTCCTCCGTCAGGGCCCCAAGCTCGGGGCACACCTGGCCCAGGCTGACCAGGTCCCTGCCATCCGTCAGACGCTGCATGATGTTCAACTGCAGACTGGCAGGCAGGTCGGTTAGGTTCATGCCTGTAGATGTGGGCTGTAGGGGGAGGAAAGAAAAGTTGTGAATATAATGCAAATTTGCATGTATTTCTTTCTTGAATTCCCTGAATCTCCCATCATGAGAGAACTTTTGTGAATCCTGTATTTTCGGCATATGCTTACCCTGTTGATCTGGATGTTGTCCAGCTGCTGCTGCCACTGCAGGATGTTCTCCATGCGGCGCAACCAGGTGTTGATGTTCCCCACCAGGACAGACTTGCCCATGTCCTGAACAAGACCACACAGTGAGATGTAGAGCATCTGCAGGAGCTCCTTGATGGGACGAACGTTCTGCTGATCATCGAGCACTGAGGAGGAAATCAGAAGAAATTCATTGAGCTCAACGTATCACTCACCACCTCTGCGTTGGGTTGCAAAGCCTGGATGCTGGAGAGATTAGTAGCTACCAGGCAAACGGCCAAACGGTGGAATATTTATAGTGTCACTGAAAAGCACATTGTAAAAGCAAATGTTTTGGTGTGGCTGTGCTCTTCTCCTATGATGTTTATAATATTTGACTACAGGTTTCATAACGCCACCTAAACAATCAAAATCTCTGTTTAGCAGAGGGAACATTTAGTTTACACTGCCGTTTGCTGGGACGTCTGGAGATTGTCAGTGGTTTTTTAACTGTGCCATTACAGCGCGAAATACACTCCCGGGCCTTCTTTATGGGTCGTCCTGCCTCATTTCCTCACCTATTTGGTATATTATCACCTTGTTATGTTTTGTATTAGACTTCCCGTCTTTCTTCTCTACGCATTTGATCAAACAATAAATAAAATGAGGCTGAATGAGGAGCAAACGGTGGCAGAGTGTGTGTGAAAACAGCAGAAAATGAAAGCCCTTGGATACAAAAGGAGAGAAACCGAGAGGCAAACTAGTTGAGCGACTTCTAAAAAGAGCAGGAGAAGAGTGACGGGGCTCACCTTTCTGCACCACTCTCTCCAGAATATTCATGTAGTTTTTCTGCGCCACGCCGCTGAGCGAGGGGAGCTGGGACTTTGCGATAAGCTCCAGGAGCTAGAGCAGAGAAAGAAAGAAAAACACAACATCAATTTCATCCTGTCAGCTGCTGAGACTCTCTGTTCCGTTGCCTCATTACTTAATGTTTGTTATGCTGCACTCCTACAAAGACACATGCCGCGTGAACAATAAACGCTGTCTAGAACAAATTTGGAGCCACGCCACCTGATCATCACTCTCCACTAAAGCTGGATCCAACAACCATATAACAGCATTCTTGGCTCTGATCAAGAGTGATCAGAGTCCCTTAGGGGGAAGAAGCTAGTGGAATGGTGTTGGAAAACAGGCTGGGCCGTCAACAACACCAGCCTCTGCAAGCAAGCTTTTAATCATTTGACTCCTGATCTTACGGTCATGTGAATTGGCGGAATCACTTGACAGAGTGTGACTGCACTTGCATGCATGCGTGTGTGTGTGTCTGGGTGGTTGTTGGCATTGGCTAGCGGACAGTTGGGTTCCAGGGTGGGATGTCTGGCATGTAGCTGATGCCGTGACGTCATGGAGAAACTCCAAGTTCCCCCTCGCCTAATCCTCACCAGAGCATGAGGCCGGTGTCATCAGATCAACATCAACATATTGTGAGCCCCTTTCTGGTCAACTGGAGGGGAGCTAGTAGTCATGCAACGAGAGGGGTGCAACAGTAGAGAGCACAAACTTTCCTCGCTGCATATTTCCAAACTGGTTCAAATTATTTTCTTTCATCCTCACTCGTCTGGTTTATTTTTAACCAATCTTAAAGAGTAGGTAAACCCCCAAACTATACTAATCCAACGTATAGGTTATTAAGTAGTGTTGTTGTTGATTGAGGAACAATATGCGTAGTGACTGCCATCTACTGGTTAAACCTGGTTATAGAAGTGATTTTTGCCATTAGGCTGATCTGAAGTCAGCTGTCGACTCGTACATGGAGCCAGCTTTCATCAGCAATGAACTGAAAATGTTATGTTCTGCAACTGCAGCATCACAGTGGATTTAGCTAAGCGATTAGCCAACTAGCTGGCCCTCACACAAGTAAAACTGAACAACTTGATGCTTTGTCCGCACACTTACACGGCACAGGAAACCACATTGCTATCGCCAGATCAGTCAATAACACTTAGTAATTTTGGAAAATGAGGAAACGACGTGACAGTGTGTTTTCTTCATGTTCTAGAGGCATTTTTTTTTCTCCAAACTTGCAGGGTAGAGGCACCTCAACAGAAACTCTCGGGTTTAGTTACTCTTTAAGCTTCTTCGCTCTCTCCTGGCTTCCCTTTTTAATTATTTTCAGCTCCATTCCTAAAACCTAATCCCATGCCCTTCTTCTTTTAGCGGCTCATCAAGTGTTCCTCTCTTTGTAGTGCAGCCGTGCAGAACAATGCGTGTTTCCGTATCTACTTTTAGCTTGCAGTTCGCTAAACTGCACTTCATGGCTTGGCATGCTCATTCTTTTCTACAAACACGCCAGCAGAATTAGAAGCACGGCATGTTGTCGTTCATATATATATATATATATATATATATATATATATAATAGCTCTGATCAAACATGATCATCTAAACGTTTTTGTCTCCTTGAAATAACCTCCATTTGTATGCTCTGGGATTGAAGAGGACCTCTTGTGGTCACTTTGTCAGAAGAACCCGATCCGTGTAACTGAGACCAAGTTAAATGAACCCACAAATGCCACCAGACACAACCAGTGACCTGGGACACCGCGTCCAGGCTAGACACTAGTGTTACACGGCCATATTGTTCTTTGGGCTTACTACACTACACTACACTCATTGGCTGAAACCTGCACTTAAAAAGGTCAATCCAAAACTTCAACAGGGACAAATGGTCCAATTTCTGTGGAAAGCTACGTGTAAAGAGATTGGAAAACTTGGATCAGCAGATTGTTTTATGTAATGCTACCAGACATATTATTATGCAGATAACTTACACTTGTGTTTATGACTGTAGATAAAAGAGAGTGAAGAGAGGCAGAAAAGAGGGAAATGAGGCGGCTCGAGTCTGGCAGAGACAAGTGTGTCTATGTGCGTGTGCTCAGGGGTCTGAATCACCTGACAACCACTAAGTCTGGTTTCATAAACCCCTGTCGGGTGGTCGCACCTCACCGCACAGCTGCCATCCCTCCTCAGCCCCCGCCCCTCCAGCCTGCAGCTCACATGGGAGCACATGTGGGAGACCTGGTGTTTGTTTCACCGTGGTAAGTTTGATGTGGAGGGGTTAAATGATTAACCCATAATGATAATGATATAATGAATGTCCTTCCTTTAGTGGATATTTTTGGCATCTCTAATGTATGTACTATAGAAACAGTGCAGTCGTTTTATACTTAGAATTAATTCTTCTAAAAAGTTTAAAGTCAATGGGCTGCGCTGGCTGGCAAATTTAGTTTAAATTTAGGGATGCCAAATGGCTTCATCAATCATAATACAGCAAGATGTTATACTTTGTCACATTTTTATCCCACCACAAAAGCGACACAACTCCCCGGGTCGGTATCATCACCATTGAGAGACCCTGGTCTGCAGAGCATTGATAAGAGCCTGGCGGAAGCCTACGCTCCCTCTTAACCTTAACCCCTTCTCTGCCACGAAAAACACACTTCCAATTAAGAACCACGGAGGAAGACCAACAAAAAAGGGACAAAAGGAAGAGAAAGAGAGAGGACTCACTCTGACGACGTAATTGAATCTCCTCGTGTCCTTGATGGCGCTGCAGAAATCTAAGCGGTTGAAGGCCTCTCCCAGCGTGCAATACCCGTGGCGCTGGGAAAATTAAATGATCATGGTATTAGATTCAGATCCTCGGCAGCAACACAGGGTTTTCGCAGCATGTTTACACAAGCGATGATGATGTGAAAGGTTGATGAGTTAGTTCGTTACCTCCTTGGTGCTTCCTTTGTGAACATAAATCCACTTTTCCCTGTGGAAATCTGAGAGAGAATGTTTACATTAGTGGCTCGTTCTTATTGAGCAGCTTATAAGCACTGTGACGAGAGCACATGGCACCAATGAGATCTCAGAGTCAGTATAGCTATTGAAAAGAGTTTATAAAACGATGGAAAACTTAATCAAACAACTTCATCAGTTCCCTTGTGAATGTTACATAACACGCTAACTTTGGTATATCATCAAGCAATGTATAACACATAAAATAGCAAAACAGTTTTTGTATATTTAAACAATATGTCAGACTTGTGGCCCTTTTATTGCGACTCACAGGGGACCTTGGTGTTGTTGTTCATCAGGTCCTTTTTCCTCTTCTTGGCAGCCATGTCGTAGCCGAGAGAGAGCAGCAGGTTCTCCTTGTTGAAACACTCCTCCTCTGCTTCGCAGAAGCTGCAAAAAACAAAAACAAAGGCCCATATTTCATTACAGGCACCATTTTATCTCAGCAGCTTGCACACATTATACACAAAATGCTTTATTTCAGAAGCATAACCTGTTTTCTTCAGTGAGCCACAGAGAACACATTCAAACAAACAACAAAAGGTATCAAATATACTCACCTGTAACCATAGCCTGTGTTAAATGCAGGCTTGTTAGAAAGTAGACAGACTCAACAGACGTTTGTTAATCCACTCACTGGTTTGTGGGGTTATTAATAGCTCAGTGATTGGCTTGGAAAAGAAACATGGCCCCAGAAAAACAAAGACGCTGAGGTTAATGAGATGGAAACAACATGCCGGCATGTGTGCCTCCTGTCTGTCTGTCTGTCAACTTGTCTGTGTTCAAAAAGCTGTTTGGTCTTTCTTCATGTCCCCCTCCCCCTACGTCCTCCCCCGTCTTTCTCTAGCTGAAGAAACGGTGGCGCATTTAGGAAGTGGTGATGGAGACCAACCTCTGCACGGAGACGTTGTTGTTGTTGTTTTTTTCGTCTGTCGTCGTCTTTTTCCATCCCTCCTCGGTTTTAACCCAACTCTGACCCGGTGACCTCCAGTCCTGTCCGAGGAAAGGCATCCTGGTTCGACGACGTTGAGTTAAATAAACTTAAAAAAAAAGAAGAAATTTCAGGAAACAGTGTGTTTAATATGTCTCCCCCTTTCTTGAAAGCGATGTGTTTCTGGTCTACTGTTGTCATTGCGCAGCTCCTCTTATATCCTCAACCCCTAAACCCGGAAATACGCGAGGCCCCGCCCACTTTGGAAACTTCCCTGCAACACGTGGCTTTGTTTATCAACTCGAGCGTTGCAAAACCTCTTGGAGGACAGCAGAGGAAACCAAACCTTCCATGTCATGTGAAGTTAGAGGCAGAGGACGACTTGGAAATGCATCTAGACGGATTTGAACAAGATTGCATTATTTATTCAATGTTAAACGGCTTGGATAGACAATCTGTCTCTGCTGTAACTCAAATACTGTTCTTGATTTTCAGACATTTGGATTTACCTGGGCATTAACAATATTGCTTTCTTAAGCTCCACTAAATTGAAGTGAGAATTATACTTTTTAACTGATCTACACTACAATTATGAGACTAGTGTTTTTGGATAAGGGCGTTTTGTGTCTTTCTGCTTGTTTGCGTCTTACTGCAAATAGAAATGCTGCAAAGTCCACTGATTCTTAGTCAGTCCTATTATAGATCAAGTTGTCCTTTGGGTTCCTCTAGAGTGTTAGGTTGCATTGTGGATTGTGTGCGTGTGTGTGTCTGCAGGGGGTTGACCATTGTATTCCAATGATGTCAAAACACCAGCAGCTGATCTGTTTTATTTATTTTGGATCATGCTATGAAAGATAATGTGTAACTAAGTCTGTCCAGGCCACTGGGTCAACTCTTATCAGCTTAAACACATGACATATTTACACAGGAAGTTGTTCTTATTGGATTTGTCATCAGCAGTAAGAATGATAGTGAAGGCGAAAAAAAAAAAAACCTTGTGTATACAGTCTCAGTGAAATGCCTCAGTGGTGGGTGGGCATGTGTGAGCTTCTATACCCATGTGAGTGAAGGAGTGTATGCTCACATGTGTGTGTGTCAAGCATGAGGCTTGCTGTTTGATATGGGATTTTGCGATGCAGGATCTTTGCTGATGGTTACAAATAACTCTTCAGTGTTTGAACCTTTTGGAACAGGTTCATCTGTGGCTTTATGTCTGAGGTTTTAATGTTACGCCCTGATATATGCAAAAGGTCAAATCGCTGCACACACTCTGCACGTTAAAATCCGTCGGGGCGTCACATGAGAATATGTCAAAGCACATTGGGAAGACGTGCTCTCACTACATTTGCTGATAAGATTGCAATCACTGTGGAGGTGGGATGCCAGTCCCCCGTGTGGGTCAACGTTAATGGGTCAGACCAAAAATGTGTGAAGTGCAGAGGTAAAGAGTGTTGCATATAGTGTTGTGAAGTTTAATTAAGTCTATTTCTAGAGAAGGCCAAACTACAGGATGACATGGAAAGTCCCTAGAAGTGTTTGGTGCGTTGGCGACTGACTAACTGAGAAGGAAGCTATGACCTTCTGCTCTTCAGAGTATCAGTTTAGTTTATTCTGTGAATCATAACCATGTGGTCTGTTTTGTGTAAGAGATCTGGTTCTGTGGATGATAGTGTCACTTTGTTGGTCCACCACTTTGGTCCAGACTGAAATATCCATAGTGTTGCATATGTTCATGGACCCCAACGGAGGAACCCCATTGACACTGGTGATACCCCGACTTTATACCCAGCGCAACCAGCAGGTCAAACTTTATCGTTATTATCAACTGAAATGTCTCAACATCTACTTAATTTGGCACATTTTGTGTTGATATTCATGGTCCCAAGATGATGTATCATTTGGTGATCCCCTGACTTCTCATCAACCGCAACTGTACTTTGTGTTCACTTCTAAATAGTACTGTTGCGCTAAGATAGTGACCATGGTAACTGTTATACCCGCTATACTCGCTAAACATTAGCATATGAGCATTGTCATTCTGAGCACGTTAGTATGCTGGCACAATATAAATCTCATCCATGTTTATGTCATATTTTTTGAGACGCACGGACACATGAGAGATCATTTTAGAATGATTTAAAAGCTTAGCCTGTTTTTGTTGTGATGTTGTCATTGGATGGGACAGCTGTCTGGCTTGACCCTCCAAAAACCTTAATCACAAACACTTTCACATGTACACATAGATGGACACACACACACACACACACACTCACACACACACACACGCACACACCTGTTGCTGCCCGTCCTGGGTGAGTTTCATCACTAGCTCAGATTCTCTGTTGTGAAACCAGTTTCACGCTCTCTCCAGTCGCCTCTCACATCTGCCAGCTTGCGTGGCAACCGACAGGGCCACATGCTTCACGTGGTGTAACGCTCGCCATCTTGTTTGTTTCTCAAAATATCACAGGATCACCTATAGTTTTTCCACTCCACCCACTGTCCCCTGGACTCGATTCGCTGGCAGTGAGCGACTGAAACATCTGACCCGGTGATTTCTGGTGTCAAGGAAATGCACACAGTCTGTTTAATGCCTGCTGGTCACATTATGTTTACTCCCCACAAAACAGCTGACATTTGTCTCTGGAGGTGTCTGGTGAGGGAAATGATGCAATCACATTAACTCTGGCTGAATTATCTTAGCAGTAAAACTGTTAACTCTAATTTGTGGTCCCTTGGACACTTAACTAAATCACAGGTGCTATTCTGTCTTGATGGCTAAACAGGCAACACAATTTGACCTTCATGTCTCCAATTTTCTTGACCATCACCATCAACCCTGGCTTTTATTTCACCTGTAACAGGTGGAGCAGTCATTTCACAATGTTCCCTGCTGGATAATATTCAAAGCCATTCTTTGTAGAGTGAGATATTTTCTACATTATAAGGTGCGTCCCCCTGTGTGTGGATGGCAGGGACCTGTCCGGGCATGTCGAGGACCTGTGTGGACCAGAGTGTGAGCTGGTCAGACAGACACATGATGACACATACAGGACTGTGCTGCTCAGATTGCATTCGCTGTCATCTGACTAAGCACTGTGAAGACACGCTGCGCTGAGAGATGGAGACAGGCCGTGTGTATGGATTACATCTTTATTGTGAAAAATCAATTAAACACCAAACAAAATAGTAAAAAAACATAAAAGGTAACATTTTAGGTCATTCTTTTAGCCATAGATTCATACATTCATTTGTCTCAATGAAGTCTAAAGTTACACTTTAAACACTGCAACACATACCTGCACTTATTTTTCACCACTGCATGGAATATATGGTAATAATATTATCACAAAATAATTTTGCACTGAAGATATAAAATTGTGATCCTTAACAATTACCAGACACCGTAGCAGGTTCAGACCTAACAGCCGAACACAGCTTTGACTTGCACCAGACAGTAAACAGCCCCACGATTTAAATCTGACAAATGAAATCTTGTGATTTAGAGCAAGCTGAAAATAGCACTTTCACCCTTTTGTGAAGCCAGCCAGGTTGAGAAGAGGACATGGAGCAGGATAGCTTGTTTTCAAAGGTTTGGTTGTTTTAAAAAAAACATAGAAAAGTACATTTCCAGGTATAAAAATGACTCACGAATTTAAAACAAATCATATATATGTATATATTCCAACTAATAGCAATACATTGTATCAGAGCTCAGCCATGGTTATGCTCATGTGAGGCATACGTCAGAGTCAGCGAGCCATGGTCAAACAGTTTGTACGGCAGAGTCCCCTTAGAGGTCCAAGTGTCTGTCTTTGGGTCATAGCACTCGAAACTGTCCGAGTCCTCGATGACGTCGTGGCCGTTGACGTGACGTCCGCCGGTGACGTAGACTTTGTTGTTGAGGACGGTGGCAGAGTGGTGCATCCTCCTCTCCTTCAGGTTGGCACACTTAATGAACCGGTTGGCCTTCGCGTCGTATGCGATCATTCTCCTGGTGTATCCTGTGACAAGGGAGAGATCGTCTGTCTCATGGCTGCTTTCCTACTGTCTTATTCATCAATCAATACAAGTTAATAATAGCAAAATGAACATGGTTCTCTTTTTCTAGATTCCTTTCTGCTTTTGTCAGCTGAATCTAAGGTGCCATGTGTATTTACTTAAAATGTAAAACATATTATCGGCCCTCATTCCCGCCACTATCTACCTCCAATGATGTAGATTCTGTCATCCACAATGGCAGCGGGAGCAGACACGTTCTTTACTGTTCTGTTCTCCATCTTGGACCACATGTTCCTGGCAATGTGATACACCTACAGAAGGGGAGGGGGAGGAGAATGAATGAGGATGGGTATGGATGACCAAATGGAGACACAAATGAATGAAAACATAAACAGGGAGTTAGTGAGTGAAGAGCACGGTGCCTCACCTGTATTATTCTGACTGGGTTCTGCATGGCGTCCTCTCCTCCAAACACATAGATCCGCTGGTTAGTAGCAGCCACCGCAGGGTGCAACACAGCCTCAGGCATGGGCGCCATAAGCTCCCATTGGTTGAACATACTGTCGTACCTGATAGCATTATTGAGAAATTTATTATTTTTTCCCCAAATTCTTATGTTGTGTGTTGTATGCTGCATGCATTGAGGATAATCGCGGTCACCCTCACCTCTCCACACTGTCCGTCAGCCGTCTGTCAGGCCCAAGGCCGCCCAGGACAAAGATGAAGTGGAGGTAGGAGACACTCTGGTGGGCAAAGCGTGGCTCAAGCATCGGCTCTGACGTCCGCCACTGGTTGGTCTTGAGGGAGAGGGTGTAGACGGTGGTGCTGACTTGGCTGTGCTTTGTGTTTGTGGTCAGGCCTCCGATGACGTACAAGACACTGTGGAGGGCGACGCAGGAGGCTTTGTGCAGACGAACGGGCAGCTTGGCGAGCCACTGCCACTTCTCCCTTTTCTCATCGAAGACGAGGGCCTCCCTCGAGGTCTGCTCGTTGTTCTTTCTCCCACCGACCACCACCAACATGTCGCGGTGGGAGCAGCGCCTCGGCGCCACCCACAGAGGTTTGAAGTCGACCGCCGTGTCTTCCACGCATTTCGTGCTGACGGAAAACATCAGGCGCCTCACCGATTCTATGAGCGCGGTGCAGAGGGTGGAGGACTGGATCAGAGGGTCGCTGGCTATGAATTGGAAGAGGTAGGTGGGATGGATGTGGCGGAGACGAACTTTCTTGAAAAGGTCACTGATGGCACCACGCCTGGATAAAGGATCGTGGTGGATCCAAGCGACCAGGGTCTCAAAGACCTGCTCCTCCTTGGCGTAAAGGCCGTCATCCTCCAGGTATCCCATGAGCTCTGGCAAGGAGAGCTCACACAGATCCTCAGATGCTGAAACATCAGAGAAGCTCTTCATGGCCATCTCCTTCGCTTTGTCTCTCAAACTGTTACAATTCATGATCTCAGAGAGGCGTATCATGCTCAAACAGTTGTCGGGGCTCAGTTGCTCCTGCAGGAAAGCGGAGCAGGCCTCAAAAAGGCGGCCATATTGCAACATGGATGCCGCCTGCATCAGAGGCAGCACAACATCTACGCTGATGCTAATGAGTCCCGTGTAAACATAGTCAATGATGCTGCTCAGAATGGCCGACGTGATGCCCTTTAAGTCAATCTTAGTCTGCTGTGTCTCTATGAAGTTGTTGCAGAACATGGCTCTGAAGTAGGGGCTGCTGGAGACCAGGACGTTGCGATGGCATGCGATCTCTGTGTTGTCGGAGCACAGTGACACGTCGGTCAGGATGCACTCCTGTCGCAGCGTGTTGAGCTGCAGCAGCAGGTTGGAGGACTGCTCCTTGTCTTTGTAGTGGAAGATCTTGACTGCTGGTTGGTCCATGCTGAGAAGAGAGAGCGTGGTGTTATTGTCTAAATCCGTTGGTTGGAAAAATGTAAGCTGGAACCTCCTCCATCAACTTGAATAAGCAGTCACACTTATGATTCGTTTAGCTATATGGTCGCTCGGTAAGTAGACATAATTTGCTTGCCTTCAATGTTTGGTACACTTTGAGTGTGGAATTACATTCAATCCAGTCATGTGTCGTGCATACAATATTTAGTTTGCAAATATTCTTGGTAAGCTTTCCCCCAAAACCTAGATGTCAAATTCACAGATTGTAAGTCATTTAAAGTTGGCTTAACTCATAACTTTAACACCAACTTTGTTATATATGCACATGGGCCCAGTCCAGCGCTGCTGCTGACACTTTACCAAAGGCTCTGCACAAAGCCGGTCTGGTTATTTTGGTGTTGTCTAAGTCGATAACAGATACACCTCCAACTATTCACTGTCATGGAAAACGTGATGTGGAGTGATAGTGTTTTATGTGGTGTTCGAAACAAATATATACAGCTTTTACTATGAATTACATGCATTAGTGTAAATTGTGTAAATATATTAGTAATATATACAACATAATACAAAACGGCAGCTTGAATAGATCATTGTACACATTTTAAAATTATACCTCACCATGTAATTATTGTAAAAAAAAAAGAAGCTTTTATTTGATGAATATTAAATCATCAAACAACATGAAAAGCCATGCCAATATCATATATGAAACCAACAAGTCCAATGCTCCTGGCATGTCTGAAGCCTCACCAGACTGCATCTCTTACCTGTTCCTTTTCACTCTCTGTATATAATTTATTTATCCCACGTTGTTTTCGAAGCAAGATCTCAGGAGAAAATCTGATGCCTTGACATTTTCCTGCACTTTCTTCCTCTTTGCTCTCGTGTTGATGCTGTGTGACTGGAGGATCCAAAGGAGGCTGTCTCTTTGTAGGAGCGTGCTGCGCACTGTTTGTTTGTTATGGTCTCTTTCCACGAGGCCTCTATGTACATTCCTCTCCTAAAAATAGAGCCGCTCTTTAGCAACACGACTGCAGACGCACATGTGACTAGTTAGAGCGTTTACATGTCTATTTTTCTCCGTCTTTCTTTCCCTCTTCCTCTATCACATACATCTCTTGTTTCCTCTCTATAACGTGCATTCCTATTCACTCCATCATCTCTATCTCACAGCCACTGTCAACCAGCTGTTTGAAAACACAGAGATACAAAAACAGGATTAAGTTACTGTGGAAGATAGAAACAGAGATTGCAACCACATGTAAAACACAGTGATCAATGGCTTCACAACAACATCTCATTCAGACATACCAAGAGGCTTGGGTCAATGGAGAAACATTTGTTTAACCCCGGCCTCGTCCCACGCTGCTAAATATCTTTGGTTAGACTCAACTCAACAGATGCTTTTGCTATTTGTTAAAAGTGCGATATATGGGACAGGAGTATATCTCATTCATTTCTCTCCAAATGACCACGGCTGAGCTGGCGGCTCGCAGTTAGCGGTGCTAACGGCGCTAACAGTGCCAACAAAGGGAACAGTGCGGACAGAGTTAACAGTGTTAATCTGAGGGGGAACCAGAGTGGCCGTTGTGCTTCTGCAACAATGCTGTGGGTCGGGATGGTGTTATCAGCTGCTTGAGTGCAGTGCAGAGCGTTCTCCGTGTGGAGCACATTCACACGCAGGAACATACACTAAAACACCCACAGAGGAAGAGCCGCTTCATACTCTCTCTCTTCTTTATGGAGAAATAATTGTTTGCTGCTATGTTAACCTTTAGATTGTCCTTTAAGCTATTTTTCAACTAATTTGTTTCATGCTCCCTGAAACAGATGAGGTACCAGCTTTCATGGAGTACATCCCACAAGGTTGCTGTTCCTTAAAGCTGGAACGCTTGCTGGTCCGCTCATAAATACAGCAACATAAAAACAACATAATTTTCAGTCATTAGAGATGTGACATGTTTTTCTTGTGCTCAGGCTTGTTTACAGAGCTCGGCAAATAAGACATAAATAGCTGCTCGAGCCTAATAGACCACTAGATTGCAGTTCAATGTAGATTGCACAACAAAATCACCAGCTTAGACCATGAACTGCTGTGTTTAACAGCCTTCTATGTGTGTATTTGTCATGTTATTGTTTGTGGGCTACACAAAAGTGCAATAAATCTCTAAATCACCAAATGCCATGCATAAGCAGGACAAATGTGAAAACTGAGGTCACGATATTCCCATATGTGAGAAAAATGAAACCAGCAGTCATGTAGCAAGCAGTAGAAACTAAACAGCCCCATCTAGTGTTTGTGGCTTCAAAATGTTAGTTTAATTGTGAAAAACTGATTATTTTTCTAATTAACTCCCTGGCATTTTGTTTTACTTTTTATCGTGTAGTAAAACCAGTCAGATAAATTGTAAAGCAATACGTTTTTATTGATACTACTACTGTATCATACAACAAAATGCAAAAAAAAGTTCTATCTGCCCTTCTGGCTTGACATTCAAATCTCATCGGTGTGTGTAGACGAGGGCAAAAGCTTAACTTGTTTGCCCAGATTCATTTTATCACTCACACTCTCATATTCAACGCTGTGATTGCATCCTTTAAAGTCGAGCACATTGTCTGCTATCTCTGCTCCTTCACCTTGACAAAAAGGACTTATTAATGTCTGCCTTTAGGCAACAACTTATTAAAAGTTAAAGCTTTGGCAAACAGTGTGCAGCGGAGCATTTTCATGCAGCAGCATCACTGTTGCCACCCACCGCCTGGTGCTGGCTTCATATCACCAAATGATTATCTTCTCATAAGCACATGGTCTAATAGAGACGACACCCAGGGGATTTAGATCTTTCTGATTAGTATTGTGTGTGTGTGTGTGTGTGTGTGTCAAGGGCAGACAGCTCTCCTCGGTCAAATACAAGACTATTTGAAAGCAACATGGACAGTGAGTTCACACTGAGTCTATTTTCTCTTCTGTACGTAACTTCATGTGATTGCAGCTATAAGTGCACGGCAGCAGGTCACTTTAATGTGAGCAGTTATTGAAATCATTTGAAATGTTCCATGATTTGCGACCTAAAGAAAACACAGAGCATTGGCTGTAATTACGAAGGGCGAGCACTCATCCTTATACAAGCCCTGATAATGATTCCCTTCTGTTTGCTCAAAAGAGTCTGTTTTATTAAATCAATGTGAAAGTGAATGAAACCCTTTGTATCGGAGTTTTAAAAAAATCCAATAATGTTTCCTTCAGACAATAACGTCTTCTCTTTCTTTTTGAGATTATAGTGTTCAGTGGTGCATTGTTTATAAGATCATTATGTCAAATCTATGCCAAGAGAGCTGCTGATAATGAGCGGAAAATGGCAGCGCGACCCCTTAGGGCAGAACAACGGTGAGTTTTCCTCATGTCGTTTCTATTCATGTCGTCTATTTCGCTGCTACAGAGCACGTCACATCTAAATGTTTTTCTTCTGTTATTTACAGGTACACAAGCAGGGTGAATCAATCAGACGATCGCTGCCAGGTTCAGAAGGCCTTATTAGCACCACACACGCACTGCAGTTAGCTTGTAAAATCAATGCTTTATCTGATTGGTGCTAGATTGGTGATTCTGTTTCTTTTTGATATTCACTGCCAGCTGACATGACTTACACCGTCCCTCCTGTTAGATGAATCTGGGTTTTTGACATCGGCATCAAGATGATGTTGAGATTATAACTGAAGAAAATTTGCGAAAATGAACATTTCATATAGCAACTGCTGATCTGATAAGTGATGCAGTTGATAAATTGCAGTGTAGTATTTTATTGTCCAGAAGAAATTCTTAATTCATTCTTTAAAAACCTGAACAAAATGTAATGTGATTCCAGTGTTTTAATGCCATTTTAAGTGTTTTCAGGATTTTTGTTCACTTATTATGGGAATGATGCTGTGAATCACAATTGTTTTGGTCAGGTTAATCTTGACATAATATGTTCATATGGTCCCATGTCTCTTCTTAAGAGACAAACCTGGACAAGTTGAGACAAATACAAGATAAAAATGGAGCGACATCAGGACGAGATCAGTGCAATACTGTGGACACTTGTGAAAACAGAACTTCAATGTGCGTGAGCATGTTAAGTGCAGTGAACCAACAGGGGAGGGATTCAGAGGACAGTCCCATCAGGCCCCGATTCAGCTATCAGAGACCACTTTGGGTGAGATTGAAGAGAGTGAGGAATCTCCTGTCTTCCAGCAGTCATATAGTGATGTCCATTTATTCTTACAGCCACAGGGCTCTTTTGTCATCGACAAAACAGAAAAAAAACAAACTGAGCCCACTGAACTAGAAAGACTGAGACAAGAACCCGCACAGCTTCGGCAGGCTCGGTCAGAGGCACGTCGCGCTCCGGAAGAGAAGATCGAAGTTTTTGGCGACCCAGTTACAGCAACACAGCAGTGGTGAGAGAGAGGGAAGTTAATCAGCCTGCAACCTGCACAGCACCAGACTCTGAGAAAAGATTTCTGGATTTGGGGCTGGATAGGGGAGGCTGGACTGGAGGAGAAATTATTTCAGCAGCCTGACCAACCAGATCAAATCGGGGCTCAAGAAGGGCTACAGAGACTGGAGTGATGAAAGCAGCAAGTTCTGACCTTCACCTTCCAGACTTGCTGGAGGTTAAACTAGAACCACGAAAAAAACAAGAACCATACCGAGAGGACATTATAAAGTGGACACCTCATCAACCACAGAGTCACAGTGAGGCCGTGATAGAAATCCTAATGAGGCTGCCAGGCTTGACTTCCAGAGACAAAACGTAGGAGAAGCGTTACAGGCCACCTGGGGTAAATGACATCTAACAGTCAGATATGATGAAACACAAAGGGCATGCGGTCATCTCTACAAATTAAAAGCAGTGTTAAGGGATTCAACGTAATAGAAGTAGTGGGTAAGTGTGGCAGGCGGCAGCCAAAATCACAAGGAAATCAGCAGCATCGTCTCCAGTGTCAGTGCTTCAGTTACAACAGACAGCAGACACAAGCCCATGTATGGAAAGAGTGCAGAAAGGGAAGAGGGGATTACAGCCGGCTGCTGAACTGGTAACCACCACCTATGTTGGTCCACATGTCAGGGCCCAGTTTGCAAGACAACGACTGTCGTTTGTTCCTAATGTGCTGCTACAACTGAGGGTTTAGTCATCCAAGAGAGCCTGGTCACTGTCAGTGAGGAAAGGTCAGTATACGTCCCAGTCTCAATTGCTCACACCAGCAAGCTTGATGTCACTTTAATCCCTCGCACCATTCTGGGACACCTGTAAGAGCTGAAGGCAGTATATCCCATCACAATGGAGTCCTTTGACAAGCTAAACAAAGGTACAGCCTCCCATCCAGCTAAAAGAGATAACCCACAAGCAACAGCGCAGCAAAAAGCTGTCTCAGTGGGATCCTCCAGGTAAAATAGACCATCTTAGCGGCAGAGATGGTGACACAGCTTACAAGAGGAATGGCAGGCTTTTGCTTATGACAACAAGGATGCAGGATGCACATCACCACACCGGATAGAATACATAGTCAGTGTAGCACAAATCACCACACCAAGAGGTGAAGAAATGCCTCCCAGATCTGCAGAATTGTGAGTGAATTCAGAGTCAAGGTCAAGGCAACAGATGACCTCTTTTGTCATCAATCTGCACCTGCTACACTCACCAATATTCCAGCACTACTACCTCACACACTCTTTTCTCTTTTGACTCAATATTGTGCTTTTTCTATTCATCAATTGTATTTTTTTTCTTCCAGCATCTCTTTCTTGTTGTTAAATCTGAGGTTTGGTCTGAAGGATAGTGGTTTGTCACTTTGTCATGTCTGTTTAGATAACTTGCCTTGGCCCTGGGGCATCGATTCTCTGCTCCACTAAGCATGCTGAGGCTTTTAGCCCAAACACGCCTCACTTCTACAACAGAGTCCAAGAAGTCCAGCCAGGGCTTGTGATTTGTGCCGCAGACTTTTTCATGAATATTATTGATAATTCTCACATTGTCAAAGGGAATTAATTGTTATCTGAGCTATAAAATGTCAATGAAAAGTCGTATATAAAGACTTTTTATTTAGAAAAATAAAGAGCCAACAATACCCCCCAACAGGTCACCTTCTAGAAAAGTTCTGGTCGATTTGGGGATACCTTGGGGGTTGCTGGTGGTAATGCTAAGGATGGTATAATAATTCAAGTCTGACATGGTTGTGGCTCAGGTCTTTGACAGCATTTTAAAGTGCTAAATGACTTGGATGATTGGTCTGAACTTGACTAAACACGTTTATCCCATTTGGAAATGAAACATCAAGTCAGACATTGTGTGGATTTTACTGTAATGGACAGGCATCTCCTCCAGGAACTCAACTCTGGTGTCATACTGTAACTGAATGGATTGTTGATTTTGAGAAAACAGATGGAGGTGACAAATTCAATCTATATTTCAGTGTCTTGCTAATACTCCCTTCAGACCAACATTATTGCAACCACTAGGTGTCAGGCCAACGTTATGCAAATTTCATGGTAGTGAAAAGCGGACTTTGTCCCCTGTGAGTTCCACCAGGCTTTCAAGGCTAAACTCACAATCAGTCTGTAAACAAACACAACAGATGCATAAACTTTTGCTATTATAAGCCAGCACAACAGAATACCTTCTAAAAAAAAAAAAATTCACAGAAAATAAAATTGAAGCAGTTGATCCACCCGTCTATCTTTGTTCTTTTACTGCTGCAAACATTGCACTTATGGTGCGAACTCTAAAAGGGCCGTTTACTCAGACACAGATAGCCAAAACAATTGAAACAGACAGCGGGAATCATGTGATAACCTCTTGATCCTTGAGCTGTGGGGCATTACTCTCAAGTGCAAAGAGATCCATGCCAGGCAGCACCAAGAGCAGTAATCTGGCTTTGATGGAGAGACGTCCACGCGTAAATCAACGTGGGGGGGGGGGGGGGTTGAGGAGAAGCCTACAGAGACAAAGACAGAGAAAGCGTTGAGTTCTCTACATTCACACAGGCCCGAGTAGGGATGAGGTCTTAAAGGGCTTACAGTTAGCTGCTTAAAATTCTTCTGATGTAACCAACACATGCAGGACACGTTATTTGGAGAGAAAGGGGCTTTGTAGCAACACAAAAATGTGAGAGTGGAAATGCTATGTGTTTACTCATTGTGCCCTGTTGCTCTCCCAAGGTTCCCCTTTTGTTGGTATGGCGGTCGTTCAGTCGTCGCCACTGTGCAACCTGGCAGATAGAGCCTCCCTTTATGTCTGCTTTAATAGAGTCAGCTAGACTGGGGGTGGGGGGGCATGGATGGAGGGGGGCATTTGACGTTTGTTATGTGTGCTATATGTTGCTACATGTGTGGGAGGGAGGGGTGAGTGTGTGTGTGTGTGTGTGTGTGTGTGTGTGTGTGTGTGTGTGTGTGTGTGTGCGAGCGTGCAGCACATATTGATATTCCACCAGCGGCAGAAGCTGAAGCCAATGTCTTTTAAGTGTCAGCCCTCAGCAGCCAGCCAGGTGTACCCGAGGTTCAGAAGAGAGAGGGCAAGCGAGGAGAGGGAGGAAAGGGAACGAGGGAGCGAGAGAGGACAAGAGAGAGAGAGGCCATGAAAGACGGCAAAATATAAAGGCAGGGGAGATGAAAAGACACAGAGAGAGGGAAGTGCCACAGACAGGAAGAAGAGAGAGAAAATGTATTGAGAGGCGATGAAGATAAACAACACTTTTTTTTGCCGGGTTTCTGGAGGTGAAATTACTCAGATGTCTTCCCCTTCTGTATTCTGGCCATCAGGCGGACAGACACGGAACAGATGGACACAGAGGGAGTGGTGGATGCAAGGACAGGCACTGAAAATGTCACTTTTCAAAACAGAGCAAATGAGCGGTTTTAAGGTTCAGCAAGGGTCAGTGACAACACAAAAGAATAATTAAGTGACTGCCATTTAACGGGCCACCAATCAAAAATACTGTGTCTGATGTTATCATACCCTATGGTATTTTTCTTTGATGCTAGCCTTGTGTTTCAAACAGCAGGTGAACTTGGTATTTTCAGCAGTACACTGTCTCGAAAGGTAAATAAAGGTATTTGGGGAGCACAAACAAATAGAGTACCTCTCTACAATGGCGATGAAACACTTCTGATTTTCTGAAATTCCCTTCCTAACCAATGTCTGAGGTATTACCGGGACTATACTTTTTTCTGTTGACAGTTGGTCACATGAATGTGTGTAATGTGAAAGGTCACGTAGGGACACACCCTCAAAGAATCCTCTCCTGATAATACTCTTGTGTCTGAGTGTCTTTATGTTAGTTTAACAAAGACACTCTCATTGCTCTCATTATTCAACTTCTATCAGTTTTTTGTTATATTTTGCAACACACAAATATATCACTAAGAAACGACTTGCTTTGCACCAAATAGCTGACAAAGTTAACAAGCACTTAGCCGATAAAAGGCAGGATATTTTCCCAAAGGATTTGGTGGAGACCAAAAACAGAGCTAAAAGGAGTGTATAAAGGATATTTAAGTTAAGTAAATTAAGTGATACACCGCTTCAAATATGTCTGTAAACAAGAGACTGTTTGCTAATAGCTTCTGGCGATGCTGGTTTAACCTTTACTTTCTCTTTGAGCTGCAGTTCACACAATGTTTGTTCTGAGAAAACCTCCTGGTCCAGGCCCGCCATTTCTGATCTTCCCTGAGCTTCTCTCTTATGCTGAACTCCTCCTCATCCCCCTAATATTATCATCTTTCCCTCAACGTTCTTTGTGGCGCTTTACCACCTTATCATCAGTGCACTCCCAGTACCCTGCCCGTCTTCTATGCCTCCCCATGTCCTCCAGGAAACCTGTTACTGCTCCTCTCCTCCCTCATTCCTCTGGTACTCCTCGCTCTTTCCAACCCCATCACCCTCCCACACGTTTCTGAACACCATCAGTGTAAAAAGAAAGAAAAAAAAATAATGGAATGTACTTAGATAGCAGATAATGCGGCGTGGGGATAATGACTGTTCTGACCTTGTCTAAGGTGGCGGTGTTTAGTCAGACCAGATCCATGCTGTGTAAGGATTCACTTAAACGAAACATCAGGAGATAATTATCTAAACACTGATATAAGACTATTTGTAACAAACAGATGAATAAATCGTGCCTCCTTCTTGCGAAAGAACTCTTTAGCCCTAAATCGGTTTGTAACACATGCTCCTCTTTCCTGAAAATAGCTGCAAGTTGTTAAAGCGAATGCACCGGCTCCATTTCAGCATCCAAACACCATTCTTTACATTGGATAGAAGCAGAAACAGTGTTTCTTACAAAGCAATTAGAAGAAAGAGCCCCTCAACACTGTGTTTTCTTGTGCTTAGCGTCAGCATCCTTGGCCTCAAGTTTGTTTCATTCAGCTCGGTTAACCTCCTTTTGTAGTCTTCTTGTCCCATTTGCATTGTGCTCTAGATTATGTCTAAGTGTGTGATTGAGGACTGAAAAACTGGGTTACTAAAGAAAACAGCACAGGTTACTTCTATGTATCTACCTATTATTGATTTATTTTAGGCATTGTTTGCTGAATGCTAGCTTTCAATGACACTCATTTCTTTTATTTTTCTTCAACATGTTGTGTTAGCCTTGACCCCCTGTGGGAAAGAGGCCTCTTGGTGACAAAGATATGGCAACATGTTTGCATAGCAGTTCGGTTCCCATACGCCAATAAAAGGGAGCTTTACTTTTCAAATTAATTTCAAACAGAAAGAACATTGTCTAAATGTGTTGTTCAGCCTTGCCAATAAGAGGTTTATAGGTGGAGATTTCTAGTCTAAACTCTTATACAAGCAGTCACAATTCTTTGTCGACGGCTTACTGAGGGCAAATATTCTAAATATCTTTACTCCTTTGATTGTAAAGAGCAGCTCGCACAAGACCCAACGTCAAATAACAATCCCGTCTCCTAGAAAAAAGGTGATCCAGACACAGACGTGAGAGGATTGTAAACATAGTAAAAGTTATGGTTTTAAAAATGTTTTCTGATATGAAGGAATCACGACAGGGTCAATTTTTAGCGTGATTTTTCACTTCTCTCAGTGAGACTTCTTAAATAAAAAATAAAGTTTAAATAAAGCTTTACCAACTAAAATGTGAACATGTAACAAAATAAAATTCATTTTTTTTACCCATTAGATACAGGGAACCCAGGTAAAAATATTAACAAGGGTTAGGGTTAGTAGGGCCCATCATTAAATATCATTTTTACATCTCAACATTCATCTCTTGAAGGATTTTAGATGAACAAATTAATAAATTAAGACTGTTGAGTTAATTTGCCTTTAAGAAAAGGGTTATCTGGGCATCTGCATAAAAGTATTGACTCAACAAAACTGGTCACGTAACATTTCCCGTGGGAGAGGAGAAAGAAAATGAAACATTCAATGTCCTTTATCTGAATCACTGAGTCTATCAGTTAATATTGTAACATAGCCTATAAATGTAGAATTCAGCATTTTAAATAAACAGCATCTGATTTAATTTACAACATTGTTTTAGTATAGGTAAATTGTTTTGAGACAGTTTTCAAAGACATCTAAACGAACGAGACTCGGGTCTGTAATTGTTTTTGAAGCTGTTGGTTTGAGGTTTTGAGTTCTTTAAAAATGAATGAACACCTGCATGCTTAAAATATCAAGATATAGAACCGGAGGAGAGGGAGCTCAATAACCATACACAGGCCTGGGCCAACGCTTCTTTTAAATAATGAGTTGGCACAACATCCACAGGGCTAGAGGGGATTATCATGTGGTTAACCATGTCAATATGGTTTGCGTGGCAGGTAGCTGAACCTGGACGAGAGGCGGGTATGTCAGTGTTTGAGTCAACAGGAGGATTCATTACACGGACAGAGTTCATCTTTTCTACAATGAAAAAGCCAAACTTCTTCACATTTTCTTCGAGGATACTAGAAATCTGTGAGAATATGAGGCATACTTTATACCTTCTTTCATAAATGGTGAGGTGCCACAGCTACCCAAAGAGTTACCATGAGCAAAAACATGGTCACGAAACCATCAAATGTCGGTATGATTTTTAAAAAACTGGTCGAACTGCATCTTAAAGCCCAGAGGGTTAGGTTTGTGTGACACGACACAGATAGGTTTGAAACAACAATGGTGGCTCCTGAAAAGGTTAGCATCAATTATATTAGAAGTGAAGAGTATTAAATTGAAAGAACAGCAAATCATAACGTTTCCAACAAATCTTCTCAAATCCTCCTGCAGGTCAGGTAAGTGACACCCTGGAATCGGTGCTCCTCTAGCAAAGCATACAGGTACACACAATGCTATAATTTGATCATGCAGATATACTTACACAGCACAAACATGAGGGTTCTCCCTCATGTGTGGGGCAACAGGCATTTTATTTGAGGTCATTTAGCCAGTGGAAAAGGAAGGCCTCCCCCTTGTTGCCACAAATTATGACCATTGTCCTTCTTTCAGGTTAATAGAAAAACAGAGCAACACTGGTCCACTCTAACGTCTCCCTAGTTAAATATGAACAAATGTGAGCACGGGGGGGATGAGCATTATTAAAAACGATCAGTCAGTCAGATTGCAACTCGCACTCTCACCACACTGCCAGCCTAAAGCTGTATGCGTCTCTGCGGAGCCCCTGATATTGAATAAAGACGTGCCACACTCACGGAAAAAATAGCTATGCTTTAATATGCAGCAGCAGTAGAAACTTTTCTTTCCTCTAAAGGCATTAGATTTGAGTGTGCCATACCCTGTTGTTCAACCTGGTCTACATGGGAGAACAGACTCCAACAGAGATGAGAGGAGGCTTCTTCCTGGGTTTGAGGGAAGGTTATGCAGCGAGGCATACCAGGAAACCTTTACAGTTGTATATTCCCACATCTGTGGCCACCTACGTGTGTTTTCAGTGACACGCGTGCTGTTAACTGCACAGGTTGTAATGTAAATGTGTGCAGTCGCATATAAACTTGTGATTTCACATAACAATGCATACCTTAAGTCAGAGAGCAAAAAACTCAAAATATCCCAGTCAGAGCCCAACAACTCCTCATAAAACCCTTATAATTTGATTTTGGGAAGGATTAAACATGTGGTTTTCACTTATAGGAACACACTTTGGCTGAATAATAACCTGTAAAAACAATATAGGCTAAACCTATTCTTAAGAACTGAAATTACATTTGGTTTTGACAGATTTTGGTCACTGCAGAATTCGTTGCCCTGTCAATCCCAACCATACAACAGTGCAGGGATATTGTCAGGTTTGAGGCAGGCAGGTGGACCCAAATACAGAGAGATGATGGGCAGATGGGTGCAGTTCAAATATTTATTACATAAAAGGCTTACAGGCAATGAGTCCAAAGGCAGGCGGCTAACTGGCAGACAGCAATGATGACAAACTGACAAAAGACGAGGGGAGCAGAGACTAAACCCACAAGAAAAGGAGGGAGATAACGAGGGACAGGTGGCGGCAGGGCTGACGGGCAATCAGGGGGGACTCATACAGGCGGAGCAGACAATCACACAGGCGGGAAACAAACAAAGGTAGCAAGTAAGACAAGAGAGGACTTTAGCAGTAGCCAAAAAGTATCACAATCCACCCAAATGTTTTTTAACCATTAAACTGTAACTGTGAAATAAAGTAACAATGAGATAAAAAGAAGCTCAACAAGGTGGGAAACTGACAAAACTGAATATGGAAGGAATTAACCAGTGAACTCTTTTTACAATATGGTGTTTAGCAACAAGGGTTTAAGTTACTGCTTAATGGTAAATGAAACTTCATTTATATAGCGCCTTTCTAGTCTTCAGACCACTCAAAGTACTTTCCACTCCATGTCAGCGTTCACCCATTCACACACATTTCGTACACTGATGGCAGAGGCTGCCATGCGAGGTGCCAGCTGTCTATCAGGATCTAATCTAAACACATTCACACGCCGATGGCACAGCCTTCGGGAGCAACTTGGGGTTCAGTATCTTGTGTGAGGCCACATCCATCTTCTGATTAGAGGGCGACCTGTGACCTGTAGAAGTTTGTACGAAACTGTCAAGAGTTACAAAGATATGGTCAGAAAGCCTTTTTAAACTACTGGTTCCCACTTTCAACTCCGTCAGTGCCCCACAGAGCATTTCTTTCCAACCATTAGTTTGCCAAAATAAAAAATTAGTAGGACCAGCATTTAAGACCAGTAATACAAATATTTACTGACTCTCCCTCTCTGTGTTTTCTGTATGTTTCTCTCTCTCTCTCTCTCTCTCTCTCTCTCTCTCTCTCTCTCTCTCTCTCTCTCTCTCTCCCGTCTACCGACCTGTAATCCTGCGATCAGTTGTCCAGGCAACAGCACTGGCTACCGTTCTGCCACGTGCACAGTGCTGCCGGGTCAGGATGAAAGTGCCTGGAGGGGGCGATGCAAATCACCCATTGCACCCCACTGGAGATCGCCATAGAAATCCTAGGCATAAGCCTGGCCCGAGGTTTTTCTCGCAGCGATGGTGCAACACCTCTGTGTGTTATTATTGCTCTGGTGTGAAATTTCTCCGACATAAATAAAAGAAAGTAATTCCAGAGATGATATGTGTTTCACTTAAAACAGATCTTAGAACGTATCATGTACATGCACCCTATATTGTGCTTTGTCAAATGAATATTTTATCTATAAAATACATGATTTTATTACAAAGCTTGATCCACAAATCAACAACTTACAAGACACCAATGTCAACATATTCATGCTATTTATTTTTGCACACAGATGTATCAGCAGGAAGTGCAGGAAGAGGAGGAGTACGCACGTTGTTGGAATGTGTAAAGTTGAGTCTGTAGGAAATCACATAGCAGGGAATAAACACATACGTGTGCATGTATTTACATATAGTGTTACACCACGATCATGTGCTTGAATGCATGAATGCAAACACACACATATTCAATAACAGCCATCGGGCTCGCTGTTGTTGAGGAATTGGCTCGTAACCTTGTGCACTGCAGCTCTCTGGCTTCTCCGTAATCTCTCCTGCAAACTTCCTGTGAACTCTGGAGCACATAATACCTTCATTCAGGACTCAGGGGCTTGTGGAACAATGGCACAAAGCGACGTTTCTGAAATGTTTTTGTGGCAAAATAAAGAAAAAAATAATAAATGCTCAGTGCTTGGAATATTCATTTTCATTTATGATTTCCTAATTCGGGGAGTAGGCTCTCTCTGCGTGTGGATCTTCTCAAAATAGGCATGTGAGGTAAATGTACAGCATGTACACCGTGTGTTTTATTTGAGATTAAGGTGGATCACATTACATGAACTTTTTAAACCTACGTGAGGAACAATATCCAGATAGGAAAATGGAAGGAATGTAGATACACATGTTAATAAATGAGAGAACAAATGCAAAGAGTTGTTGTTTGTGAACGGCGTTCGATGGGAAATTAAATATTCTTCCCTGCACATTATTTTTCCACATCTTTTCTCCTTCTCAGTCCGTCAGCCTCCCCTCATACCATCGGCCCGTGTGTTTAAAGCGCTCTGCTTCTGAATCCGCTCTGTGTGTGATCATAAGGACTGCTGCTTTTGATTGTCAAACAAAAACAGATGCATGGTGCCTGATAGAAATTACAAACTCTTGTCAACAAACAGTTCCAATTTCCACTCTGGGGTGGTTGGAGTGAAATTCCCTTCAACAAAGTGGCACGAAGGAAAACAAAAAAAAGAGCTGTGATAGAATGATGATGATTACAGTCTTGCTGTTTAAATAAAAGCGGAGACATAATTTGGCAATTCCTTTTCAATGAGCTGGTTTCACAGACAACACGAGTGGTTTCATCTGTTTATGCACAGGAATACAGTGGCGGTTGTGTATCACTTGTACAAGCACAGAGAGTAAACATTTGGAGTTTAATTGTATGTCTGCACCGCCTACGGTAAGCACAAATTACCAAACTCTTTAGGGCCGCTTCGTATCGTTTAAAGAGCTTCAACATTACAGGATTGTGAATGCAATTAATGTCACTCTGAAATGAACTGGACGAGTTCAGCTCCCTCTTTGTCTCCTCTCTCGGTGTGGTCTTTTCAGCGGAATGGGATTTGACACCTGTACTGTACCAGGAATCCCACTCTTTTGCAAACTCGAGCTGATTTAATTTGTGTCACTTTGCGAATACTTCGTTTTTCCTTCCCCGCTGCCCTGTCACTGCTCATATACGGACCTGTAAAAGAAAAACTCATCCCGACCTCGAATAGCCCAGCAGCCCTCCGAGATAATCCTGCAGCCTCACTGAAGAGTGGAGAAACTGTGGAGAAAAAATCCGCTGGGAGAGAGTGACTGTTGGAAAATTCTCACTGACTTCTCTCTTTTCTTACTTATCTTCGTGACAGTGGGTCCAGAGAAGGGGGTGACAGAGAGGGAGGGTGGCGTGTTGGCCCTGCGTGTTAGGGCGAGGCTGTGATCATGAGTGGCAGCAGAGAGACAACGGTGACGGAAAGGGACGGCGAGGCCAGTAACAAGAGCTGCGATGGTAATGCATGTCACATCGATGAGGCCATGCCAGGAGGAGTTGGGAATGGGTTCAGCTCCACATCCCGTCTCCCAGTATCTCTGCTTGGGGCTCTAACTCCAATTTTCACTGCTACCATTTGTTTGGTCTTTCTCTCGCTCATCTACTCTTTCTACAATGGAAACTGTTCATCTGTCACCGCTGTTTTTGTCTCACTCCTCTGAGTCTCTCCAAACTCTTACAAATCACTACTCTGTTCAGAACTTTTTCTCGTAAAGACGATGGAGCCAGGATTAAACAAGGAGCCTTTAAAGTTGGGGTAGGCAATCTTTGGAAAAACCAGCGAGAATAAACTAGACTTTGTATCCAACAAAACAAATCCTACAGGTCTCCCTCCACAGCCAGGCCTTCAAAACCACATGAAAGTTCACTGCCTGACTACTGCTGGTGGACGAGTCCATGAGAGAGGAGAGAGCTCACTGTTTTCATCGCTAACTGTCTCATTCTCATGTCCATGTAAGAAAACACATCACATTCTTGTCATGAAAATGAACGATAATCATAAGGTTGGCAGTTTGATGCCAAGGATCTCTTCGAACCCCACGATGCTCCCCGGGGGATTTCCTGCAGTCCTGCTCCTTATGATCAGTAAAATGCAGAGGTCAAATGTAATGTATGTACCTGTAAGGTAAGGTGAAGATTATTATATATATATATATATATATATATATATATATATATATATATATATAGATTGTTAGTATTCTCAGCTGTCTGGCAAGCATGTTAGTATTGGGGGAAATTTTGGGTAGGTAGGCAGGCAGGTAGACCATCCAGTTATTTGGTAGCTGAATGAAATGATTTACAAGTTTATTACAGCCATCCGACATGCATTTATTTATTGATTGCGATCAGGATGTAAAGATAATTTCAACAAAAATAACAAAATGTTGCTGCAGCATCTTAACTTGTCACACGGTGTTTCCTGTATTATGTTATATCTGCTCTCACTAAAGCTTTCTGGTCCACACCTGTGTTGTCCCTCTGTATGTACACTCCCACATTCCCACAGAGTGCCAGGCGGGTGGCATGAGTCTGGGTGGGCGACGCCACCGTGTTCAAAATCTCTGTGCAGCCCACTGCTCCATTGAGCTTCTCAGGAGCTTAGGAAGAAAGAAAACAGTGCTAATCATTACCCACACCCTCACCCACAGCCCTTCCTTCTCCTCTCTGCTCCTTCCCACCCCCTTCCACTCATTAAAACAAGTCTGAGCGGGCTAGCCTGCATACTGATGCTTTATTAAGCACTCTTAATTGAACTTGAGGATTCTTAATGTGCCATCATTCAAATGCTTAGTCTGCGTGCTCTCGGCTGCTTAGGCCCTCGGTGCTGCATTTATCTCCACCTCCTCCACTGCACGTCCATTCAGCTTTCGGTGGAGGGGAGGAAGGGCTCTGTGTCACATTTGTAATGTGCGGGCACATTTAGCCACGATACAACAGAGGGAACAAAAGCGCTCACTTGCTGCCAGCTGGGAGTTTCATCATCAGCCAGTAAAGAGAGAGAGAGAGAGAGAAAAGTGAGAAAGCGAAAGGAAGCAGAGAGAAAGAACGAGAGAGTGAGAAAAAGTTATTGGACTAGAAGGGGGCAAGGTGACATCAATAGCATCCCAAGCAGGGGCACAAATTAGCCGGGCGAGAAGCAGCGCAGCATGGGAGCCGACAGCCGGGGCCCCGCGCAATGCCACCAGGGGATTAGCAGGGTTTCAGGATCTGACACAGAGGGGATGAGCGTCATGGGCAGAATAAAGAGCAACGCGGGGATTAGAGAGCTTCCCGACACTCCACCAACACTCATGAAAGGCTTAAAGGGCTATAGATATCATTAATGAATGGACAGAGCAAGAGACAGAGAGAGAAGTTTGGGGGGGGGGGGTTTGTCTTTTTGCTTTTATTCAGCATGACCCCCCCTACGTTGCCACTCTGATTTTTAATGATCATACATTCCATGTGCATACATTAAAAGTTAATGAGATGCTGGCCAAAGAGACAAACTGCCCGTGTGTTGATCGTTCAACATAACACACAGCACACCAGACAGAGATGGCCGCCGCTGACTGCTGTAGGTTCAGTTCATGCCACCCTCTGAAGATTCGACCTGAATTATTCATCTGAAAGTCGTGGTGAAAATGTCAAACACATATTTGAATATCCGTATGCTTTTTGTGAGAGAATAGTGAGGAAAAAAAACAAGATAGTATTCATTGTGGCGCGCATGTGGGCTTGCTGCTGGGATATGTGTAGGTATCGAATTCTGCATTCAGATGCCGGCTATGGGGTGATTTGAGGGGCCACTAGGCTGTGTCTTGTTTTATAAAAAGGAAATTGCTGAGTTTTCTCTTATAAGCAGACCGTGCCTTCGGACAGGCACAGCCCGTCTACGCAACCGCTGCAGAGATTTGACCCCAAGATAACCTTTGTTCCGGTAGCTCACAACACACCAAGGAGGAGACAAAACTAACTGGCGTTAGCTAAATAAGGTGAAAGTGAAAGTTTAAATCATCAAAAATTTGTGAACTTAAAATTACCCTAGCCCATTCCATGATAATGTCATTGCCTCTGAGCCAAATGGGATAGCCTGAACAGGAAGGCATGGGGAGATAAGTCCGCCTGTTGTTTGGGAAAATTGAGTTATCGTCTTCCCAGTCCTCCCCAAAGCTCTGTGTGTAGCACTAATGGAGTCTTTATCGTGAAAGAGTTAACCACGTATCGCTGGTGTGCTGCTACAGATCAAGAGCACAACTGGATTTGCTGAAGGAGCAAAATGCTCTTTGATGAATTTCAGTCAAAGTTTAATGAAAGCAAATTTGCGTCCGTGATAAGGCCGTGGCTCTTCCCTCAGCCTGTGGGTGCAGGATGGGTGTTTGGGGAGAGACGGTAGCTGAATGAAATACAGCCAGAGAGATGTTTGTGCTGCTCGTGTGTGTCCATCCATCACGACTAGATAAACAGGGTCATGGAATCTGTCACGTCTGAGGATGCAACATCAATGGCTTATACATGGAGCCTTAATGCTTATTTTCTTCTTCACAGCATGGCCTTCACAACTGAGTTGGGCGCACCGAAGTCCCCCGCCTCCCATTGTTCAGACCCTTAAAGCCATAAAGTCCTGCTGCTTCTGAGAAACCACAGCATGTCCTTGTGTACAGTATCCTACCATTGTCCTCAGAGTCCCCTGAGAAGGCTGTGTGTGTGTGTGTGTGTGTGTGTGCGTGTGTGTGTGTGTGTGTGTGTGTGTGTGTGTGTGTGTGTGTGTGTGTGTGTGTGTGTGTGTGTGTGTGTGTGTGTGTGTGTGTGCCCCTGTTCTCAACAAACAGTGTATACCTGTTGTAATATGCCTAAGGGGACAAAGAATATAAGGCTCTATTAACTTGTTTTAATTTACTGTACTGTATCCTGATTGATGTTACACAGAAGAGTCATGTTGCAGTGATTGTGTTTCTGTAAGCTGGACTGCAGGGAGAAAAACAGAGATTTGGTTTACAGGAAGAAAGTCTCATAAAGTGAAACATTGCAATACCAATAAAAAACTTTTCTGTAATTGCCGTCTAGGCTTTTTATCTTCTTCTCTAAAAAAAGAAAGAAAAGTTTTTGATCCAAAATATGCATTTACAAGGTGTGGAAATTTGAACTCGGCTAAATTGCTTCTTTCTTGTTACGCACTTTTGTGAAAAACCTAATCAGGAGCTTTGTTGACAAAAAATCTCAAGCTCAGACCTTAAAGGGAAGCATGAGCATTGCTTCACAGCAGACACTCGGGCACGGAAAGCCAGTGGTGGTCGTCATTACCACCTCCCATTTTCACATTGAGATTTTAATCACGGGCTACAGTATTTCTGATTGATGTGTGTGAGTTTGTGTGTGTACTGTGTGTACACATATACACGGGGAGTGTGTGTGTGTGTGTGTGTGGGAGTGGTGGTGGGTTGTAATACATCTTCATAATTAGTCTCGTAATTATAAGGCAATAAACTGCAGTACACATGGGAGGCTGATCCGTCTCTGGGATACTGCAATTACCCTGCTAAGATGTGTTGCTGTGACAAATCTCCAGAAGCAAAGTGGGGCTCTGCACTGTTCCGCTTAAAACAACACGCAGAAGACCGAATTAGTTCAGGTTTGTGTTTACAAATGTGTGTGGGATGTGGAAATGTATCAAATGCACGGCGCATTTGGACGGTTTCTTGGGAGTGGACGTGGAGGAAAAATCATCCTCCCATAAAGCATCAGCTGATTTGATTTTAAAATTGAATCCTGTCGCCACTTCTCTCACCATCCCTTTTTTTTTTTTTCTCCAAAAGGCTGTCTAGACTGCAATCCCAAGTCCTGAAATACTGCTGCACAGCTCATCTCGCACATCGCTCTCGTCAGTCTGGTCGATGTGGTGATATCACACGGCCACTGAGTGAGTCTCAATTGGCTTTGCTTCCATTTACTCCAACAGTGTCTCATTATCAGCAGCTAACATCTAGCCTGCAGGGCCAGTTCGCTACTCCGCCACTAGTTCCACATCATACACACACACACACACACACACACACACCCAAACACACACACACACCTGCACTAAACTCGCAGGTATGCACAAGCACGCACATTCAGGGATGTTCTCACTGTCTTATACGCTCACACCCTGATACTTCCATTTCCATGTCTTTGATTAAGCCAGCAGGACGTTCAGGTCGCCACTGCGCACACCTGCGTTCATGGCGGACACCCACAAAGGACGATGCTCATCCGTTGGGGATGGAATAGTAAATCAGAGCTTGAGTGGGGAGTTTGTGATGACTCTATTTGCACAGCAGTGAAATGTGAACGTTTATTAAACACTCATACGCCTGCACAGGAAATGCACCGCACATATTCACAGAGCAAAGGTTAAGTCTGTGTCACACACACACACACACACACACACAGAAAATGTCACTTGCAGTAACCTTTTCTAAACACTTTTTTTTTTTCCCCATTCAGCATCAGCAGTCACAGTCTGAGCAAGGACGTCATGCCTGCAAGGGATGGATCAGTGGTTAATGCCTAAATCTAATGTTCTGTTTCTCTAAATAATCATTTTAAATCTACAGAGATCACACAGAAAGATCCAGATAATAGAAAGTCAAATAAAACCAACCTGGTTTCCTAAAAATGATGTTCCCACACAACAAAATTGAAATGTCGTGGGCTATATTTGCTCTTGACATATCACAAATGAGTTTCAAACAAGTCTGTTGTCTAATCCTCACTGGGTAGTTTTTGTTTTGTTTGCAGGATTGTTAAAAACGCCACTAGTTCTGGCTGTATTTACCTGACAGATTTGAAAGTGGTGTCTATCTTCCTATCAAACTGTTCTCTATGCTTTTGCAGAACAAGTCTGCACGTGGACTCCTCTGCACTTGATAATGATCATGAGTCTAGATGGGCGAATGTTCGGTAATCAGCATTTGCTCCACTGCTTCCGTTTCTGTGCATCGTGCAGCCGAGACGGCACTTCTCTCAACCACCTGCAGTTGCTTAAATGTGTATAAATTAAAAAAGCAGATGTTAAAAAGTCTTAGTCACTGTGAGTCTGAAATAAGGAAGCAAAAAAAGGAAGGAGTGAGGCAAGGAAGAAAATACAACATAATGTGTTACCATTTTTTTAATTTTTTTTATTGGTGGGCATAAGAAAACCCAGCTCTGACAATTAAACTGCCACAGTGCACAAGAACAGCAATGTCGAACTGAAATGAAGGAAGTGTGAGAACGGAGATAAGCACTAACTTGATTCCCTGGGATCTGGGAGGAAGTTTTGAAAAGAGAGTCGCGAGGGTAGGCTGGCTCCATTAATTGCCAAAAAAGAGACTGTCGGGGGATTACGACTCTGGCTGCCATGCAGGTGAAGCACACTGCACACACAAAACCGACACTTTTCCAAAACGCGAGTGTGAGAATCTAAGAGAATCCCAAATCTTTCCCTTAATCCCTAGATCTTATTTTAATGTAGGACAAGTTAAACTCTCTGAACTAGTCAAATTCTTGCAGCGTTTGTTTGCATTATTGGACTACAGCTTATAGCTTCGTACTACAGTTTTTACGACGAGATATAACCCAGTATCGTTGAAGATGAAGGGCATGCAGGATTCTCTGATGAATGTTGATAGCTATTGAATCAGACATAAATAATTGAAGTGACAAACAGGTCAGGCTGCCTGAGGCAACAATTCTCAGTCACATCTCAGTTCAAGTATAAGGGTTTAATAATCTCTCTCTCTCTCTCTCTCTCTCGGGTCTTAACTCCAGCCTCCCATACCCCCTCTTCCTTTCTTTTTTCCGCTCATTCATCCATCACCAGCCAAAGAAACAGGGTCAGTTTATTGAAGCTCTCCTCGGACCCTTTCTTGTTGTCTGGCTCTGCTTATGTAAACCAGACAGCCTCGGCTGACCGGACATGACGGCTCCAACGAGAATAGAGTCCCGATTCCATTCTGACAAGCTCCTCATCAAGAATGTACGCCCTTCCTCTCGTCACGATGATCAAATCAAAGATATTCCTACATGGTCTTACAAAGCTACAGTCTTACGCTTGGTGCGCCTGCTACATTGGTATTCCTGTTTCCTTTGCTTTGAACCCTTGTGATGTCTTTAAACTGATCATTTCTAGGTTCAGCAATTCCCCAGTCCTAGCTGTTAACAGAGGCTTTACCTTCACAGCCTGCTGCTGAGTCTACGAAACCGCATTTGTCAAGAGAAAAGTGAAAGAAATCACAGAAGCAGGAAGGGAACATTGGTTGCCTGTCAGTCTGCGTGTTAGCATACAAACTATATTCAATTGTTGTGGGTCCTGAAAAGTAGCAGGTGCAGCACAAACAGCGTAAAACTGGGTTATGGGACTGTTGCTTCGGTAAAGGGGAGCAACCGGAAATCTCCATGGAACTGTGAAAGAATGGACTTTGCCATTGTGCGGCTGAAAAAACAAACGGTCATCCCACGCCTGGACAAGAAAGAATCACAGTCTGAAATGAACAGTAAACACAGTTCAGTCCAAGTCAAACTGGTGGCGGTCCCATATATATTACTCACCCAACGCAGGTGGGTGGAGCTTATAGTAAAGGTTACAGTGTGGGAAAATGGGGGTGGGAAGGGGGGGGGTTGCATAAGCGTGGATCAATAATTGTTAATGAATGTGCTGTAGTTAATTTTGGCGTTTCATTATACTCTCTCTAATTCACAGAAATGGAACCGTCTCTCCAACGCGAGCATAAACATGATTCAGGTGAGTGGGCAGTGAAAATGCAGGCCCTTGTCCCATCTGTAGGAGATGTTTTCTTAAAAGGTGACGAAACAAATTCATTTTTCTATTTTTCATTTACCCGACATGACTGGAAATTCTATCAAAGAGTAGGCGACTCTACTCTTAGCACCAGTGCTGGCAAAATTTGGATTACAAAAAATAATTGAAACATTCAATATGGCAGTGTTAATCAAAGGCTGGTGCAATCTTAGTGATCTGTTTGACTATCTTATCTAACAAGACACTCTCTTTGCCAACAGCCACTCAATAAAACCCATTCTTTGGCGCTTAAAGAGGAATCCTATCTATTGGCTGAAACCTTAGCAGTTAGATGCTGTTCGAGCCAAAGCAGCGTAAAAATGGCAATCTAATAAAAAATCCCCAAAGTGAGATCCAGATTCTACTCGAACACACAACCTGGAATCGTGAAATGTCCTTAAATTATCCATCTTTAAGCCACACAAATGTTTGTCCCACATGGATAACCATCTCTCGGTGGCTGGAGGCCACATCTGAAATGTACCGCAGCTTCCTGTGGGCCTGTCAGATAGAATCTCCTCATGAGCACACTCCCCTGAAGTTCCAACATGTTTGCGTGCGGGAAGAAGTTTTTTAAGATAATGACATTTAGTAAACACAGGGTGGGTTTGATTTGAGGTCTGGCTCATCCAACTTCTGTAACGTTGCCAGTTTTGCCTGAAGGGGTGTGGGCTTTCTTCCAATCCTCCAAAGGAAACATGACAGACTCGCCGGCCAAGAGGCTGATATGAATGAGGCAATATGTCAAAATCCAAAGCTTCCTCTGGTTGCACGCGTTTTGTGTCACAGTAAAAGATGACTCTCGCTCTCACAAGTCGCATCTAATCGAGTTTGGTTTCACATCACACTGGTGGCCTTTTTCTGAAGTAGTTAAGAGTTTAATCAGGGATGCACTGCCTCAGCTTCCTTGGGCTATTGAACTGAATGTGACAAACTAAATAAGGTACCCTGTGGAGATTTTTATGAGCGGGTCTCCAGGTTTGCAAATGTTATATGCAAGGAAGAAAATACATCCAACATGTATGCAGGACCTCAAAGATACACAGTGTAGATGTTAGCGAGTAAACTTCTTTAAAAACTCCACAGGGCAGCTTTAAGACAAGCTGCACAATAAAACCACAATGAGATTTAGATTAATTCAGCTGACACCATGATGCCCGTTTACCAGCTTTATGTTCATTATGCATCTTCTATGTTACCTCTTTATAGCTCATGGTAGAGATCACAGCAAGCCCACACATTTGTGGAAAGAAAATCAAATCAGATTACAAAGCCTTGTTTGACATGATGAGGAATGTGAGTTAATATTATAATAAAGTATGCTCTACTGACAGCTGCTTTAACATTGTGTGCTGCAGCCAGTGCTGCTCGGATTATGTTGTTGCTAAGAAAAAAATTAAAAGTGACATGATTATCATAAACACACACACACATGCAATATTGATTTCATCACTGTGGAAGGCCAGAGGATTGAAGAAATGCTAATGTGTCCGGCAGCTTTCCTATTCAGTACCAGCGTTGATGATGATCCGGCTTCGGGTCCAGTGGGACTTTACCTGCAGCAAAAATGACTCCGGTGTTTTCTCCATGCAAATATTAACCGAGGAAAACAAACAGGCAGAGTAACTCATGAGTGGCTATGAAGGAGTCATCAGCTTCCTCTGAAACAAAGAAGAAAAAACAAGACGTCTCACTGTTCAAAACAACCTCAGAACTTGCTGTAATTTCCGTTGCAGCCTGTCTGTATGTGAACGCACTGTAAAGTATACCACAGGCTTTTATTGCTCACCAAAGAAAATGTCACAGGTATCTCAATTTTGCATCCACTTCTAATAAACTGATATTTAAATGACCTACATGGTCTGTTTCTCATCACAATTTCACAAAAAAGTGGAATTGTATCCAACACTATATTTCTAATCTAAACAAGAATGTGATTTGTTAAAGAAGAAAACAAAACAAACAAACAAAACTGCACCTTTGACAGAAATTGAATTTATTGCTGTGAAGCCAGCAGAAGGAAAAACAGCCAAAAATGAGGAACATTCTGGGCCTGTGGCTCAACTTTCAAAGTTGACTTATCTTTAGTCAGCAGAGGTGTAAACAAAGCAACATGTCCAGCACAGTTGGAACAACTTAACACAAGCAAAGCTGATATTTAACTAGTTTGGGGGAAGCGGATGCTCTGAGGCAAATATTTAGATCAAAACTGGCAGAATTAATTGCTTTCACTGTCAGGCAGACAACCGTCTTCACCATGCAACAAAACCATAAAGCTGGGATGTTACTGGTTGAACAGGAAGAACTGTGACTCCTTCAGGGCGTGAACTGGGATTGTGATGATGTGGCTGCTCGTGTGCTGAACAATGCAGGTGTGTATGTTGCAGCGTTTAGTCAGTATGTATGATAACCTCTCTTCATGGTTTAAATGCTAAAGTTCCAACACTTCACTAAAAAAATAAATAAATAAATAAGAACTTTACTGTTCAAATATATATTTATTTCCATATTCCTTCATACAAACATCTTTTTTTTTCGGCAAAAAAATAAACTGTTGAAACAGCTGAATCAGTCAAAGTGCAGTCATAGCTGTGTTCAGGAAATAGTCGGAGAGGTGGGTAAAGCTGTGTGATGATTGGATATAAAGCAACATAAGGGCATCCTCAAGGTTTACACACAATAACTAAAGCGAGTAGTCGACTCTCGTCCGATCTGTATCCATCACTGTCGCCTGAGTTGTACAGGAGCTTTCAGCACTCAACAGGTACATGTACATTGGAGAAGGTTCGCTCCTCTGTGCAAAGATTACTTGGTTTACAAATATAATTAGGGGATATTCAATTCCGACTTCAACCACACAATTATTAGACTGCAGGTGAAGCTGATGCAAATGTACCCACCATAACAAGTCACTTCATCTTGGGTTGTGCGTGTAAAATGTAATTCTTCTGCTCATGAAACCATTTTCATTTGTTTCCGAGGCAAATCATCTCGGGGAATGTAGTTCTTGACCCTTGTGACCTACTATGCTAGTGCACTTGAAAAGGGAAACAAGTGTCGCCCCAGATGTCAGGGCCTTCTTTTCTGGAGGAGGAAATGTTGAACTGTTACTCCCTGTTCAGACTGGATTTTGTCTGCACTGTGGCACATATGCACCCATGCCCAGAATCGGATCTCCTACGGGTTGACTGAGGACTTTTCCCGCATGAAAAAGTGCATTTTCCATTGAACATTAAGCTCCAAAACGCACCATTTATATTAGTTGACAAAATGCTCCTCTTTGTTTTCGTGTGTTGTGTTCAAGTGGTTGGCCAGCTCTTGCATCACGGCATCTTTGCCAATCTGATCGTTCCTCCTCTTTTCCATGATCACGTCCTCCAGGCTCTGAAACTCCAGGACGTGGCTCTTCTTCTCCGAGAAGAGCAACTTTAACCTGTACGGCTGCTTCCCTATCCTTATCTCCCCTCCGATTTTAAACTCCCGTTTGCCGAAGCGGCACCACGCGGCGAAGCACTCAGAGTTTCTCCAGTACAGCTCTCGGTCTCTCGACCCGACATGGTCCAAGGCGTTGCGCACGATCACTTCCGGCGGGAGCGCGCGGTACCTGTAGAGGCCGTTCACTATCCGGCCCTTTTTGCCCAGGCTCACGTCGGTGAGAAAGTTGTTCTTGATCTCAGCCCGGTGCAGGTGGACCACCTGGAAGTCCCCGACGTAAACGGCCCAGTGGGGATACTGTCCGGTGGTCACAAACTCCAACAGGTCTCCCGGTCTGCACTTGTTCAGGAGACTTTCCGCAGAGTGCGCGGCGGCCCCGCCGTTCGTCTCGTAGGCGCACTCCTCCCGGTAGTAGATGGCGCACGCCAGCTCGTCCTGCGGGTCGAAGGGCTTCTCCTCGTGGCTCACCTGGTGGCTGTTCGACGAGAAGCGGTCCAAACCGTCGTCCTGGTCGTCGTCGTCGTTGGAGAAGATGTACGAGACGCCGATCCGCGGTCCGTCGTCGTCCGGGTCGAACCCATTCCCATTTGGGTCCGACGTCGGCACCTCTGCGTAATGTAAATGCGTTAGTTTCTCCACCTGGTTCCCCATAAAGGTGACAGGTCGGCGCTGATGAGGAGGGCCGATCGAGCCGAACACGGAAACGGGATCCACCTGTTCGTTGCGCACTCGCTTCGCCGGGGAGGAGATGTGGGAAGGAGGCGCAGGGTTTGTGCCGCGTCTCAACTAAATCCAAAGCGGTGAAGACGGGCACCAATAATCCATGTCCGGCTGTTTATATCCTCTGGACGAACACCAACCTGCACACAAATAAACAACACAGGAGCTCAAACGGCGGGTTCAGAGCCAAATCAGCAGCCAGTCTGCAAGTCAAACTACCAGGCGCGCTGCTCATTCCCAACAGGTGCGACCTGACACACCTGTTGGCTCGGTTTCCACACACACGACTCGCGGACGGATACGGTTACTTTTCACCGGCTACACTTCTGCTGCCGTCATGTTAGTCCTCCTCCGTTTACTCCGGTTCGTTTTCTCAAGTCGACAGTAAAGTATCTGGAGAGCGGACGGACTCACCTACAGTTCAGCTCCGTCTCACGCGGCAGGCTGCCGTATCACGCCGGCGAAAGAACCGGGGTTCCGGACCGAGCGGGCGGCTGCTCCTTCCTGTGCGGTTTGCTCTGCTGTGCCGCCTGACTGTAGTATGAACCGCCGCTGTTTGTTGCAACGAAACTCACCCAGGACCCGGTGACTGCTGGGAGGTGTTGTCATTTAAAGTGACAGTACGCCCTTTTTACGCCTCATTAACATATTCATTCTCCACTGTCCTTAAATAAGTAGAGAAACATCTACTTACAGAGATTATTTCAAGGACTCTTTCAAAGTAAACTATTGTACTATTGTAATAATATTTTATTATTTAACATTTTCAAATGTATTGATTTGATAGGGACAATGCTCATTGATTAACAGACAAGTTGCTTGCTGTAAATAAGCTTCAAATGCTAATTTCCCTCTTTTGTCCCTAGCCAGATCTTACAAGGCACCCTAAAATTCAAAAACTGATAAAAAAAAAAATAAAACAGTAATTAAGAAGACATAAACACACCATCAAACAGACACAGACATTGCACACCTCACACTACACCCTCATATTAATTACAACACACAGTAAGGGTACAGTATGAATAAAGAAAAATAGTTTAATTCTATCTTAAGTTTAATTCATCTATATACACACAGTATGTTACTTCTATAATCTGGAGATGTGGGGTGTTTTTTTAAGTGTACTATTACACTACAATAAATCCACATCTCAGTACTACACATACACACAAACACAATGTCCATACGTGTAATTTTCTATAGAACCTACAGTATATCTGGATTGTACATCCATATTTTTGAATAAGGAAATCTGCTTTCAAAAAGATAGTTTTAGTCAGTAGGTATACCAGTTAGATATTGCATCGTCTCCATACTCAGAAATCTGTGTGACTTGAAAAATACTTCCAATCAAGACTTAATGCTGTTTACTATTTTCTGTCTTTCTTTCAAAAATTAAAGTGCTAAAGTTTGTTTATTCAATAAAATTAAAATGTGCTGCTTTTAATGTTCTATATTAACTTGTTCCTGGATTTGGACATTTTGAGCCACAGAGCCACATCCCTGATACCAGCGGGGACATCGAAACAGTACTGGTATGAATCACTGAAATTCACTCTGCCTAAATTAAACTTTACAGTTGACCTTTTTTTTTTAATACAGCAGACATTTTGACCTAACATGAACAATGACTGTTCGATTCAAACATCCCAGGAAGTCTTAACAGTTTGACAGCGAGCCAGCAGGCACAATAGCAGCACCCTGAAACCAAGGCCGCTAAATTAAATTCAGCCATCATTAATTTATGATGATTAATTTGTGTGCTTTTAATACTGCGACACCTCAAAATATGAGTGAAAAGGCACATTCCAAGTTTGCAATTTACAGTGAGGAGGAACACAGGATCATCATGCAAGTGCAGCAAACGTTGAACATTGTTTTGTTTTTGCACTATCCATAGTGCTTTCTTTTAGGATCTGGTGCAGCTTAACTGTGGTCTACAGCAAATTGTTTTCTTCACTCGGGAGGGGGAGTTTGTGTGGGCAGTTTGTCAAAGGCACAATGAACCACTCCTTTTATGATGGGAGTGTCAAACTGATTGGATAAAACAAAAATAAAAAGCAGTGGGAGAAAAGCATGACACCTGAATGAAAGCCGACTTTTGGAGTACGACTCTGATCCAAGGCCTGCTGTTCTCCTCCCTCTCCATCCAGCTTTGTGCCAGAACTCCTGCCACAAAATGAGCCTATGTTCACCTGCTGCCAAAAGGTAAAATCCTCCTTGGACAAAGCCAGAAACCGAGGCTTACAGAGACTCAGGCAGCCATTACACCTACTTCTTGGAGCTTTTGAACAGATTCATGTGAATTCCAGATCAAACATAGAAGAAAGCAAACATCCACAGGGAATTGATTGGGTTTAGTTTTTCTCAGTACAATATTGTGCCTGAATTTCTGAGAATATTTACAGCGCTGCTTCCCTCCAAAGAAACAGCTCAATGGCTCTGCCTGTGATATGGTGAATGCAATGCTGGTGCGCGTTGGCGTGCACTTTCCACAAATTGAACGGTTGCTGTTAAATTACCTGTGACTTCACGTTGTGCTGTAAACACGATTACTTTGCAAAATGAAGTAGAGTGCAGGAATGAATGCGTCAACATTGTGGATCATTTGTTGCCAGTTAATATCCTCACGGGCTAAATGCTCTTAGTGCTGTGTGACGCACTATTCAGAGGGGAAGAGCAATTAGAGATTTTTTGAAAATGGCTGATGCAAGGTTATTAAAAGATTAGCTTCACCTATTTCATCTCAACACAGCCTTTGTTTGTTTCTCTTTGGAACAAAGACGCTTCACAAGGGGCGAGAGCAGGCTGGAAGGGAGAGGTTTAATTACATAAGTGCAAAGTTCATTGCTACAGAATGTGTCGTTTATGGCTCATTCACAAAATGTTTCGGTTTTTAGGATTTCCAATTACAATAAACAGTTTTTTTTAAATATTGGATCTATTAATTAATCTTGTCTCATGAGTTGTAGCATACACATATATGCTTGCTGACCTGAGGAAAGATTAATATTATGCACTTTCTGGATTTATAGTTGCCAGTAGTCGTCACAACTCATTTATTAACCCACCAGCACACCTGGAGCAGAAACTACACAATCCAGAGATGAAAAATGTATTTCTTAACATGACCTATGTGTCGTCATGCAGACACTGCTCTCTTGTGGTTCCATCAACTCACTGCATCATGTAAACATAATAGAAAAACGATTTACTCCCAATTACAAAACGATTGGTAGAATTAATTTATGAAAAAAGTCTGCATCTTTTATTTACAATCAACAAGTCGGGAGTACACAAAAAAATGCTCCAGCTGAAATACAAACACATTGTCACTTTTTAAATTCTAATTCAACCACACAGCAGCGTCAACAAATCTGTAGAACATAAACTTTGTCCAAGAACAAAGGCAAAACCAGGTTAACAACTAGATGTACTGATGAAAACAACAGCCAACAATCTCCTTTTCTAAAAATACAAATAAGAACCGTGGCAGAGATTTTTTGATGAATGATTCTGTCCATTTAAATGTGAAAGAGTGCTATGTCCTGTTGCTGTTTCTCTTTTGGCTCTGAATTTTTCGCCTCAGCATCTGGTCAGGAATTAGATCCGACTGTTTCACGTCAGTGTTCCCACAGCCCACCACGGGACAGCTACGGGGCAGAGAAAGATTGTTTAAAAGGGCATCTAAACACACACACACACAAATGTGACCAAGTGTAATTCAAAGAAATATATCCCTGCATTGATACTGTCAGGCACTTCAGGGAGGATGAGCGTGGTTTACAAGTACAACAGCACTTCATCAGTCAAACACCTGCTCACAGTACGGCCCGTTTGAGTGTTGCTGCTATAATTGTGCGTTTACGGTCACCACAGTCAAGACTCGAGATGAATAAGCTGGGATTTCATCAGCGTTCCTTTAGGAGTCGCAATATTTAATTTAATTCCAACATCAAAGCAGTATAATAAAGAAAATGTGAATTAACCGATTGTTTACTGCTGCAAAACCTGACTCAATTCCCCAACGGTCCTCCAAGGGAGAGTGTCTTACCGGCATTTCTTTTTCTGGCTGTGTCTTGTTTTGATCAGGCCCAGTATGGCCCCTTCATCATAGTGGTGGTTACACTTCTTATTCTTCATCGGGTTCACCATTTCCACCTTGAATATAAAAATACACTGTGGTGTTATAAAACGCACAAAGTGCAACATAGCTGCTAAAACATCAAATCATGGTGTTTTTTTTAATGTTTTGATGACATTGATATCAACGTTATTGTTAGAAATCAAGTTGAGTTGCAAGAAGAAGGAAATGTTTTGAAATAAGAAAAAACATTTAATGGGAATATGTAAATGAGTCTAATAAGATATTAGCAGGCTGGAGAGGTCTACAGTACCTGAGTGAGTGGGCAGGTGAAGTTGACTTGGCTCTGTGTAACAGCGATGTCTTCATCCAGCTCCTCCGTGTTATCTGCTGACTCCTGGTTGGCTGAAAACACAACATTCATACAGTTTCTTGCAAATGTCCAATTACAGTAATAAGTGATGAACTGGATCGATGACAAGAAGGCAGGAGATAATCCAGCGAGACAGACGTGCATTTGGCTGAAACTATATTCATGGCATACAGCAAAATGTCCCACTTGGTGGTATGTGTGTATATATATATATATATATATATTTTACTACAAAAAAAAACAAGAAAAAATCGACATGAAGGATTTGGTGTTCACCATAGTCTACCATTCACAAACTCTTACTCCAGCCTATGTTGCACAGCCGCATACAAATCATACCCATATCTCACCCAGGTACAAAGACGTGCATAAATCCCATCTTTCTTGGCCATACCTTGATTGAGAGAGTTCTTTACACTGTCCTTGAAGGCCACTACTTTCTGGTGATTCTGCAGGTCAGCGTCAGAGAGCCTGGCCATTGTCTCTGTGAACTGCTCCTTCACTTTGGCAGAGAGGCTGAACATGGCCTCTGGCTGCTGGTTGCTAACCTACAGAAATGGAAGTAGATAAGGCTATTACCTTGACCTTAACAATGAATCAACTTCAGTTTTTTTTCTTGACATTTAAAACCAACACTTTGACATTAAGTCTTGCCACTCAAAAAAATCTGGGTGGACAAAGTGTAGCAGGAGCTGAATGAGTGCTGAATGACCTTTCAAAGAACCAATCATCGATATGCACTTTTTTGTACATCCAAGCTCTTATCCCAGTAACGCATCTTGAAGCAGACCTGTTCAATCAGTATAAGGGGAAAGGATGTCTTCCACTTATGAGATTAGACCGCACCAGGTTCTCTCACCTCCTCTGTGACTTGTCGCACAATGTTAACAAAGTAGTTAATCTCTCTGTCAAGCTGTGCACACTCCAGAATCATGGCCTCCATCTCTTTGATGCCAGGGTTCCCCTCTTCATCTGTAACACAACAGCACAAGAGCAATCTTAAGAGTAGCAATACCACACTTTAATTGCATTCAAAATATGTATGTATAAAAGTGTATAAGCAACAGATGACTCAAAAGCACAAGGACTCATCGGGCAGAATGGTGCCCTGGTGCAAATAAATCATTGTATTACTGTAGCATGATCATTGATGAATCACCATATAAGCAGTACTTGATGAGGTGGGGATTATTTAAACTATTATACTGTTGAGTAGTTTAACCTACTAACGCTTTATATTTATCTCTTATCGTGTTTTGTTTGTAAAAGACACCTCTTTTAAACACATACAGCTATAGATGCCACTTAAATGTGGTGTAAAAAGCACATTATTCCCTCTGAAATGTTGTATAGCAGCACATAATATAATAGCAACTTCCTTCAAAATGGTAACGCTGCTCACGTACTGTAACGACATGCACGTTCTCTTTATTTTCCACCACTTATTCATTCAAAAACCAGGAACGCTGGGAAAACTCCTCGTTATCAGGTAACCTTAGCGTTAAGACACAAATAATACAACTAAAAGAGGTCGACTATTGTCCAGCAAAGGAAGTGAGCGTGACAAACATAACGTAACTATTGTTTGCAATCTTTACCCTGGGTTTCTGCCAGGTCCATGGCCACATCCGTCACTATGTCCATTCCCGTCAGGATGTCTGCCTGACATGACTTCAGGCTCGACAGCGTCCCGTGAACGGCGCTAAAAGACATCACGATGGGTATCCGTTTAGGCACAGACGCACTGCAACGAGCTAAGCTAAGCTAAGCTACGTTAGCCTAGCTTGCTAACGTTACCTGCTTCTGATAAGACTGGTGAGCTTTACTGGCTAATTAACGAGCTACTTACTGCTTGACAGTGAAGTAGCAGTGTCTTTATTTATCTCCGTTCGCTTTACAGACTCTTATTTGGAGATTTAAAAAGCCAAAGGTGAAATATATTACAAGAAAACAACTAAATCACCCGCGGAAAATAACTACAACGGCAGTTAAGGTTCGACTTCCAGGTTTGACTGATTTTCAAAATAAAAGCCTTGACCAACAGACGCAATCAACTGAAGAAACACAACACAACATATTATCAACGACAGTATTTATTACTGAATTACATTTGGAAATGGCACAAAGTGATAATACATAATGTTGGCGAATAGGCGATTAAAATGTTCTATCTATGTACAATCTATTATTAGTGCATTAAGACATTAATGGTCAATTAAATGTGTAAGTAAACATTTCAACAGACTTTTTTTCAAAAGGTAGACATTGAAGCACAGGTGTGAATATAAAATGACTGAACTCCATTTAGCTGCTTGGTATTGTACATGCTGGCTATCTTTAACACTGTCATGGGTTAGTGGAACACTTGAATAAAACAAAGTGATCGTTAATGTAATTGATAACACACCTATGCTTAAGTCAAATGTCTGCAGTGAAAAAAGCCTATAGCAACAAAAGCATTATGATGCAGGATGAAATGCTTCATCCAGATCTTCACAATATTGTTCTGAACTCATCGAAAACGAAACTGGGCACATGGGCTTCGGCCACCTTAAAAATACAGAAAATAAAGACAAAACACGTTACTGTCCAAAAGTACATAGAGTAAAAATGCAATACATTGTGCTTTAACATGTCTATAGTCTCATAATGCGACTATGGGCGTTGTGCTGATGATTAACTGTTTGTTACAGCAGCAAAGTATACCATCTAAGTGTATAACAATACAGTTACTAAACGTATGGGTACAATCGTCAGACATCAAAGCCACACCCAGTGAATGCAAATTGTTGTAATTTACCACATTTTGACAAGACTGAGGCATAACTAAGGTCAAAGTTGTCCTACCTTGCGTGACAATTTTGTGTACTTCACATAGTCCTCCAGGAACATCAGAGCTCCCACCACATCAGAAGGCATGTCAGGGATCTTCTGACTGTGACGGGATCAAATGGAAACGCAAACATAAGGCCATAACGCCATTACAGGATTTCATTTCAAAAAAGCATTCGGGTCAAGCAAAAAAAAATAGGAACAACATGTTATATTCAAAACTACACAAAAAGAAGTGCAGAAAAATCTATTTTGTTACCTTGTGCTCTGCTCCATGATAGAACGGATGAACTGACCAATGAGAGCCAAGAACTGGTGCGTGTATCTCGAGTGAAACTGCTTGAGTAGGGTGAGCATGCCGAGCACGAGCGGAGGCCAGTCAACTGGATCTGTGGCTTTCCTGCAGGTCATTCCTGGAGAGAAAAAAAAACCAAGACATCATTCAAGTGGTTATTTACATGTGAATACAGCCTGGCACACTGAAGGAAAAGCCACAGCATCGTTTATAACTATTAAACCAAGAAATCCTTAAACCTCCACGGTCCAAGGAGTGGCTTTCTACATTTCTAGCCTGTAGCCTCCATTAAAACGTACATTCAGCTGTAAGAGAGAACAGCCTATAACATGGATGTTATATCAAACTGTCTTGACCTGTACAACTTATTAACTCATCATTCAAAGTACAATAAAAGAAGAAAAAAACCTTGCCTTGGTTTTTGTTGTACTGAAGTTTAGGGAGCTGAGTGACAATAAATAGGAAGTTGATCAAGGGGAAGTAAGGAAGGCGCTTTGTGGTGATGTAGATCTGTTAGAAACATAACCGGAAAGAGAGAGAAAGCAGACACAGGAAATTTGCTTCGGTTTGTTGTGGTTTCTGGAAATCAATTATCATCTGTCAAACATGAACAATACTGTGTGGGAAGCAACGTCCGTAATCTCTGGACCTTGTTGAGTGGGTTGTGAATGCCGGCAGCCTCCAGGTAGGCAGTGATCTCATACAGAAGAGTGTTGTCCTCTTTAGGGTAGGGCAGGGAAGGATCCTGGTAGTGAGCTTCAATGTCAGCCAGCAGAGACCTGACAAAGGCACGACGAGAGTCGACGTATGGTAGATCAGTAAAGGAATAAAATCACATCACATATTTATTTCTTAAATCAAACAACAAAATCATTAACATTACATCTTTAATATACTACTAGTAATGTGGCAAAGTAATAACATTTATATTATGCAGCATTTTGGAGCACACCACCTATGACTATCTCTCCATGACACTGAATTGTATGCTAAAGAGGTGAGACTTGACTGACTTGTTGAGGTTTTCCAGGGCAGCACCCAGGTGCTTGGAGTCAAACTTGCAGGAGTAGTTCAGCTCATTAGAAATCTGCTGTCTGAGAATTTGCATCTGACCAACCTGCAACAAACACATATATTCAACATGAGTTTAGTTATCAAGAATACATTTTTATTCACACCAAAACAGAGTATCATGGACCAGTACCTTCATGATGGCCTCCAGGTATGCACCCCAGATCTTCTGGGTTTTGGCCACAGCACTAGCATACACCTTGCTGGCATTACCTGTTACACACACACACAAACAAATTGATTCTTCTGAAGGAATAAACGGATCCTGGCAGGCTGTAGGATTTACTAAATGAATACCTACCAACAATGCCCTGGATTGGGTTGACAGCACCCATCATGGCTTTGAAAACATCCACCACAGCTTTGTCCTTCAGGATGGTCCTCTGAATCAACATCAGGAAGTTCTGTTGGGAGACATAAGCTGTTAAGGGTGCAAATATATTCATGTATGCATATGGTATGCATTGAAGATGCCATAAAAGCCCTTACAGATCTGGATTTGTTCATTTTTTTTAACAATTAGAGCCTTTGGGGAGCTTTGTCACACAGACTGAGACCTTTTTGTATGCTAATTACCTGAAGTTCCTTAACAATCATGAAGCAGAGCAGGCGGTCGAGTCCATTGAGGCCAAATGTACCCAGAGTGTTCTGGATCTCCGAGAACAGCCTGTTGTTGGTAACCTCCTGGTGGCTCCTCAGGTCGTACCAGGTGTTCATCTGGTCGATGTAGCATGTTACCCTGTAGAAAAGACCAGTGTTTGTCAGGGATTACAGAAGCTTGTATCTCACATCTAAAGATCAGTTGTTCTGAAAAAAGAAAAAGCACTTAATAGAATTTCAATAACTCTTCTATTTCACCGTTATATTCGAGAAGACATACTTGGGATCAGTAATCCGGAGGATCTCCCTGCAGAGACGGCCAATGAAAGTGGCGGACTCGTCCACAGAGGGGAATTTTGGAATGGGGATGTGGGTGGACTGGTGCACACTCTGCCAGTCCTGGATCTGATTGGAAGCAAGAAAAGAACCGATCAATGAACTCCTGGTACTGAAAAATTGACAAACAACCAAACCTGACTGATTACAGAGGGACAAACTGATGGGATCAGAAACCGTAAAAAGCATGCTACTATGTTGAGCCCGACCTTGGACCGGAGGAAGCTGTTGCATTCCTGTTCCACATTGTAGTTGATGATGCGGGACACCTCCTCCTGCCAGATTTTAAGGCCGTAAATGCTGACGTAGTCCTGGATGTACTCAAACGACCTGTAGAACCCATCCATGGTGGCAGCCATGTCCTTCAACTTGGGCATCAGCTCACTGAGCTAAAAGAGCGGAAGATTCTTGTGAAGTCTCATCTTTAACATTTTTCACTGTCACTGACACATTAGTTCATGTTTTCCTCAAATACATTAGAATGAACCAATAAAAAGATGGTCTAAGTTGTATTTTGGGCTGTAACAGTAAATTGTTTGCATTCTTTGTCCTGAAGAATTGTCTCCGCTTCTATTACTTATTCAGACTGGGTAACACACTGTAAAATATAAACATAAAAATATTCAGCGATCAACAGATAGCAGATCTGAAGTCTGACCTTAGACTTGGGGTTGAATATCAATCCCTTGTGAAGAGCATAAGCCACTCTCTTCACCAGCTCCTTCCTGATGCCATCCTCCAGAAGCTGCTTAGGATCCACCTAAAGCATCACAGTGTTGTTGAAAATGTAAAATTGTATTACTTTATCATCATGCTAAAAGTAAAAGTATAAAACCTTTAAAAAGATTAACAAATGCTGTCACATGTTCTACCTTAATGATCCCAACTAGAGTAGTCTTCATCATCAGGATCCCCTCAGTGAAAATGGAGATGTCATGTGTGAGTTTCGCCACCTGTAATCACATGAAGCAGATCTTTTGGTTCAAATATGACAGATAGATTCCAGCGAACCTTCAAATAAATCAGTCCAATGTCGTATTAGGATAAGCTAAACATATTTGTATAAAGATAAATGAATGCCAGCAGAAATGTACCATGCTGGTTTGTTTCAAGTATCAAATTGAAAAAAAACTTTAACAATCTGACTTCAAGGCATTTGACAAAATGTCAATATTTTTCAATATGAGCCGAACACATTCAAACGAATACCATTTCAGTAATTCTCTGAGCCTTCTTTCCTAATTTGTATTCACATCAAAAGCAGCATGTGAGTTTGAAAAAAATGAAAGCTATTATGATTTCCTCAGACTGAAATACAGAAGACAACTCTACATCTAAAGAGAACAGCTTGATGACTCTCTTTCTACCTATTATCAAATCTTTTTTTTTCATTACTTCAATGACATTCTGATGCACTTTGTGAAGCAAACAGTTGCTTTACTTCATAGCGAGCCCCGAGCTGGGAGTAGTCCTTTAGCTTGTCCTTATCGAGCCGCGTGGGCACCTCCATGATGTCATGGATCTGAAGCTTGATGATCTTGGCCAGAGAGGTGAACATGCTCTCTGGGATGATCTGCAAAACCTGGAAACAAGAAGATAAAAATACACAGACCGAGCATCAACATGAATGTAATACCTTAAACCTTTGAGAGGTTTGTTTTTAAGAGTCAAGACTAGTCTTTAAAAGCAGATGGTGACGATGCTGTAGACGACGAATCCTGTGTACAGCTAATGGGAACAAATCCTCCAGCATAAATTAACATGGCCTGTGGCTGACGAAACTAGAAGGTAATGGCATCTTAAGGTACACATCGACTAAGTGGCTGTTTTGGGGCTAGATTTGCAAAACAGATGGCTGTAGAAACATTCATCATGACTGCAGGTGTTACTGCAGTCATGATGAATGTTTGAACAGCCATTTTAAAACCATGTTCATTCGTGAGTGCCACAAGAAATATCAAAGACTGACATCCTCTCTGCTAAAAACCATTAGAAGCAGGAGCTATCTTTGTAAAATCATAGACTGCCACAGGTGGTAATATATCTTGAATATACTGCACCTTTCTGACATAAGCCACCAACTCTCCGGAGTAGAACTGGGAAACACTCAGCAGGTCAGCGCTGTTGGCCTGGTTGATTCGCAGCAATGGAAGATCCAAAGCAGATGCCAGCTGGTCTCACACACACACACACACACACACACACACACACACACACACACACACACACACACACACACACACACACTTTTAACATCACAGGTAACTCTTCTCAAAGTTCAAAGATATAGGAAGAGAATTTTTACTGCTATTATTCTCCTTGCAAGCATGTGTGCAAAGTCCTGACCTTCAGAAATGTAGCTCTCAGTTTGGTGACCATGGACGGGCTGACTCTGATGCTCTCCTGCATTATTAATGTGAAGCTGCAGAATAAAACATAGAACAGAAAATTGAAAACACTGTTGAATTCTGCTGTGCAGACTGAACTATGCGTTATCAAAGATTCATTTCTGGTTTGTTGATGTTTGCTTTACCATCCTCTTCTTTACCAGTATTTTTGCATGACGTCAATGTTTATCAGTACTACCTGTCAATTATCTGCCACGCATAGGAGAGGTCTCCAACTATCTGCATAGTAATGAGGACTTCTTCTTTGATGTTGATGGTGCGGATCATTTGGTGCAGAAACTTCCTGGTGTCAGCCAGGAACTGGCAGACTTGTAGGTTCGACTCCAACTGGTGGAACTCCTGGACCTGAAGACCAAGCAAACACCACAATCACATATCTGCATCCGAGGATTGTCGGCACTCAGCTGGCAGTCTCATTTTCTCCAAGATTAAAAACCTAATTGCGCATTGAGATTTATTCAAATTCTGGTTCATGAGGATAATTTGGTTGCAGCTTGGAAGGACTAGCTTATTGTGTAAACACTTATCAATGGCTGCATAAATAAACAGAACCCAGTGTTTCTTATTTTATAAAAGCCTGTGGCAGGATAGATGGGAGGAAACGAGGGCATTACAATCCACTGAGCCAAAAAGACATTTCTACTATGTATTCTGATGTTTCTCTATTTATATTTGCATTCCACAGCAGTTCATTTTGTCTCCCTGTTCTCTTACAGTTTGCATATATTGTTAATGGATTCACTTATGTGCCTGAAGCTAAGGTAATCAAACTAAATAAAAATAGTACACAATTATTCAAATATTGTTAATAGCAGATCAAAGCTTGATGATCAGCAATGTCACTCTTATGTGAAAATTAAAACAGGGGGGGAAGTCTTCATCTTGCTCACCTCAACAAGCGCCTGTATGAGCTGAACGGTCTTCCTCCCAGCAGCTGTGGAGTCCTCGTAGTTTAAAGACTCAATCTGCTTTGAGATTTCTCTGAACCAGGCCTGCAAGTTCTCTGTGAGGAGTAATACAGGTGCTGTTGTTATCAAGGTATTCTTCACAAGTGGCCGTGGATGAAAAATGTGTCTCTCTACTAACAACAGCAGTATGAGTGATGTAAACGTAATCCACCGCTCACTACATGTGTTTCCTTGATGCATTTTCCCCACTGTGTGTCCCAGCCTCAACAGTTTTCTCTGAACAGCTTCAAGCTTAAACTCATTTAAGCATTTGTGTTCCAACACTAAAATAATCCTTGACATTCAAAGCGTGAAATTCTTCATGGCTGACGTTCCTTTAGTGAGTACCACTTTTTTTTCCTGCTGTGTGTGCGCGTAATCCTTTCACCTTATCCATCCTAACAGTGAAACATACCATTTTTCTCCACCCTGGTAAGAGGTTTGACGCCAGAGAAGACTTCAGCCAGCTCAGTCATTCTCTCGGATCCCTCCTTCTTAAAGCTCTCCCATTTGATCTGCTTCTCTGACAGCATCTGCTTGAACATCTGGATGAGGGACGGCACAGACGCGGAGTGGATGTGGAGGGATTAGTCAGATGAGATGTGTAATGAGTACATTAAATGTGTGTCCTCTCCTAATGACAGACTGGTAAGTAGCCATATGCTTTCTCTGCTAATAGACAACAGGGCGGACACACCTAACGAGAAACACAGTTGGCTGGATCACTGGAATTATTTTGGCGTTCATTTCACACTTTTGCTCTCGCTAAACGGAGAGCTCAGTATGTTTGACAGCAGCTTGAAGCACAATGAGTAGGATTTGTTGGCTGCGGCAACACAACATTCAAAGTTGGGCCTTCCCCCCGGCTCAACGAGGGTCATGGTGCTCGCCAACCCCTAATTCACTCTCGTTTTGGAACAACCTTTGTCCATTTGCCATTTGGCCTCGCCATATTTGCATTTTCCGGCTCTGTGTCCACCCCCTTCGTAGCTTTCTTTTGGACACTGACTCAAGATCTGGGGCCTGGTTGCTAGGTTGACACCCAGAAAGCAAAATGAAAAGAGAAAACAGGCAGAAGGCAGGGTCTCTGCACATACACACATTACCAGACACTTCTCGTGACAAGTGATCATTGAGAGATGACTGAGATTGACTGGAAAATCCTACTCAACACCCAGTCCATCCTCCTGTTTTTTTTTTTCCCATAATATGAATGGCAATTTGCTCTTCACTCTCACCTCTTTGAGTGTGAACTCAAACTGAGCAGTGTCGAGCAGCAACTGGAACAGGATCTTGGAGTTGTACTTGGAGTCGTTGAAAACTTGGTCTTTGATCTGACGCAGTCGCTTGTTGTTTGGATCATAGGCTGCAGAAAAAAGACCTAGTTTGATTAAAATCATAATCCCAAAGGTGATGTCACAAACTTGGAAGTCTGGAACAATGTGGGATATGAACTTGCCAGCTCTCACAAACTAGAAATGGATAAATTCATTATATATTCTTGTCCAACTTACAATGAGTTCCTTTAGGAAAAATCTGCCAAATATTCTCACCTGACTCCGCCGAGTGCAGCATCAGCCAGCGGATAGCGACATTGCAGTCCCTCAGACAGTTGAGTAGTTTGGGAATGTTGTCCAGGATTATCTCCTCCCGGAGGAAACCTTCTTTTAGCAGCTGCTGCACCTGAGGCCTCAGGCCTTCCATGCTAGCTGCATATCGAGTGGCCTAAAACACACAGTGATGGTGGTGGTTTGGAGATATGGTCTTTCATCTTGGACAATAAAGGAATCATTACTCCCAAAAGTGTCATTAAGGAAGCTTGGCAATGTCTATGACTATGACACTGTGCATCTTTGTATTCAATATCTTTGAACAAACTTTTCAAGACACGTTTAAAATGTCTCTCTGAAGTCACTGATTTGATTAATACCCTTGTGTTTGTGTAATTTCTGCACAGTCACGGTGGATGACTTCTGATGATCTTTGTCAGAGGGGGGAGTGAAATTTGCAAATTTTGTAGACGCAGTTATCAGTAGCTGCATACACTTGGGTGCCACGCTGAGGGACTGTGAATTGGCAATGCTGAAGACTGTGCGACACTGAAGTCAAACCAATTGTTTTAATACCTGCTCTTTGATGTTAGCAGAGTCAAGGGTGTAGTTGAGAGCAGTCTTGGCAGCTTTGTATGGTTCCCAGGCCTCCACCAGGTTCACTGTGATCCCCATGTAGATACTGATAACCTGCAGACATACAACACAAATACTTCAGTACAACAATAAAAAAAAAATGAGACGAAACCAGACAGGAAGCTTGAGTGAGTGCCAAAACAAAATACAGTGCATGCCATAACATATGTACTATATTTACATTCAGCTCTAATCTACTGACATGACACTATCAGTGCAGATAAAGCAGTGAAACCTCCCACCATATTACAAATGTCTCACCCAGTTGTCAGGAAAGTACTTGTCCACTATCTCCCTCATCTTGGCCTGCTGGGTGTGCAGAAGAGAGGGGCTGAAGTAGAGGCAGACATACAGCATGCCAGCCTGGTTAGCCAGGGCTGTGCTGCGATGTTCTGGGAGAGGGTACGCAGACACCTGACGCACAGGAAGACAAATGTGATTTTAGGTCCAACCCAGGGCGTTTCACACAATCTATACCCACTCGAGTTGTAACAGTCTCAGAAAAACTGTGCAAAGGAAAACTTTGGGACAACTTGTGTCATTTCAAAATGTTTCTCACTTGGTTGTATATGTCATCCGAGCGCAGCCTCCCAATGACCATGCTTATAAAAGTGGCACTGATGGGAACTCTCTGGAAGTAGCTCTCCGGGTAGTTGGCGGGCCGTTTGGCTCCAGGCTGACTGGAGTAGCCGGTGCTGCGCAGGAGCTTGCAGATGTCATCCAGGTTTGAGTCGGCCGACGATCGGGCAGCACTGAAGAAATAACGGGAGACGGGTTAAAGTTTCATAATTTTGATTCATAATTTTGCCATTATTGATGTAAAGGATTCAATTGTATTTGCAACTTCTGGGGACGTGGCACTGTGGTTAATGTAATTGATTTCTGTTATTCAACTGTGAACATGTTTACATTATATTTATATAGAGGCTAATATATTTACGTAAAAATAACATCTGAAAACACTGTGAGAGGAGTGAAGAAAAAAAGTGTATCCACATTTTGATCATATCACATTTCAAAAACACAGAGTTGATCAGAGAGATAAGTTACACCAGCTAGAATGTTCACTCTGTCTGATATTTGAAACGAACGCACGTATGAGTATATAGTATATTAGAGAATAATATAGTGACTCAACTTTTCTGAGAGCGAACTCACTTGCTAACAAGTGAATTTAGCACGTGTGAGTCAGTGAGACGTCGTGAACATATATGTGTGAGTGTGTGAGTGTGTGTGTGTGTGTGTGTGTGTGTGTGTGTGTGTGTGTGTGTGTGTGTGGGCGTGTGAGTCACAAGCGCACCTGTATCTATAGTAGGAAACAAGCATCCTCTCTCTGACCTCTCCTTCAATCTTTTGGTCAATAACCAGCAACATGACTCCATAAAGGTAGAGAGCCTCACACTACAGTAGAAGAAAGAAAACATTCAATCAGCAAATCGGTGACACAGATAATTCATTCTGATATAAACCCATCACAAACAGATATTTAGAAGTTGTTTGCTTGTTCCTGTAATGCTTCAACATTCAAACTGATTTGCATTCGTGTTACTTACTAAAAGCTGCTTTCCATCCTCATTTAGAAGCACAGTCTCCAGAGTCTGCTGAATATAAACACCCTCATGTAGGTCATCCAAATATCTGAAGAAAGGAGAAAAATCAGATAAAAACATCTATATCATCTAATCATCTGGGGGGGGGGTATAAAAAGGATGAAAGGGAGGGAGGGAGGGAGTGTGAATCACGATCAGGAAGTATGTACTTTTAATCTTAAATTGAAATAACTGAATATCAACTGGGGGGAAAAAACCCAGAAAAGGACTTGTGCCGTCTTACCTGTTAAGATCCACTATATATTTGTGGACACTCTCAAAAGCCAGATAGAACCTTGACAGAATCTCAATGTTGTTCTCTCTAAACTCTTCATCCAGATCTTGAAGCTCAGGCTTGGCTTCCAGCTTCCCCTCATAATACTCTGGACCCTGGAAACAAGCATCATCTTAAAACAAGTGCAGGCAATACTGTGTCTTTATGAAGAGGAGCCGCGGCTCCTAACAAAGGGGGGACCTGATTGAACAGCTGTTCCAAAAACAAAGCAATCATTTTTCATAAATCATGCATAGACCTAAAATGTTTATGTCCTGCAAAACACACAGCAGCTGTACAAAGCCAATTTAACAGAGACAGGGGATGATCTCCACTTCCTTTTGCTTCCAAGTAAGTAAATAAACAATGGCCTGAATATTGAACACATCTAAATCAGCATGCATCACCACTAGTTTCCTCGAGTCTACAAAATGTACACGATATTAGATATGAGCATGCAGCAGATTTGACTATAAATCATTTTCCAAGGCCCCCAAAACACCTGCCCGGATCAAATCCATACCTTGAAGTAGGTGAAGTCACAAATAATGTCTCCATATTTCTGCTGGTCGCTCTTATCCTTGAGCCTAAAAACTGCAGGGATGAAGTCAGAGAGGCGCAGGAGCTCGGCAATAATAGCATTTCCTCTTGAAACTATCCGGAGGACGGCCTGGCCACACAGGTTGTTCTCAGCCAGGAAGTCCACCATGGTGGTCGAAGGAAGAGGAGGAGGAGGAGGAGGAGGAGGACACCAAAAACAGCGACACCTTGACCCTGTGTTTTTGACTGACTGCTTGAATACTGCAGCTGAAAAAAAAAGAAAGTCAGGATATTCAAGATTGTTTCAACTGGACAGACTAGTTTTATCCACCCAGCTGAGGTGTCCTTGAGCAAGACAATGAATGTCTGGCATCATCCAGACCAGTCCTGGTTCAGACTCGTCCTGACAGAGGACAGAGGACAGTCCTGGTTCAGACTCGTCCTGACAGAGGACAGAGGACAGTCCTGGTTCGGACTCGCCCTAACAGAGGACAGTCCTGGTTTGGACTTGTCCTGACAGAGGACAGTCTTGGTTCAGACTCATCCTGACAGAGGACAGTCCTGGTTCAGACTCATCCTGACAGAGGACAGTCCTGGTTCAGACTCACCCTGACAGAGGACAGTCTTGGTTCGGACTCGTCCTGACAGAGGACAGAGGACAGTCTTGGTTCAGACTCGTCCTGACAGAGGACAGAGGACAGTCTTGGTTCGGACTCGTCCTGACAGAGGACAGAGGACAGTCTTGGTTCGGACTTGTCCTGACAGAGGACAGTCCTGGTTCGGACTTGTCCTGACAGAGGACAGAGGACAGTCTTGGTTCGGACTCATCCTGACAGAGGACAGTCCTGGTTCGGACTCGCCCTGACAGAGGACAGTCTTGGTTCAGACTTGTCCTGACAGAGGACAGTCTTGGTTCGGACTCATCCTGACAGAGGACAGTCCTGGTTCGGACTTGTCCTGACAGAGGACAGTCCTGGTTCAGACTCGTCCTGACAGAGGACAGTCCTGGTTCGGACTTGTCCTGACAGAGGACAGAGGACAGTCCTGGTTCAGACTCGTCCTGACAGAGGCACATACAAAAGTATTATCCCAAGGGGTTCAGGTAACAGCTAAGTACACTAGTATTACCTTTACTTTGCATATTTATAATACTATCACAGTACTTACTTTGGGCATGGCGGTTTTATCACTGGCAATATGGTGCGACAAGTATTTGTAAGTACTTTAAAGCATTACCGTTATAGTAGTTTTGGCAGTCCTAAAGTATGTGTTTGTAACATTTAAACAGACCAGGAAGACACATCAAAGCACACTTATAATGCACGTTTAGCTTTCAAAAGACTTGTTTTTCGGTTAAGTGGAAGCATTTGAGGAGTGTACTTATTATATGGTCGTGCTAACGTTAGCATGTAGCCTGCTAGCCACTTTGACTAGCCCCGCAGCTGCATACGACTGCACATGAACAGATGCAACCATATCACGGTAAGCTGGTTTTTTATTTCTTCATCTTAGTGATTTAATGTAAATATAGTCATGTATTGCAACAAAAAAACGACTTGCCTCTCTGGATCTTCTCTTCCCTGTTTACTTCCTCATGACCAATCACATGACTGTGCCGCTGGGTGTGTTTGATTTCGTTCACTCGGCGCACCGGAGGAGAGCGGTGACAAGTGTTCTGGCTCTGACTTCCACCACTAACAGTAAATGTGGGATCTGATATTGATCTGATATTTATTTTTATTTTTAAAATGATCTAAAGTCTATTTCACAAAGACAAAAAAGTCTGTTAAATCAGTTCGCTGTACATGTTCCTCTAGATGGCGACAGAGGTCCACTCTTGGCTGTCCTCACTTTCTCTATCTCCCTGCTTCTCCACCACACTGAGGGTGAGTGCAGATCTCTGGCTCCACGGGGATGCAGTGATTTGCAGGGATTGAATTGTGAGGAAAAGCCTGAACTGAAATTAAACCAACCTACTGTGGAAAAATCACAGGGATAAATCCTCAGCTAAGAGTTATAACACCCTTAGCCTTCAGCTGACAAAATATCCTCCTGAAGTATATTTTCTTGGAGGCATCAGAAGGGATTTCCCTGTCACTTTAACAGCACCAAGCTCATTATTAATCTCATCTGTACAATGAAAATCCATTTGGATGGAGAAATAATGAACGCTTGTTAGTAAATAATAGAGTCTCACTCCCCACTGTGTCTGACGGGGCTGATTAAACTGACGACCAACATGTGGTCAACGTGGATGAATAAGCATAAGCCCTCATGTTTCCTTCAAATTCTGATTGAATTGGACTTTTATTGCCAATATGTCTAACATGCTGGCAGGCACTTCCTTTAAGCAGTGTGAGCCGGAGGTTAATAGCAGTCATATGGGAAGAGCTGTTTGTTTGACCTGTGTGGCAGAGCGAGCTTTATCTCAATCCTGAACCAGCTGATGTCTCAGTGTGCCATATTAGACTGTCTGTCCTCATCATTCAATGTTCATGTGGGACACTATCTTCTGATACAGCACTGCTGCATCATTGTTGAATGCTTTAGTCTTTGATATTATGCAAATTATTTTTCCCCTTTTCCCCCAGATTATCTTCATAACACTTTTACTTTATTTGTCAGTGCAGTGTGGTGATTGACAGGACGCTGAGAGACAGGGGGTGACATATGACAAGGTGAGCTGCATTTAAAGTCCTAAATATTGTGCTTCTTATCTTGCCGAGCGCCATTATTTCAATGCATTTTAAAGTGAGGACAAGGGAGAGAGAGAGAGACAGGTGGAATTTAGATTCATGGCTCTCGCCTCCTCATTGACCCGACTGTCCACGAACTACACACTGTGTCCCCACGGCTGCCAGATTTATTACCCGTTTACCATCACACCAAGGTCACATTCTCGGCGGCACCCGGGTCAGCCATATGGGCTTCTTGGGAAGCATTGTGAAAGGTTTTCACTAATGAGGTCCTTTTTTATTAACCTGGCTCCTCGAGGGTTTTCTCTTCTTGTTATCATGATTGGTCATTGAAGAATTTCATTTGAGAATTGCTTTTATTATAAAATACTTGATTGTTTGTATTGAATCAGACATGGCAAGAGTGCAATTTTATCCCACAGAGTAATATTCCAAACCTATCTTGTATTCCTTTAGCCGTCCACTGAAAAGGGAGCAAATGACCCTTGTGCGTCTCTGCCCATTAAGAGCAGTGACAGATCTCTGTTCTCATTCCCTGAGTAGCCTGGCGGCTATTCACCGCTGGGTCAGGTAATTATCATTTGTCAGTGCAACCCTTGAATTGGCTGACAAACGATGATTGCCTCCTACTTGTGAGCTACCTCGTGTGCGAACAAACTCCCCCTCAGATAACATTTTCAAGAAAGAGTGACTCAGAGTTTTTTTAACTGGAGGTTATCATCATTATTCAGCAGCTATGATTGGATGACATCATAGTCCTGTCCACGCATGTATGACGTGAATGCACGAACACAAGGGCGTCCTTGTAGGCGTGTGTGTGTATGCCATAGGTGCAATAGCAAACGCACACCTGTGTACATGTGTCCCCTTAGGCAACATGTGCCCTTTATTAGCAGCAAGTTGACTCTATTCAGCTTGACTAGTGATTAAACCTTTTCATGACGGGAACTTTCGCACTGCTGTGAACCGTGTGAGGTGATTAAAGGCGGCTCAATTTGTAGTCCAGTCCCAACGCTATTCTTCTGCATTGATCTTTTTCAGGCCCTTGAAGTGAGAGCTGCACACAGCAGGCTTCTCTCATTGGAATAAACCAGGATACATACTCTGCCCTATTCTTATCCCATCACATACAGACATGTATTAAATCTAATTACCACTTTAATTAGCTGCCATGTACGTCTGGCATTTAATAACGATTATGTGATTAACCCCGTTGTGTTCCTTTTGATATTGTTGTATGAATTTAATTAAGCTCTTTTATGTCGAACGGTACACATGGATGCATATCAAGCAACATGCTATAAATGACGTGCTCAGCGTGCTGACCTTCTTGATACATAACTCTAGAGGAACAGATGTTACTGCTGCTTTTCTTTTAAACACAGAGCCTGGAACCTCGCCATGCTAAATGCTAATGCAGGTAGTTTGCAATGAAAATTCTAACATGCTTATGTTGAGCAAGTATACTGTTTTCCCTATTTCAATTAAATGTTTTAGCATATTTGTTAATTGGCAAGAGATTGGTTTTGCAGGTGTTTGGTCAAAACTTTCCTAAAGAAACATGAATGTCTGATCTAAATTCCTTGGCAATCCACAGGACAGTTGCTGAGACATTTCAGTCATGGTTAATGACCGACATTGCTATCCCTCAAACTAAATAGACTTTTCGACTGGAACCTTAGGTCATTGATCTTCTTTGTTTTCATTACTACTTCTGTTTGCTCTGTATTTATGCACCTATTTCATGTCTGTCCTATTTGGAAGACAGATTGATCCCTCCTCTCCTGCTCTTCTCTAGGTTTCTCCCTTTTCCCCTATCTGAATTTAGGGTCTGGGGAAGATGGAGGCTGTAAATAAAATGTGATTTTGGCCCATTTAAATTAGACTGACTTGACTTGACACCATAGAAAAATGTGTCCACTTTAAATTTGTACCACAGAGTACACAGCTAAAACACAAATACAACACTTTCACACACTGCTGAAAGATGGTTAGAAATGCCAGGAGAAGGGTTATTACATCACCAGTTCTGGGTGCTAAAACACTTCCCACAAGCAGTCTCGAGTCTAACAAGTGGTTTCAGGACAAATAGCAAAGACCGATTGTGGTAATGTTCTAATATCAGATTTGATCTAGCAGCAGATGTTTTTTTTATTGCAAATCATTACTGCCGCCATACCTATTAGCATACAAATGGTTTCCAGGCCTATGGAGACCTAGAAGTTATTGCATGTGTAATTGAACCAGATCTCTGCTATGTGATTGAGATGTTCCAACACACACCAAGGTGATGAGCAAATGGTGTATATGCACAAATGCGCCTACACACCAATGCTTTTTTTTAGTACAGAGAGAGTAGAAGATGAAGAAAAATATGAAAGGAGAATATGATCATGTCATTGATCAACACAATGCATTAATCTCCTGTAGACTTTTTTCGACACAGATTGGATTATAGCACATGAATGATGAAAATGGTCATTTTCCTCCACATTAAACAACATTAGATTTATAGATATCACCGTCCCTTCTGAATGTGATCCTGATATCCATTATTACACAGATGAATCTAGATTCTGGAGGAGTGTGAATGCAAACAAACAATACGTTAACAAAACCACTTAACAAACTTCACAAAATGTTCTGCATCACTTTCTGCTCAAGGATGTCTTTGCATTATTTTCATTACCAATAAGGATTTAACAGGGTCATAATAGGGTGGGAGCTTTTTATTGTTGCCACTCAAATGTATGTGCCTACATTTGAGTGGCGACAATTAAAAGCTTATGACTACAGCACATGACAGACATTATTGCTGGGTACAGAAGCAGACTTTCAGGTTGAGTTGAGATTTTATTGTGGCCTCAGTGGCATTTTTGCCAATGTTTTATAATGAGATTTAAAATGAGGCACTAAGATCTTCACATAATCCCTGAAATGCTTATGGCAATGTCAGTCTGCCTGCCAGCGGGTTGGACCACCACTAAAACAATTCTATCATTGAATATCAAAGTAGTGGATGGATTGCCTTCCAATAGTGCAGACATGCATGCTCCCCAGAGGATGAATCCTACAGTTTTGTTGACCCCCTTCTACCAGCCTATGGAATTTGTAAGTTTTCCCAATACTTTGGCAGTATCGGGTACACCCTGGACAGGACGCCAGTCTATCACAGGGCCGGCATGTAGAGACAGACAACCACACTCACATTCACACCTACGGGCAATTTGGAGTCATCACTAACCTATCCCCATCCTGCGGATGGCAAGGATAACACGGGGAGACATGCAAACAGAAGGAACACAGAAGGAACCTGAGCCTGACCCGGGAATCAAACGGGGACCCTCACGCTGTGAGGCAACAGTCGGCAGCTTGGCAATCAGTGGCAAAGCAATGTAAAAGAGTAGGGGTTTTGAGTGCAGTTAATCCATCACAGACTATCCATTTGTAACTATTTCTGAGTTCTAGGTGGATGTTGTTAATTACACCAAAGAAATTATTCTCCTTGTGCATCCATTAGCTTGTATGTGTTAGTTTTGTGTGGATTTTGTCCATCTTCCAGCTTCTTCATCTCCATCCACTTCAAACACACCATATCACCCAGGTGCTCAAAGCCAAATGAAAGAACCTTTCATTCATACAAAGATGTAAACACTTCACCTTTTCAGCCTGCCTTCTTATTTTCTTAATATAAAAATCTAAGCCTATGCAAGAAGGACTGAATGTTATTTGCATATGAAAGTCCATTATAAGTATGCAGTATCATAACTACATCTCTGATGTTTAAAACCAAATATGACAAATGTGCCGTATATACCGTAGCAGTGGGATTTAACAGGTAGCCTTTAACCATTAACCTATAACCAGTAGCCTTTTACTATAACCAGTAGCCTTTTACTAGTAGCCTATAACCAGTAACCTTTTACTATAACCAGTAGCCTTTTACTAGTAGCCTTTAACCAGTAGCCTTTTACTATAACAAGTAGCCTTTTACTAGTAGCCTATAACCAGTAGCCCTCCACTTAAATACCGAGGGTGATCCCACTGGCCCTCTTCGCATTGAGACACTTTCATTTGTCACATGAACCCTTCATTTCACTGTTAGTCCTGATACACTCAGATGTGATTTGTGCATTTTGGCATAAACACAGATGGATGAGGCTCCTCGCCAAGGCCGTCAGTCTCAGTCAGGAGGAGACATCAAATTACCACATCCAAGGCTGCGCTCTACATGAAAGAGCCACACACATACACACCATACGCACATCCACAAATAACTGCATGCACGTCACGCATATGTCTGCATGGCTCTTGCATATACCACACATTCATATTTTTATGTGAATAGGTGAGTGGAATTTTCCAAATCTGCATTGCATCACAGTTATTATCCAAAATGAATGTACTAATAAATCTCCATTTGGTGGTTTAGTTGCTTGGCTGGCTGACTCACTGGCTGCCTGGGAAAACTATGCTGACCTGGGCGCATCCAAATTAGATATTGGCATGGTTGCGTGTATTACACAGTGGGAGTGCTGCTCTGGCTCGGTCACCCAACTGCTCTCAATCTGGCCGGTGCTCAGCTCAGCAAACACAATGCAACAGCAGGGAGACAGCATTTCCACGGTCTCATTAAGCGGGAGATAGCGCTAGACAAATGCACAACCCCACAGATGTTTTTTTTTTTTTTTCTTGGATCCTACATTTTTGTTTGTCCTTACATTGTCAGCCAAATAAGCCTAGTGGAAGTGCAAAATTACATTTCAGACTGTAAATGTAGGGACTGTCATGATAACACATGGATGGACCACTTTAGAGAGCTTGAATTCTTTATCCGATGACATACAAACAAAGTGCATCTGATCACTGTAGTGGTGAAAGCTGAGGAACATCCATCTACTATCAGTCACCAGTCATCAGGCACCCCCCTCTTAAATCAGTTGACGGGAGAAGAAGTGGAAAGAATGCCGCGGAGCAGCAGAGGGGACGATAGAGAGTAAGTGTGGGGAATGAGAAAGAAGAGAAGAGGAGAGACAAAGAGAAAGGGAGGAGGTAGAGAATGAGGAGGTGCAGGCCATCGTATCCCTCCCTGTCTTTGATCAGTGGTCCATGGGGAACTGAGGCAGTGCCGATAGCTGGTCCACAGCTCCTGAGGAACGCAGCTTCACATTCCTCCTTGCTCTTTCCCCGCTTCTGCAAAATCACTTCTAGGCTTTCAGACCACAGCAGCTGTGAAAACACATCATGGCTTACTACATGCCAGAACAGACCTGGCTAATGCACTGTAGTGCCATTGTCCTGCTGGTCCTCATCCACTGGGGCAATTACTCTCAGGGCTAATTCATTATCACTTAATGTTTCCTATTAACGTCTATTTAGGCTGAAAATTATGAATCGCTCTTGTTGCATAAAACTTCCAACAGAAGGGGCAGAGATCCTGTTCAGCTAGAGAGCAGCGAGGGGATGACTCTGGGTGTTTTGCTTGAGGGCACTTCAGCAGGACAAATGCCTGCTGATGAAGAACCAGGACTGTCCATCAGAACGGCTCAAAATTCAACACCCAAATATTGCAGATGTCCAGGTCCAATCTCCCAGCGGTGGGATCACTTGTTAATACTTCAGTCTCTTTGAAGCGCAGGGTCTCAGTCCACCAGCCTCTGCATGGATAGTTTGTGGTGACTGTACAGTAAAATCATGGTAACAGTCATCTGCCTTTGAAGTTACACAAACAGAACAATAAACAACACGGATGGGATATAGTATATAAGCTAGATAAACATTGTTTTTACATCCTGCATCATTATGTAAAACTCTCTCTCTCTCTCTCTCTCTCTCTCTCTCTCTCTCTCTCTCTACCTCCCTCTCTTTCTCTCACACACACACACACACACGCACACGCACACACACACACACACACACACACACACACAGACACACCTATGCCTATATGTGTCTGGAGAGCATTTCCTGCAGATATCATCATTGAAGAATATACTTTGAATAGTCACAGCTTATTTAAGTTGACACTGATAATAATTGTGGATTGCAAATATTGTTATTTATTTCAGAGTTCCTTCTTGGCCGACTTTAAAGTCACATGCTTCAAAGTGCAAAAAAGGGAGATTTAGGCTAAAAATGCATAGCCTGCAAATGATGATCATGTGATATGATCTAAAGCTCCAAAAACAGCCATTGATACAACCAGACCTTGATAAAAGATTTCTTTATGTATTTTACTATACTTTACTATACTTTAAAATCCCTTCTGATGGCTCCCCAAAAAAATCCCCAAATACCTTAATTCAAGAATACTCAATTTGTCGCATGGCTTGATAAGGTTCTGTATGCAAACCACTAATCTCAGCTCATAACTCCCCGTGGTAGATCAGTGCAGACTGTTCTTCCTCCCTTCTCTCCGGGTGTGAATGGGTGCACTGGAAGCCCCGCCCTTCTCGGATTTGACGCTAGCCAATGGCAACGCGTCGTGCGCGGTGGAGGAACGTCACATCATCATCAGCAGTTGTTCTGCTGGGACTGCCGTCCTGCTCTGCTTGGCTTGCGGTCCACACACAGCACCTCTTGTTTTTAGGTGTGTGAGCACCCACTCGAACACTTCACACGACCGGGGATTTTTTTTACGGAGACATTGGCCTGTCGGCTTTGTAGGAAGAAGACAGGCTGTGGACAAAGGCACAAAGGCATTGTCTGAGGGGAAGAAGACGGACTGCCTGGGTGACTTTACTTCCAATCAGCGTTGACGCTACTTTGATGCCGCTTAGCTAACAAGCTAACTGGGACTGTTTTCAGAATCTAGCCTAGACTGTTAGCTTGCTAGCTAGCTAATTCGGATGGAGACATTCTCTGTATAGATATAGCAAAATGTAACAATGATACTTGTACCTTTCGTCGCATTTAGTGAAAGAACCATGGCGACGTCTCAAACCGGGTACGTTGAATGTTTTGGGCTCCAGTGTCCGCTCGAATGTTAATTTCTAGTAGAGACAATAGTTAACTGGCAACAAGTCTGGCACACTGCTGCTTTAAGTTTGTACTCATTGTGTGCAATGTTGTTGTTAGCCACCACTTGGTTCTGTTTCGCCTAACACGGACGCTGTGGTAAAACTGAGCGTTTTGTACACAGTGTAGGCAATGTTATACAAAGGAAACCGGGTTGCCACTTTAACGTTAGATCCCCATTTTTAAGTGAACCGAGTCTCTGCTGCACAGGAGAAACTGTTGTCAGTTAGTCGATTCTATTGACGAGGAGGTGAGGTGGATGAACATTATAAATCGCCCACATGCGTTGGATCAGTTCCCGGACTTGTGAAAGGCATCTGAAGCGAAAGGTGGGAGACGTGAGCGCACAGCCCTTGCAGCCCGTGGGAAGATGGCGGAGCGATCCCGCAGGAGGTGGTGAAACCAAAACTTGTGGACTTCTTGGATTTATCGCCAGACATCTTATCTCAGATTGTAGGACACATGCAGGCCAAAAAACGGTACTTAACCCTGTTCTCCGCCGGCGCGTGTCTCATTCTGTTGTTTTGTTTTGGGGGGATACAAGTCCCGCTGTCCAGACGGGGTCCCAGTCGGCGTGATGACCGCAGCCTCGCCGGTTATCATCCCGGGGCGCGGTGGCGTCGCTTCCCGGCGTCCCTGCAGCCCTTCAGTCCCTGGGAGCAGGACCGGAGCGATAATCACAATGAACACATATCTCCCAGACAGAAGAGAGACGCTAACGCAGGCGTTTACACCGGGAAACGGTGCAGGATGGAGTCCTGCTTTGATTTCTCCCTGTGTGCGAGGCATGGATTCAAGGTTTACGTCTACCCTCAGCAGAAAGGGGAGAAGATGTCAGATAGTTATCAGAACATACTCTCTTCTATTGAAGGATCCATGTTCTATACACCTGACCCGGGACAGGCATGCCTGTTTGTCCTGAGTTTGGACACTCTGGACCGGGACCAGCTTTCACCCCAGTATGTGCACAACTTGAAAGCAAAAGTCCAGAGCCTTCATCTGTGGAATGGGGGCAAAAACCACATCATCTTCAACTTATACTCTGGCACATGGCCAGACTACACAGAAGACCTTGGCTTTGACATCGGCCTTGCCATGCTGGCCAAGGCCAGCATCAGCACGGAGAACTTTAGGCCCAACTTTGATGTTTCTATCCCACTGTTCTCTAAAGAACACCCTAGGACAGGAGGGGAAAGGGGCTATCTGAAACATAACACCATTCCCCCTTATAGGAAGTACATGCTTGTGTTTAAGGGGAAGAGATACTTAACTGGAATAGGCTCAGACACTAGGAATGCTTTATATCATGTCCATAACTCAGACGATGTGGTCCTCCTCACCACCTGTAAGCATGGGAAGGACTGGCAGAAGCACAAAGATGCACGCTGTGATAAAGACAACGCAGAGTATGACAAGTAAGTACTGTTGATTTCATTTTATAGCAATTCACACCACACAGTTGCTGTATGGTCTCTGTTTTTTTCATCCCGCTCTTTATCTTTTCTTTTCATGTTGTCCTAATGTTTTGTCAGTATTTACATTATGTTTTACTGCCTCAGCTCAGCCTCTAAGCCACAATGTCCTTCTCTGATAATGATGAGGTAAGTGTTGTGGCTCATGAACGTTTGGTTTCCTCCTCGGATTGAACCGTAGATTTACAAGATGGGCTCTGTAACCACTGGACCCTAAAGTCAACTCACACAGTGGTATATTACGTGTTGTTGCCACACTGTTGTTGAATTGTTGCTTTCCTGTTTTTGTTTGGTGCTGTATAATTTAACACAGGCGCATTAAGTCTGGGATGTCTTCCATAGAGATGAGGCATGATGATGAGAGTATTTATAAATGCAACTTGGTCTGAGCGCTGACTTGTTCTCACTTTTAATTTAATTCCTTTTTATTTTGTACGTCTCAACAGCACTAAAACACTTAAATTCACAATAGTGATTTGTTGCTTTTAAAAATCTTCATGTCATATGACTTTATTTACCAAACTGCACATCCGGAGGCACAGATAAGTAGATTTGGTTTAATGTCAGCCACAAGAGCCGCTCTATGAATGTAATGCAATTGATCCGATTGATTCAACCATCTGTATATACAGCCTGCTATTCAGCAGTGTATAAAACTGCTTCTCTTGCTCTTTCCACCTTTCTGCCCGTCGGTGTATTATGAGTACTGATCCTCTCTGACTTATATTGTCAATACAGAAATGCACAAACTTCCCTGCCAGTTATTATGATGCACACATTGTTCTATGGGCAAGGAAATGGGCTCATTTGCTACAACTCTAAAATGCTGAAGTTATATTGTCTCCAGTAATATAGTCTTTGTAACTAGTCCCCATTCCTATGGAAGGCAACGCCGCACAGCTTCATTGCCTCAAAAGGTTGCTCTGTGATCATCACCCAGTCCTACAGTTAAGCCATACTGTTTTCTGTGCCCAAATCTGATGAGCAAACTGGCGTCTGTCTCCATGCCATGGGCAGTGGGATTCATTTTCTGTTCCCCCAGACTGTGCTGTGTTGTTACTGGTGACTGTATGGCGCTGGGTGTTTGACTGTGGCTCTTTTGGAGTGGATTACTGGGGACAAAGCATTGGTGCCAGCAAGGGGAAGCCACTCTGGCCCCTGTTTGCTCAGTCATTTCCCAGACAAACCCAGCTGCATCAGCCAGGAATGCCCTGGCCCCAACCCTTGTCCTGCATGACCCCTCTGTTGTTTGCGGCTTGCTATGATTGACCCCCTTATCAACTCTTTATCGTGTTGTTGTTGTCAGTAAATCAGTTTGGGTAATGGAGAGCTGGTTGATGAAGTTCAGATTTTTTTTTTTACTGTAATGCAGACTTTAAAATCAGGATTACAATATCTCAAATGAACATGATATGTAGTGTCATGTCACAATATCCATATCATATCAATATGTTGCCCAGCCCTAGTAACAGAAGCTTTTAATGTATGTTGAAGGGTCTGCTATGAAACCTGGCTGCAACGTGGATTACAGTGAGAGTGAGGTGTTTTCTTTCCGTCTCTAAATCCTAAATGGGTTCTGATGAGTTTTCATGTCATGCTGTCTCATGTGTATGCTTAGTGTTGATGCTGAGAGGATTCTCATTTTTCTGTCTGTCTGTGTAGGTAGGTACCATCCTATGAGGTTCATTCGTTGCCTTCAGCAGAATACGATTTGCTGTATCACTCTTAAGACATGAGCTCTCTGCTCACTTTTCCCTCTTTCTGCCAGCTCGCTGCCAAGTGCTCCCAGGGAGTGATTTCACTTTTCACCATGAGATGGGTGGTATCAGAGCCATAACCCAAAGAAGAAATTAATCCTCCTGTCATTAAGCAGCATTCGTGGAGAAACAGGCTTTGGGTCTCTCTCCAGCCCTTGGCGGCTTAGCTTCATTGCGTGGCTACAGTATGTTTAGTGGTTCTCAGTCAGTGCATCCTCAGTATGTCACATCACTATCAGTCAACAGGCTTTGGCTTGATCCCCGGTCCACTGCAGAAATTCTGTTAAGTTAAATTAAATTGAATTATTTTTCTCATCCCTGCCTTACGCTCTGCTTGTGCTGGTAGAGCATCTGTGATGTTTATTCTCATTATCAATTTTACTAATACTGCAACTTATGAACTTACAGGTCTGTTCAGTCCATACTCAGATCTTACTGACAATAAGATCCAGTTGGCCAAAACAAATACTGAAATATACATTTCTGCAGGTTTTCATTGAAATGTTCAGGGTGGACCTTTGATCTGTCATTCAGTCAGTCATACACAAATACACTGCATATAGAATAGTAGTAAACCATGCTGTTTGGAGTGGATGCGCTCCACAAGGTCTGAATTAAATACCAAAGTTTTCATATCGCACATTTTCCATGGTTTGTTCATGAAAGAGGCAAAGTGAAGAGTGCATCTCTCAGTCTGATATTATGCATTATTTATGAGAAGTTTATTTAGCCATGGTGAAGTAAAAATATCTTGCAGTACAGTGATTTTACAGAACACAGCTTTGAGACTTCATACCTGTTTAATCCCTTCAGATTTTCCTATTGGGGATAGATGCTCCAGATGTAAATGGCTGCATTTTTATATAGTGCTTTTATCCAAAGCTCTTTACAAGTTATGCTACACATCCACCCTTTCACTCACAGATTCCTGCACACATTCTCACACGGCTGTATCACATACACACACCAATGGCAGAGGCAACTATGCAAGGAGCCAACCTGCTCAGGATCTTGATCGGGAGCACTTGAGCAAGACACTGAACCCTGTATTGGGCTTTATTAATTAATTGCTTTCTTGCCTCTATTCTCCAGCACAGTGGACCATGAAAATCCTATCACTGTAATGAGGTTTTTTATTGAGTCTGTTTGGAGTGAAAGTTGGGTGTGGTTATACCCTTTTTGAGGGGGAAATCCAAATGGTTAACATTATGTCTGACAGGATTGATTCATCAGTCCCCAAAAGCGGAATTATTTTCAGTCAGTAATCATACCCAGGCCTACGTTATATTCCAGGCCTGGCAGAAAGCTGCACAGGGCTTTCCAAGGGGGTGAGACTCAGAGGGGCCAAAGATTTGACTGGGACAGTAGTCAAGGAGATTAATATTTGCTTTTGGGTAAACGTTCAACTTTCCAGATGGAAATAGTCTTTAACTCGTACTGTGCTGTAGACAACAGACCATTTGCATTTGGTTGGTTGTAGCATGCTGTATATGGAAAATATTAAGTGATCACAGATTTAAACTCGGGTTAAGATATTTGCCAGTTTGTAAACATGGCAAATATGTGCACTGCATTTATTCTATTCTATTCCACACTGTATCATTTCACTTATTGAAAGCAGGGATTAAAATGAATATCCTGGATTTGCTTAATCTGAAAAGGGTTAAGGTTAGGGCTCTCTATGCACTGTCCTGTTATATAGCCCTGTGGGTCAGACGGTACAGTCTGTGGTCTAACTGGGTGGAAGTAATAGTTTCTGTGCCTGGCTGTGGCCCTTTGTGCAACAAATCCCTCTTATCCTCTCCCACTGACAACAAGGAAGTTGTGACAGACTGAATGCAGCCTCTCACCAATAATTACTATGTAATGGCTGTCTTTATTCTCCAGATGTTGCCATGAGATGTGTATGGTATGTAACTCAAGTGGTATAGCATTTGTGCATTATACGGAAACTAAAAGGTCTCTTAGCTACCACCATGTTCATTTTTACCCATCCTACTTGAAATGTCTGGATTAATAGGGCATAACATTGGAGAATTAAACGTCAAACGTATATTGCACATATTTGTGTGTTGCAAGTAAGCTACAGTATGTCTCCATTTGGCATGTTTACCTGTCATGTCCCTGCTTTTTCCAGCCCGTGGGTTGAGTCAAGTTCTTGTTTCCCTCTTCACCTCACTCCTTCAGCTATCTGCACTCAGCCACTGTGTACAAGTATGTAATGCAGCCAAAGGAGAGAAGAAAAGATACAGCAGGAGGCAGGTCAGATGCAATTTTAACCTCAAACTGAAAGCCCTCTCACAGCTTGTTTCCAATTAAGAGGCCCTGCCAAGCGAAAGAGTACAAGATGGATAGAGGGAGAGATGAGGGGAGTGGGAGAGACACAGAAGAGTGGGTGACCAACTGAGAGAGTGAGTTGGAAAAATAGGAACACAAAGAGAATGAGCAGTGAATCTGACAAAGTGGAAGACGGAGGGAGAAAGAAAAGGCAAGAGAGAAGCAGAAAAGAGGAAAAACCCATGCCAGTCATCCAGCAGTGAGAGGTGAGTGCAATAGCTGGCTGGGTGCTGACGTTGGTCTGCTAGGTGTATTTATAGACGAGCAGGGTTTTAATCCTCAGTATTGGCCAAAGCCCCTGGCATAGGGCTGCTAGCCAACTTGATGCAGGCTTTACAGAGCTTGGGGAGAACGATAATCGCTGGGGGAGGATGGTCGATCTCTGAGTTCCTCTACATTAACTTTAAATGCCCTATATTGTTTATTTTGTAGCCTTTTTATGAGTAACTGGATATTTCCATAAATATATACATACAGTTACCAGATGACACAAACATGCATGTGCATTGTGTGCTTCTAGTGGGGTTTGTCTGTATTTGTATTCCAGAAAAATGTTACTGAAGTAAAAACATCAAACCAACCCCACATGTGTAGCCATTACATCTTTTTAATTGCTTTTGTTTTATACACGGATTACTATTTTATCTGTCTGACAAAAGCTTACAAATGGCACTGCTTGACGAAGATTTGTGTTGCATTAGACAGCATATTTCTGATGTGAAATGTCTGATTTGAACTATTCATGTCTGATAAATGATTCAGAAAGCTCTCACCGATTGCCTCCGCCACTGTACACATTGCACAAACTGCAGGCCGTGTTTGACCTTAGCCACATAACGACAGTCCTGTGGTGCCCAGCGGGCAACAGTTGCCGTGGTGTTACATGGCTCTTTAGCTGCCCCTAGGCCAGATTGAAAATAGTTGCCTGGCGGGAGATGTTTTTAAGAAGTTGTGGTATTGCACAACAAAAATAATGGTTTAGGTTTTTAGTTGGGATATTCTGTTTTTTCTTTCTTTAATTTATTAGTTTTAATCTGCTAGTACCTGCGGAGAGGAGATGCAGTATTCCCATGATCAAAATGTGTATTTCGACTGAAATGTGGGTGTCATTTGGTAAAACCTGGTACATCATTAAGTGGCTTATGGTATCGCTTAGTGTTTACTCTGGTTAGTCTGACTCTGGAGTCTGAATTTCCATTATACAGTGGGTTTGGCTGACTTTATTGCAAAAAATGTGATGCAGTAGTTCATTCTGTGAATTAAGTTTATGAAAAGATCCCTTTTCCTTGAAGGTTTCTCCAGGTAGCATCCTTTTTAACTCGGCACTGCCAGCGAACCATTGCCAGTTGGCTCTGAGTGATGCAGCAGGCTGGGAAGGATGCTGGTGTACCACAAAACCTCTCTACACAGACTGAATGTTTGGGCTCTATTGATGCAGGCCTAGAAAATACATTTACATGACCAGTCATAGTAATTTTGAAATGGTCAGTGTTTTCAATACTGTTTCAGATGTGTTGTGTTTGGCCACTTTCTGTATGAAAGTGCAGGCCTTCAGACACCAACACACAGTGACTCCGTACAAGAGAAACACTATACTGAATAAACTCAAGTCCCCCATTTCCTTGAAGTTGTATTGGTCTCTCACCTTGGTCTTGATCTCTATTGGTGCTTATTGTCACTCAGACCCACCTGCCCCTTATTCATTTTGTATTCTCTCTTACAATGAACAAACAATTAGCTATATATAGGCTAAGGATCGATTGCCAGCTTGCATTTTCTAACGAGTATAATGTATTGTATCCTATCACACATACGATACCGAAGTGGCTGTTGTGACTGTATTTTTGCAATATATCTCCAATGCATTGTGTTGTCAGATAAACTTATGGGACTGATTTCGCTGATGTTTTTTCTACAGTTGCTGTTCGTTTGTTTCTCCATGTCTTTTCTCCTTGGTTGTAAACGGGTAGATTCCCACTGAGGAAAATGCCGGCAAGTTTAGATTAGCTCTTGTGTATGCGGTGATTGGGAACACCTTTTGTATCTTTCTCTGCTCATAATGTTAATCTTCCGTTTATATTGTGGTGATGGATAATAGAAATGAAAATTGATCTCAGTATTCTTGCTGGATGGCTTGTGTGCATGTGAATTTTAAGTAGTTATATGTCTAATGGTCCTTAGCTTTATGTTAAGGGAGTCAAAGGCCAAATTAGATGGCTGAGTGTTTCCTATAGAGCAGGGGGATTACTAACTGCTCATATTTAGAGAGCTCATGGTAAGTGATATCTATGGAAACAAATGGAAAGTGGATTACTCAGGAGCCAGGCTCTCATATCCAGCATTGTAATTCTTCATAACCGTCTCATGTCATGCAAAAGATGACTAAGCTCTCTCTGACGTCAGAGTAAAGACCAGAGGCACTTAAGGCTGACCTATTGATTTAAAGCTCATCCTATTTACCCTCAACATCACCGGTTTGAGTCGAGCCAATGACCTGTGCAGAATGCCATCACCTTCAGTCACTTTCTATTTCACTTTGGAAAGAAAAGATCCTATGGATGTCATCTGAACCATCTAAACTACAAACTTTGTCTTCAAACCGTTTCATATATTCATCAGTTGTAAGTATACCAGAGGAATTGCATTTTTTGTGTTTCCATTATTTGTATATTTTACTGATATCTTCCAAATACAAGTCTTCTCCTAGAGTGGGTGTGTTTATGTGCTATTTATATGTATGGACGCACATATGTCTGCTTAAGCCTGGAAAGTACCAAAAGTTAACTGTTTTCCAGAAGCCTGCAGTCTACTCGCCTCTTAATTGATTGCCATCTCATTTTTCACTGCCGGGATTTATAGAGAGGGAGGTTGAGGGTGAACAGAGGGTATTGCCATCAATGTTCACATCTCATCACTCATTAATTACGACCAGTGCCTGGGAAGTGGCGAGCTCTGCATTACCCTGACTTCAGTTCTTGGCCAGCGATTTGGTATGACGTAGTGCAGCCTAATTTAAGAAGACTTGAAATCTGAAATTTCACTCTTATGTACTTGAGCACTTGCTTGAGTGGCCACTGTTTTCTACACTCTTTCTCTGATTCAAATTCAAATATGCTTTATTTGCTTGAATGGGATTTAACTGTACTCACTCTCTTTGGCGGTTACTTGTTCAGGACACAGGGCAGCACCATTTGTTTCTCTATGCTCCCTCGCTCTCGTGTCCAGACAGGATGATATATGTCTTGTCCTTGGGAGACATGCAGGTGATGTCTACCACTTGGAATGCGAGGAGTGTGGAAAAAGGAAAAGGGGGTGTCCACGTGCCAGGCACGGAGTGTGGTCCAATCCAGGAAGTGCTTTTCTGTCATCGTGCGGAGGCGCACATCACTATTTCCTTGCTCCTTGACAGATATGATAAACTGGGACTAGATGAAACACTAAGGAGTAGTAAAGGAATGCTGGCAAACAAACTCTGATCTAAAGGTGTGGGGAAAGTGAAACCTAAATTATACTGAAACAAAACCAGCACTTTATGGTGTGACAGGGTGACCTTTGTGAAGGGGAGTAAAGGATTGATCCATTTTTATGGTGTCTTGACACTTCGGCCTGACGTTGTACTGAGGTTTTAAAAAGTGCTCTCTGATCCACCTCAAACCATGGGTTGTTCTGCAAGCTGTGGTGCCATCCATCCTGATTTTGAATAATATTTTTGGTTGATTGTGTATGGAAAAAATTGGACCACGTTTAGTGATCTAGAATGTGAATTAAAAAAGAAATAGCAGAGTAGATTTCATATTAATATTTGATAAGTTCCTCTAACTAAGCCATCAAAAGCGCCACTGATTGAGCATCTAGGGACAAAGACGGAACTTTATCGAAGTGACTCGTCCTTCAGCAAGCCGGTGTTTGCGTGACGTATGAGGCACATTTACAGGCCTTTCAAACACTCAGATAAGTTGCTTGCTCGGCATGACAGGGACTTTCTCAATTATCCCTCATGTACAATTAAATATGTTGTGAGAGCTACATGCAGAATTAAGCGGTACTCTAAAATCAAGGCCACCCAAATCCTATCGGCTTTTAATCCTTCAGCCAACGTAGAGAATAGACATGCCAAGCCCATGGACATGTAGCCGTTAAATGCCTGCGACTCTTGATTCAGTGCCACAAAATATTTTATATTTTAAGTATTATTTTTGGACAGCGCAATGGGATTACACTACAATAACACATAGTCTTAGTATTTCTGTTCAGGAGATTTGGAGAGAGGAATTGACTGACTCCTGAAGAGTTGGGGCACATGAGTGTGATTGTCTTTGTATCTTCTCAGAGGTACTTTGGCAATAAATCATCATCATCGCGTTAGGGACCATGTTGTGCTGTGTTTGTGAAACCATACTTGGCAGCATCGAGAAATTACCAGCCACCATGTTGTGGGGCTTGGCTGACTAGTGACTTGGATCATCAGATAAAACTGACACACACACGCACACACACACACACACACACACACACACAGATATGCTATCTCTCGCTGTCCTCTTTGGACTCCACTTTGTCAGATAAGGGCTTCAATCGGCTCTTTGAGAGGAAGGGGAGCTCCAGCACACATGAAGATAACCCTCAGTATGTGATAGTCTTAACTCTTCCATAAAATGGTGGCCTCATTCAACCTGCCTTTTGTTGCAGTCTTTAACAGATGAAATGAGTATCTAGACCCAAAATAAATATAAAGTTACTAATAGCTAAAAAGTATTTGGAAATGGTTGCTCACGAATAAATATTGCTAGAGACCTGAAGCTGTTTTGTTTGCAAACCACTTTCTGTTTTATCAGTTGGTTACATTGCTATGATTCAATGTGAAATGACTTTGTTTTTTTGTGCATATTGGATAAGCTTCATACACTTTCTTTCCTTCTCTCACACAGTTAAATTTGACTTCCCCATGTGAGGTCACAACCAGAGGGCAAGCCAGGAAGTGTTGTCTTTGATCTTTCCCGCTGTTCAAACTAATTACCTGCCCGCAGCAGCAAGCACTGCTGGCCGTGGAATTCATTAACAGATGGTAAAGCTTTGTTCTGGGCCAGTGTGTCTGTGAGGATACAGAGGAATTCAGTTGCCTCAGAGGGTACTGTTGCACAGTTGACATTCCTCTCTTAGATCAGGTTAACTTGTTTTCGGTTGACATTGATTGGTTTTTGATGATGTGCACCAACATTTTCCCACCCATCTGGTCTGGGTCCCCGGCTCAAAGTAATAATTGCATTGGTCTAAATGGCCTTTGTTGTCAAGATTGTCTAAAAACTTCTCCAGATGTTGTTGGCAGCTTGGTAAAAAACCCCAGTGGAAGAAATAGGTTACAGTTTGTAGATTGTGGGGAGAATATAAATAATTAAAATACTTGACTATGGCAGATTTTGCAGCCCTTCTACAGTTGAAGTATGACTGAACACACGCAGTTGAACATTGTTTGTATTGGGATAATATAAGTGGGGCTTAAGTGACTAAAACTCATTGCAACCCATTATGTCCTCTCTCTGCCCTTCCTTTGACCTTAAATGCTTTTTAACGCTGACCGTATCACCTGCTTAAAGTCAAGCTAAAACAGCATTTGTGAAACGAGATAGGCAGTGTACAGTTGGAAGTGTAGGCAGATAACATTGGGAGGAACATTGCTCATAACCTTGTATAGCTCTGTACACAGCTGAAGTTGCAAGTTGCCTTGATACTATTTGTCGGTTCTAGCTGATGTAAGGATGTGTGATATTTTGTTTTCCAAGAAGAAAAAAGATGTTGGATTATAGATATAAAAATACAAAGAAATTAATTGCACAGTATTACCGGGGATGTAAAGTGAAAGGGTTCAAAGGGAATTTTGCTTTCCAGCTCAAATTTAACATCCTGTGTTATGCCACATTTTTAGTGTTTTTTCTTTTAAAGAGACGGTTCAGCCCAAAATACATATTATCCTCTTAACTGCAGTGTTATTTATTAATCTAGATTGTTTTGGCACCATCCTAATCCTATTATTTTGCCTCTCTGTAGTCGGTGTATGAACAGTTTTTGGACTTGTGTTTGTGCACTCAGCAGGGCCTCATTTGTTGTCAGTAATAGCCAAGCGGCAACTCATCTGGCAATTTGAGGCTTGCTCCAAGAGCAAGTAAATCCCCATAGACCCTCATGTTAAATGCCCAACTTTACAGCAGAAATATACGTTTACAGCTTGGTTAAAAACATTTTTTATACAGTCTATGGTAACAGCCAGTAGAGGTGTAGGTGTCTGTATGTGGTGGATCATGATACCAGTATTGGATTAGGTCACCCTCCCCATGGTCATCACATGAGTGAGTGAAGGTATATTAGATGGATTAAACCCTAAGCGGTGCCAGGCAGTGGAATACGGCAAAGCTGGTTACCCTTACCCATTTGATTTAAGGCATTGTGAGAATGACTATGGTAAGAGATGCCAGTGCAGGTTGTAAATATCATGTCATACCTGTGTCATACAGGTTAAGTGTACAACTTGTTGACTATTCAATCATTTGACAGGCCTAGTAGTATTTCCTGTCTGGGGGTAGACACATAAATGTAGAACTGAAATGTGCAACATAGCGCTGCTTTACTGAATTGGAAACATGTTGAATGCCTCTCTGGATTTTGATGTCTCAATTACTTATTTTTTTCAACCCAGCAGCAGACCACATGCAACAAATGAGGCATTCCCTCTTCATCTTTCACTTTGAAGCGCATTGACAATGCTTTCGCCAAGTGCCACAAATTTCTGCTAGTCACTGCAATTTTGTGTATCCTCTGGGATAAACTGCAGTATTTTCCCCCCTTCCCATCATCATTAGTACAACCGCCACCCTGTAATCACTCTTTCCGTCACTGAGGCAATGGGGCTTCTCTCTCCTCTGTGGTCTCGTAATTGTGAGGTAATCATCTTTTGCCTCTTGAGAGCTAAAATACTGTGTTTACACTTCGTTTTTGGCAGCTCGACTTGGCGACACACTAATTTTCTCTCTCAGCTGCAGAATGAAGCTGCTCCTTTCATTACTTCATCACTTCACACTTGCTTTGCACTCTTCTCACAGCGCATTTGAGGCTGGTTGTCATCAGCAGATTAGATAAATTAAATTCTCTTTTTCATGTTGTGTTTTTAAAGGGTTAGTACACCAATATTACAAAACAACATTACCTCACTTACCTCGTCTTCTTACTTCCCAATATAATGACGGGAAAGAGAACATCTGTGCGTAAAACATTTTTCACTGCAACTACTTTAACTTTCAAAGATTCAACAACAGTGGCTCTCATTTTCACAAGCTTGAACTTTAGGAGAGAAAAAATATCACATTGTAACTTGTTTCGGTTTTGCAGTACTTTCACCTGCACTGATCTTCACTGACCTCCTGGACACGCACGCCCACATGGTCGAACACCCACGACCAACTGAGATGTAAACAACCAGTCCATGTAGACAACATGAACTCGCTCCTTTTTCCTTCCCAACAATCTCCCCTCTCTCCTATTAAACACTTGCATGAGAAAGTATGTTCCCACATTCACACATGCACACACTCGCATACATGGTGCTCCAGTTCGGCTGACGCATTACCTCTGATATTGACCCAAATCACACCCACACACAAACAAACACAAAAATGCTTCAAAACAGACTTCAGTCCAGGCAGACGCTAGGTAAATCCATCTCTCTGCATGATGGATTTGATCAGTTCATTTGATGCATTGATAGCAAATTCAGTTGATGACATCCCATATTCTGTACTGAGAAGACATTACAAAGGCCCTTTCTCCGTCTCATGGCTATTGTCACAGGGGCTTTGCCATTCAAGGGCGGAGGCTCTCAGTAAGCTGACATCGGTCTTCACTTAGGTTCAAAATAAATAATTGGTGTTTGAACTCGCTTTTGTTCCTCATTTTGCTGGTTATATTTCCATCTGTATTCTGTTCTCTAATCTTCAACCTTTGCCAGTTATAATACTGTCTCCCTATACATCCCACCCTCTTTTTTTTTACTCAGTTCTCATCCATTCATCACTCCTTTCTTGTTTCCCTCCACTTCACCCTCCCACTCTGTGTTATTCAATCCCTCTCCCCTCTTCATCCCCATCTGCCTTCTCACATCCTTCTATCTCTTCCTCCATCCGTCCCCGCTTGGCCCAGGATCAGAGACATTCCTGACCTGGAGTTATCTCTCGTGCAGAACAGCCACTGCAACAGCAGCACCAGCTAGGCTCTATCTCTATCTCTCACGTTCAGGGACCGCTCGGATGAATCTGCTCAACTTTCACCTTAGTTCTGGATGAGACCCACTTACGGACTTGTGTAATGTATCTTCATTCATGCAATCATTTACCAGAGATAGGACAGATAGGACCAAGGGATCTGTATGTTTGTTTGCCTAAGGCCCCCAAAAGTTGGTGACCACCTCCTTGCATCCAGAATGATAAACAAATGTGAGATATAGCTGATTAAATAGTAGTTTAGACTATTCTATTTCCCCCTTAGGGCATGCTACAAAAGCATTAAGGACTACACCATATTCCTCAGGCCTTATTTACGGTTTGGAAATACCAGATAGTTATAGAATAAAAACTTAATTTGCATATTGGCAAAAGAGGGCAAGTCCCTCCCTGGCCACGGCTGCCAAATAATTTGACCCGAGTTGTCTCATCTCAAATCTTTATGTTGCCTGACTTTACAAGTCAGCCTTGACATTCCAGTGCTGATGGCGGTTCCATTAACAGTCATTTCATTATCTCCGACTCGCCCTTGTTCTGGTTTTTGGTATCCGGAGAGCACTTCAAAGCATCCTTCTCAGCGAGCTGATGGATGGCTGATTGGAGATGTGGGCGGTGTCCTGCAAACTCCTAAAGGGTTCGGTTAATTTCAGCAGCACTTTTTTTATGACACAAACAGTCTATTTCTGGGATGTTGATAAATCTGCGTGTTTTGGGTCAGTATGTGTTGCACTTATTAGAACTAACTCAAGGGTGTGTATGACTATTTTGAAGAGGGATATTTGTAGAGATGAAAGGGTTTTGCCTTTTGGTCCTCCTGGTGAGACTTAGCTTAAGATGGATGGAGACAGAAGGGGAATGAGAAAAAGAAGTGTGATAGAAGAAGCAAAGCATAGTAATTAGGTGAATTAACCTGGGGTCATGTAGAACTATGGTAGAGCTTGAGACCCCCCTCTGTGTCTGTAAATGTTTTATGAAGCCGTCTTTGAACCCATTAACCAGAGGAAGATGACTGAGCCAAAGGTACCTTGAGGAAATAATTAAAGGATTTGTTTTTCAAAAAGTCATATTGGTATTAACATCCTGTATGCTCGGACGGAGCAGCTCGTGCTCCTTAGACCCCATTAAGAAACAATGTTTGTTCTTACACCATTGGAAAAGTGTCCTTTTCTTACAAAGTGTAACAACAATGCACTTTCGTCTGCTGTATGTAGTGAAAACAAACAACTAAGGTGATTTTAGGTGTAATTTAGTCCACTTACTGCCACTCATTGTTACCAATAGGGCTCAGAGAGCTTAAGCAATTACCCCTGCCTTCAACTAACTGATTTTTCTCATGCCTCTTGTTTATTCAGACCTCATACACTTCATAATCATGATGTAGTCTACGGGGGTTCAAGCTTCACTGTGATGAGAGGAAATTCCTAAGTAGCATGTTGAGACTTAGCTTTCCTTTCAAATGGAAATAAAGACTATAAAATAGGTCCTGGATATTACACACCAGAAACCTCGGAAATGACTTACTGTGGCAAAGTCCAATTACATTTGGGGGGGAAAAAACAAATGAAAGGTGAATGATTTAATTATGAACATTCAGCCTCCAGGTGTCATGCCACAGCAATGCTTGTGTAACAATGTGTAGTTGTTTTTCTTTCTTTTTTTCCCCCATTAAATGTTTATTTGCCCTGAAGATCTGCTGCGATCCACTTTCTTGTCCCAGTGTTATGTCCCCATTTCTGCTCGAGGCAACATTAGCTAGCACCATCACATGGAAAAAGTCATCTGTCATGGTTGCAAGTAAAACAGTCGAGATTAACTATGCCATTAAGTACAAGATATTTTTCATTCATAATTGTGTTGCAGTCTATCTGTAATGCTCCCATCCTGAGGCCAGTGGAGTATTTTAAGCTGCATACCTTGAGGCAAGTTAGTGTTGCACTCTTATACTGTCCACTAAATTGTGTGTCCTCAACTACACTGCATCGTTGGAATAGTTATCACAGAGAAAAAGGATAGATAAATCTATCATTCTCCAGGGGGATCGTGCTTTTGATTGGTGTACCAGATTCTTACAACCGCAATTAAACCGCTGCTGTGCTGACGTTAATGTTTCCACAATCCTCAGGGATCTCTTTCCACAGAGGTCTGATACCTTCTATACCAGAGGCCAGTCTGCTTTCTAATATTCATCTTGATGGCTAATTAACCCAGTGGAACATGAGAATGAGGGCTGTTCATTAAGATCACATTACGAGCAGCTGAGGCTGATCGTCTCATGGAGATCAAACCAGTCGTATGCCACAGTGTTTGTGCGGTAATTCTTTAATACGCAGGTCTGATGCAAGTCTCCAGAAAGGGAGTGCATTTGTTACTTTTTGTTTTTCTCTGTGCATAAGTAAAGCATGCTGCCCTCCTTGGGCCTGTCATAATGTGTTGTACATGTCTACCTCCTTGGTGTGCAGTCTTGTCAGGGGAAATATAGCAGCTGCGTCTAAGAGGGTCTGGCAGTGTCTTAAGCTATTGAAGTAGCTCTGATGCATGTCGAGATCAAACTGAGGCATTATGTGCGTGTTTGCGTCTCTGTGACATTCTTGCCATGGGTGGCCCTGCCTGTGTGGGGCTTGGATACTGCATGCAATTGTCAACTGTTTTTTTTCTTCTTCTTCTTCTTTTTTTTTTCATCTTTTCTTTTCTCATCCGATGACAGTCACTTTCACTTGGTGCCTTTCAGGCTGAAATTCCTCTGGCTTGAACTCATAGTCCCGGCAACAGCAAAGTGCCCATCAACTCGGCTCAACTGTGACAGAAAAGAGGAAGCAGAAAATGAGATATGAAGTCGATACAGGATGGGAGAAGGGTGAGAAAGCGAGATAGTACTAGTTGCCATCATTTTCCCCTCTGAAGTTAATCTGTTGGGAATTCCCGGTTGCTGAGGATTCTCCCTGTGACCAAGATGAGTGAAGGCTGCAAAATGAACTGGAGGCAATAGATTTGAAAGAATCCAGGCTTTATATTTTGTCTTTTCTGGTTATTTTGGATTATTAAAGTGACCACTTCAAAGCATCGTGTCTAACTCTACTAAATTACTTGGCCCCTCTGTGGACTTTTTGTCCATCATGGTACAAATAAAGGCACATGCAATAAATTAGACTATGGCAGAGCTTTCCAAGAGGTTAATCTTTTTATGATGATTGTCAGCAGGGCTTAGCATTAATTAGTCCAGCTTACTATATGATGTATTTTTATATTGAATTTCAGTAACTAAGTTGGGGTGCACTAATACGATACTGATATCACTCAAATAGTTGGATCGGGTATCAATGACAAATTAGCAAATTCTGGTGTTGGATACCATTTTTTTTAAATACAATTATATCCATGTATTTATTTGTCACAATTTGTTTTACAATGCAAGCCTGATGTTATCTTACCCCACGAATGGAGCAGTCCCTCTGTGAGGCATCAAAAATACCACCATCTTTTATCCTGTACCGCCTAACTAGGCCTGTATCATTTTTAAAATGCTACGTAGAGAGAGAAAGAGATGCACTATATCCTCTGGATTCATGAAAATCAAAAAACAGGTTTCTGACATGGTATAAAGTGGATGAATGAACAAATAATTGGTAGAATTTAAGAAAAAAATTGCCTGTCCAATCACAGAGGACCGTTTTGGAGAACCTACTGTACATGAGCACTGTGACTTTTCATAGCTGAAGCAATTCCTCCCCTGATTGCAGCCCATTCTATCACTTGTTATCGTAAATGCGTGTGGTCCACACAGATTATGGGAGACAAACACTTTGGCTGTTCTTCTGAGTCTCCTCAGGCACTTGACATAGTGAGCATGTATTTCCTTTTTCACACCATCCATTCTTGTTGCTAGGAGACTGGTTGATCTTCTCCTTTTTTTTTTTACCCAGCTCACTTCCTGTTATCCTGCTATCCTCTTTCTGTGAATCATACTGTGTTCCTGTCCTACAATATTCATAAATGACATTTAATTATATCCATGAATTAATAGGGTTATTTAAAGATAGCAGAACAGTAGATCATCCACAGCATAAAAAGGTGGTGGTTTACCATCATACTGTCAGGTCCTTTCTCTTTTTTCCAATCACAGATTAAGAAAATTCATACATTTACTAGAATAGATCATTTCATTATTGTTGTAGTGATAACGTGATGATGCCTGCACTAGTACACTATAGATATTTTTCACTCTGTAGATTTTTTTTTTCGCATCTAAATTAGAATTGGTTGCATAGCTGCAAAACATTTTGGGGTCTTATCTTTGTCAGATATACCCACTACTGGTAAATGAGAATCACTTCATAACACTGTAAATTAAGCTCTCAACAGCTGTTAAAGCCGGTTGGATATTAGCCAAAGACCAGACCACACCATCATTTAGCAATAAGCCACAGGAGACTGTGATTTACAGTGATTTTACAACAGCTAGGGGACGTTGTGAGGCACTCCTCTTTGCTGCTTCAGGGTTGTTTGTCTCTGCACAGGTGTTTTTAATAGTACATTAACATAATGATACATTAATTATGTTGTCATATTGCTAATAACTAATGAAACACAGCTTGGATTTACTGCCATGACGCTGTCGAAACAGGTCTAGGCTACTTACTAATTTTCCAGCAATGTAGTGACAAATGCCGGTTCAACCGGTTTGCATAAAATCAAACTGGTTTTTGCATTGCGCTCATACAGCAGTTAAAACTGTCATCACAGAAGAGTAGGACCCACCTTCCTTTTCCTGCTTAGGTAAACACAATTAGCTTGTCAGCAATTTTGCCATAGTTTGTGCTGTTACCACTGCTGTTAATGAGAGAGCCTTTAGAGGCGATATAAATGTGCCAAGTCTTGTATACAACAACTTTTTTTAAATGATGCACCACATGTGACCATGATATCTTGTATAAAACCGAGTTTTTCTTGCTTGCCTCCAAGGTCAACGGACAATACGATGCTGCAAAAATAGACTTATCTCAGTCCGTGCATGAGATGGGTAGTGGAGGTGTGAAGTGTTTTGAAATGGTTGAATGTGGGAAGTAGTGAGCATCAGACTGGATAAATAATAATAATAATTTTAAACCGGCCTCCATTTACATCAGATGATCATGGATTTACAAAATTTTCATCCATTTCATGTTCACTGTGGAATTATGTGAGGAAACACTTTTTTTCAAATTAACACGAGCTGAGTAATTGATATACAAATGATCTTTTCCAACTCTACTTGACCCTGTTTATTTCTGCCTCCCTCTCATTCATAAACACATACACTTATCACATAAAATGGTAGGGGTGTGAATCTTTGGCTTCACAGCGATTCAATTCAATTAATGATACAGTAGTTGCCGGTTTGATTCAAGGACAATTTTTTTGTAACTGTTCAATTCTGTAAACCACGATTCAGTAACTTTTAACCAAAAATCTTATATCCATGAAATAAACATGCAATAATGCGAGTGAGACTATCTGTATTCTTCTGAAAGGCTAAAAAATAAACAGACCACATTATTACTTATTTAACAGTGTCTTAAACGTATTAAAACATTAATCATAATTAAGAATCACAATTCATACGATTAAATGCATTTAGATTGATTATTGGTGAAGCCAACATGATTCATTCTATTTATTTATTTTAGCAGATCGATTAAGTTGAATCTATAGGACTGACAAACGATTCATCGATGCATCCAATGAATCGTTACACCTCTATAAAATGGTTATATAAAAGGACTGTCGTATCTAAAATGGTTGTTTCCAACCAAGAGCAACTGCATGGTCAGGAAATGTCAACAGTGTTCACATTGACCAGTTCATTGAGGTCAACGCCTCAGTGAATGTGTCTGCAACATGAATTCTCTTGTTGAAGTTTTTTGCACAGCTCGGTAGAATAAATTGTGTTGTCTGGCTTGACTATTAACAAGATCTCAATTTATTTGAAGGGCAGGAGGATGATGATATGCTTCGGGAATTCCTGTGCCATTGATTTCAAATGGCATTGTTTCAAGTTAAATGTTGAAATTCGATTCATGATAATATGCAGTAAATACCATATTTTTCAAGGGCAATGATGATGCTATAGTAATTGTCGGTGATTTAAAAACGTATAAGTCTTGTCATTCGTTGTATTGCAGCATTTATTCTAGTATTTTAGACTATATCATAGGGTGGTGGCAAAAACGGTGACTTCAAGCTCAATAATGTGATTATTCCGTGATGACAAATCTGCTACTGTGAGGCTTCTCTGCTCACCAGCAGCCATCTGCATGTTGGAAGATAGGGGATTTTCTTCACGTCATGGAGAGTTAATTGCTGACATTGCTGGGTATGACGAACTCCTCCTCACTGACATCTATCCCTTTTTTTTCTTCCAATGAGACTGTTGAACTCCTACAGTAAATGTATGTGCACTTTAAAAATGTAGGGAAAATGAAACAGAAAATGCAAACCAAGACCGGAGTTGGTTTATGAAGATGACATTTTTGAACACCTGAACCACTCCACAGACATGTGGTAGCATACTGTGAGACTGCTCCTCCCCACAGGCAGCCATCTGGAGGGGAAGAGAAGAATGGAGGTATGCAGAGAGAGGAACATCTGGTCTTTTCTGAGTTTGCACTGACTGGAAATTGGATGGATGGGAGATTTACACCCAGCCAACCCCATATATGGACTATACTTTTGTTTTTTATAGGCCTAGAACACGGTCAGTTATTATGTGCCTCTGGCTGGATTATTTGTTTTCCATGTTTAATGATAGCCTGTCACATCTGTGATGGAGTCGGACTGGGGAATCAGACCATTGTTTCATGATGGATGCACGGCTTGTGTTAGCAGCTGTGTTCCTACCTAGCCTTTAGTGTTCTTTACTTTAGCCTAGTCATAAGTGGTCCGTGGATAATGGATTTCTGTGTACAGTGTATTACTATAGCGGCTTAACTGTATCATTAATGCGTTTTATGACTCTTAATCTTCACTAAACTTCCCATAGTGGCGGCTAATTGTAAATGGCATGTGTAGTCCAACGTGGGATTATCCAGATAGGTATTGCACAATCATGATATTTTGCACTCTTTTGTGACTTCCATATACTGTAGGGGAACAAGAACTAGAGAACACGACTTTGTGTTTGGTGATTTGTTTGTGATGGTTATAGCAGTGAATTCCGTCATGTGCTCTTTAGGCCATGCAAAGAATAAGAGCATTATATAATATAACATAGTGGGGGTACTTTAGATACGAATATTAGAACATTAGAACGTAAGCACCATGAAACATTCAGACGGTAACGTTTTAGTCTTCTGATTCATGGCTTTGTTCTCACTAAAGCCGTTCCTTCATTAAATTTACTTTCTAGCTCGCTCAACCACTGCTGCAGTCTCTATCTTCTATGTCTATCTCTTTTTTCCTTTCTCTCTCTGTGGCCCCTCCTCTCTCTCGCTCATGAGCCGGAGAGGAGGTGCAAAGTCTATATGCTGTTTTTACAAACCGCAACCGACAATGCAACTGCATATTATACCTTTTTAACAAGTGGTGTTTTAAAGTGTCATCATGATTTCACTCAGTTTAATCTTGCATACCCACTGTTTTTGTAAAAGCTATACTTGATTTCCAGCTGTCTTGGCATCCTGTAGTCTCTGCTGAATGAAAGGAGTTGTAGATGGAACCACCTGTTGATAGAAGAAATTTAAAAATCCTTGCTGGACCTGTAGTAAGCACTTATTATCAAAAACAAAAACCAGCAGGTTTCAATATGAAACCTGTAAGAATGTGGTGAATAAAGGGGGCTCTGTGCTTCATGCATGCTTTTCAGCAACGGTTGAATATATTGTCATTTTTAAGATTGCTCAGAAATGATGACCTGCATATTCAAGCCATACATTTAATTAGCCTTGTGTGCAGTCTCTAAAATATTGAGGTCATGATCAACCTTAATCCATAAATGACTTACCGGTAACCATTGAATATGGCAGCCCTGAGTGCTCAACACACTGCATGTTTAAAAAAACATCTTCACAAACTTGACCACAAATGCACAGCATTTAGAAAAAATGCTGCAAGAAGCTCACAAAGCAACGGAAACTGTTTCCATGGGGCAGTAAAAGTTGGTTCACGTGGCTGGGACACGCTTGTGTTGGGGAATATGCGGTCGAAAAGTCAAAAAGGGGATGCTGTTGACGTGGGTCTGCCACGGTGAAACTACAACGTGCCAAGAGTGGATTTATAAAGTGCATCTTACACTTCTCCCTGTGATTCTTCATGCAGATTTTATCTACAGATCCTTCAGTGACAGGCTGCTTCACCCGCGGTGTGTGAAGGAGAGTTACCGCAGGTCCTTCCTTCCTGCTGCTGTCACACTTTATAATTAACCCTGCTGCGAGTAGACCGCACATACCAAAACTGATAACTCACTCGTGTGCAGTATCAATGTCAGTATCAACATTCACAACTGAATGGTGCAACTTTTAACGGCAGCCTTTGCTACTCAACTTTTTTTCTGTTCCCTGGAAACTGTTCCCTTTGTGTTCCCGTTGTGTTGTGAGCTTGTTGCATCACTTTTTTTCTAAATAATTTTTCATTTGAAAGTGTCACTGCATTCTTTGTTGGGATACATTTACTTAGAATTTGTTTTAGATTGATGCACATAAGGCACAAATTCATTCTTCATATCATAATGGCGTAGGGGAACTGTATATTGCTGTCCACTGCCACACTGACAATAAGCAGTACATTTGGAGACAGCCTAAGGGATAATAAATCTATATACAACTAGAAGGCCACTCGGAGGGGGCAGACATCTAAGGCTGGTTCCGTAAGTGATTCAGATACACTCAAAAATGGAATGGGTTTTTACCCTTCTAAGTTTCATGTAAATCCCATTTTTTCTGTAATCGCGTAGACATACAAACCAAACTGAAAACATACATAGAAAGTATGAAAACAGCCCCAGGCTATTGCACGTGCTGTGCATAAATGATCACTCACCTCTACATCCGTATTTGCATTCTCGTGCAAATTTGGTCACAAATTGTTTTAAAGACATGCACAACATTTGCATGAATACTTGTTTACAAGTAATAAAGTGAGGATAAATTATGCAACAACTTCAGTCCTATCTAATGAAACCCAGTTCAATGTGTGACAACCATCTTTCGCACACTCTCCCATGCACACATATAATATTTACACTGAAGGAATTTCAAGCAGCTCCCTAATCCAAGCAAGTGCTGACAGAGACATAGATTGGATGGAGGGGGAGATGTTGAGATGTGCAGGTGAGAGGGCAAGGGGTTTAAAGATGGGTGGGGGAGAAGGGAAGACAGAGTAGTCGAGATCAAAGTGTAGGATTCTTTTCTGAAAGTACTTGTGCTGCTTTCCAGGTATTCCATCGCTAAAAAGAGGCTTCTGTTCTCTCCTCAGCTGCTTCTCTAAGACTGTTTCAGGAAACGTGGGCCTGGTATTGGCTGTGTTCCTATAGTCAAGATTTTATCATGAGAAAACATAAACTAATACACTGGTGGAAGGACAATATTCTGGTGTTAGGCTGCTCACGTTCTTTGTGATCTTCTTTTACTAGACTGTATACATGAGTACAAATCCTTAGATCCTGACGTCTTCTGCCTTTGCTCTCACCCTACAGGTATGACTACAGAGAGATGCTGTACAACTCCACGTTCTGCCTGGTACCTCGAGGACGACGGCTGGGTTCTTTTCGCTTCTTGGAGGCTTTGCAGGTCAGTGACACAAAAGCAGATGTTTCTCATTATTGGTAGGCTTCGTTGTGAGTAAATCGGAAACTCAGGCAACTCAGAAGATACATACAATGTATATTTGACGATATTTCCCGTTGCTTGGTATGAACTAATACATTACAAATCACAAAATAGAAACTGATTTTGGAGTCACAGTACATGCACTGCAGGTACTACTTCCCTGGAATTAGAGTTCATGCTGTACCATTGCATCCAACCTAAGTTGTGACTGAATCTGTTACAAATATTTTAAGGGAATCGCTGCAATATTTGGACTCTGTTAAACCCCAAATCAAAGGCAGACCCACAAAGTGCTTCAGTTTTGATGACGTGTCTTTATATAAATAAAGCACATTTTGTGCAACAGCTGAACAGTTGAACTGGTTCAAGACCTCTTTTAGTTAATCAGAACTGAAGCTGTGCTGACCAAACAATAAAGCCATTAATCAGTGGTTGAAAATGGAAAAAGTGATGCACTGGGTTACTTCCAGTAGCTCTCTCACCCACTTCCAGTCATTTTGTTAAAGTACAGCCAGTGTTGATACAGCTGCCTCTGACTCAGTGTCTTCACTACTGCCCGACCATATTTTCTCTCTAGATGTTTTCAATTTTGGTTCTGCTTTTTCCATTTCTTTGAGTTTGGTCACCGACTGCCTCGATTCATCACCCCCTCTACTCTAACAGTGCACTTACTCTTTTAAACTCTAGTACTGTCTTAAACAAGTGTCCTTTATTGAGTCCATCTCACTTATTTTCTCATTCACACAGTCTTCCATTCACTTAAGCTCCTTTAGTGGCAGTGCTTTAGGCTCAGAGCATAGTTATAAAGAATGGGTTTAATGAGCAGTTTCACTTAAAGCAATTGCGTTTAAACAAACAAACGGAATGAAAGTACGAGCTATGTCAAATTTAAGGGCACATGAACCTTTCAAATATATTAATTCTACAAACCAATGTAGGTTAATGATCCTGTAAGTGAGTATTTACTATTTATCGTCAGGTATCTGAACATAATATTGCTGGTTTATTGAATATTACATCCGATCACTGAAGTTGCAGGACACGTTGGTACAGATTTAAACAGTGTTTATGCACTGATTGTTAACACCAAGAGTGGAACGGCAGCATTTTTGTCTTTACACAGTCTAGGTGCCAATATAGTGATAATACGTAATGTATTCCTGTATTTTAGTCAATACATATGGGAGACTGTTTTGGAGGTGCCTCTGTGTACAATAAGCTTTGAGATATTTAGCTGTTTTTCCTCATCCAGTGACTTACAGTATAATTAGTACTACAGTGGGGGGAAAAAAATATTTTTGGCATCAGAAAATGAAAAGCAACCAAAGTCATGGCGTTATTTTCATCTGTGTTATGTTTGTGTGAAGTACTCTTAAGTCCTCGTCTTGGGAAACCGTAGAGAAATAGTCAGGGAAGAGAGAATTTATGAAATTTTAGATTAATATTGAAGATGGTCAGTGAGTCTTTATTGATTGAATAGGAGATATCACTGAGGGGCCAGAAGTGAGGGACGGTCAGACAGTGGACTGATGAATGAGACAGACTTTACATGCAGAGGTTGGCTGGGGAAAAGGTCCGGACCAAGCGTGGAGATGTTCACATGATTGAACTAAAGATGGGTTGGTGGTGGGGAGGGGATGAGTGATCTGGCAGATGATGTTGAACGCAATCCGGCAGGATCGGGTTGTGCGGTGCAGGTGTCGTGACGAGCAGCAGGCTCGGGTCACAGTGAGAGTCTCTGTGTTTGCAAAATGTACGGATGTCATAGCGGTGAGTTTTATTAATGAATGTTCTGTGTATGGGTAATGTGATGACTTGGAGAACGTTGAGCCACGGGGATCTCTAGTTGATTGGTTTGTGAGAGCTGATAGGTCGGGAAAGCATGACAGCATTTCAGCAGATTGCTGCCCGTGCTAATGACACCGAGGAGATTAGATGAGCACTGCAGCATTCTGATGTAGGAGCGCTTGTGCCCGGACGTGCGTGTGCATGTGTAGTGAGTGACCGAGGCCAATCAGTGAATGGTGCCCCGCTTAACAGATTATAGGGCAGGACGCAGCGGCAAGCAGAATGCTGTACTATTCAGGTCCTACAAACAAACACACAGAAATTAAAGTTGCAGCACAATCACGCACATATGTTTGCATACAGCCATAAATGGGTGGTTGGATTCACTTGGACATTCACAAACATGGATATATATTTCAGTGCAATATCATTAAGCTTTTAGACACAGCGGGTTCTAGTATGTTTTGAAGGGTATCCTTCCTTTCCACTGAACATAATGATCGCTTTGAGAGTTAACCATCAAGCTGTATTTGGGAATGTCTTCAAAGATATGTCGCCTCTTTTGGTTAAATTACCTGATTTGATTGTTTGGGAAATAGAACATTGACACTGACATGGGTTTGCAAAGCATAAGTCATTTCGTCATATTTTCCAGTCTTGAAGTCTCTCTAGTCTGTCTTCATATTGTTGCTTGTAGAAAAAGAAACATACCACAGGAGTGGTGTCTGGGTTTTTCTTTTGTATATAAATATTTTTAGACTCACGTCACATGGGATGGAACACTGGCAAACAGATGGTGCTTTTATTAACGTCTCCACACCGCGGATTTAAGGCATTTATTTATTAACGCATTATTTCTTGTTGATGTATGTTTTTGATGTTGATGTATATTTTTACCCTTCATGACGATACCTGTCGTGAACATCACAGATCTCGAAGTGCAACTTTTCTTAGACATTAACCTCATTAACTGACAAAGTCTGTTTTGTGTGTGATGTGTGTGTATTACCCTTCCAGGCAGCTTGTGTGCCAGTGATGTTAAGTAATGGCTGGGAGCTGCCTTTCTCAGAGATCATCGATTGGAATACGGCAGCCATTATTGGGGATGAAAGGCTGCTATTACAGGTAGGTACAGCCCAGCTACTATAGTACAGTACTAGCAACCTAAAAGTCATATAAAGTGAGCTAAAGAGCTGCTAAAAATAAGTATCTGTGCGCTGCTGTTGGAATTAGTAACACAGTGGCAGTATGCCGGTGTTCTTTTCTTCTTATTTCAGGTCACATTTTTATCACCCAGCACATGCTAGCAGAGTAGTGTGGCTGTGTTGGCCTCTCAAAACATTACTAAATTATTACTAAATGGTCATATTTTCTTTGATTCCTCTACCTAGTTTCGCCCTGGTTAGTGAATTTGGACATCTGTCTCCAAAATCTCCTCTAAGCTGTAAAACAGATTGGCTGTGTATGACGGCTGAGACCATTATTGAAGTAGATCTTGCACTTGTTCTGCAGTAGAGCCAGTGCATTTTGGTAATACCCAGTTAAATTCCACAAGTAAATATGAAACATATGCTAACATGTATTTCTGTTTCCCAGATCCCCTCAACAGTGCGCTCCATCCACCAGGATAAGATCCTGTCCCTTAGACACCAAACCCAGTTTCTATGGGAGGCTTATTTCAACTCTGTTGAGAAGATTGTACTGACCACCATGGAGGTACATACGCTTGTTGATCTATACAATACAGTTGCACACACAGGTTAATTGCATGTTTATATATATCCGAGCATGAATTGTTACATATGTGGATCCTTCAAATCAGGTGACGGTGCACACAATTAACCTGCTTGTATAAAATGTTACTTTTTTTTTGCATCCAGTAATTTGGAAATGTCATTTGTTTCTACTGTGATGTTCCTATTGTTAGCCACATTAAAACAACTATGCTTTATTGCACACTAATTCACACAAATACAAATATGGTGTGAATCCAAATTCTGTTTACCCAGTTATTGACTTTGTATTGAGTTTGTATGGTACAAGTACTGTGTTTTTGCAGATATATTACCCACAATGGAACTGTTCTAGACGAGTTTGAAAACCAAGAGGAATGATATTTATTCTTAAACACTGCTGTCATGTTTTTGAGGCTGTTTCGTGCTGTGGCTTGGCTACCAATCATGTCAGTAGTTTGTTCCTGTCAGATTCAGCTTATCTATATTCTTCCTGGTGAGTAGCAGCCTATCTTACAGCTCTGGGGCTAGAATTACAAACAAGCAAAGACGAGAGCAGGGCGGAATATAGAAGTATAAGGCAGACAAACAGGATGTGTAAGGCTGGCTGTGACTGAGGCAGATTTTCACTGCATTCCAAGTCATGTCATAAATTATGTCAGAAGAATGTAAAAATGTGTATCACAATTTTACTTGCCGCTGATATTTATTTTCTTTTATTTATTATAACAAACTGGAAGATATAGCTGATTTTCAGTTGTGCTACATCTGAGCCTTATTGCTGCCAATTAGTTGCTATCCTCGGATAGTATTACAGAGTCCTCCTCCAAAGAGATGGGAAGTCAGGGCACGAGAAGGCATGGCTGGGATTTCTCTGTCAGCAGGGTAAAGTTACACCCCGAAGGAGGTGATCTTCATTCTGTTTACACTCTCAGAATCTTAACCCTGTTCCAGCACATGTCGTAGTACAAGGCTGGTCAGATGTCAGTGGTTTGGCTTCAGATTAAATCCATCAGTGAGCTGCAATTAGCAAGGGATTGGATATTTTACTGTGAAGAGGTAGAGTTGCATCTCCAGAACCTGTTAATTACACGCTTATCCTACAGGGCTTAAATTTCTGTGTAATTGCCCCATAGCACCTGAGAATGCTAAGTATTCTTTCTCTATATCCTCCTCGTATAAGATTGACATGGAAGATCTTGACTCAAAGTTAATTTTCTTGCAGCCATTTTACTACAATTCACACTAGTTGTACAAATATAGTCCTTGTGATCTTTTATTTGTACGAGTCCTACAGGAACAAGAAGTATTGTGAACATTTGATTGATATTTGTCAATTGCATTCAACCGACCACTTTGCAGAAAACCTCAATTTGGATGTCTCACGCTCCTCTATTCATACAGATAATCCAGGACCGGGTCCTGCAACACACCTCAAGGAGTAACCTCATGTGGAACAGTCTGCCTGGAGGCCTTTTCACCCTGCCTCAGTACTCTACATACCTGGGAGACTTCCCCTTCTACTATGCTAAGCTGGGTCAGTAAATTAGTCATGCATATGCTACATGCAAAGAACCACATTAATGGCACTCCCCAAGGTTTGATAGAATGATTTTCATTTACAACACAACACAGGACCAGCTGGTGCATTGCAGCTGTTCAATACTCGTAAAGTCGGAACGAGAATTGGTGACATTGCGACAAGTTATGCAGTGTATCTTTATTAATTCATGATTTGTCACAGAGAAGCTTGCCAATTAAACCTGCCATGTTGCCATGTTGTGTTTATTCTTGGTTAATTGGCCAGATATATACCTTGTTGTTGCCATTGGGATTCGTGTAACTGGCACCTTTTCAAGCCTAATTAGACCTGTTCAGTTCAGTAAACAAGGCTTGAAGTAAACAAGCACAAACTAGGAGATACTTAAAGTTGTCAAAGAGGTGTCGATGAAATTCTACTTTTTCAGGTCAGTAAAGTAGTAAGAAGTTGAAATCCTACCTGTCCTCTTTCTTTCCAGGCGTGAAACCATACACCAAGTTCACAGCGATCGTTCATGTGGTCAGCCCACTGGTCTCCCAGTCCCAACCAGTCATGAAGCTGCTCGTATCTGTGGCCAAATCCCAGTACTGTGCTCAGGTAATTCAGAACAACAACACATTACAACACAATACTCACCTCATTCCGTTGCGATCAGATTGTCCTGATCTGCAGTGGATTCAACTATGCTTATGTGAGGTGCGTGGATGCTCCACAAAACAATAACGGAGCTAATTTATCCGATCAGGAACACAGGTAGGCCTGTCACGATAACAAATTTTGCTGGGCGATTAATTGTCCCAGAAATGATTGCGATAAGCGATAATATTGCCGCTTTGAGACCATTTTCAGCTGATATTATGTGAGTACACCCTTTCAAAGATCAAAACGTTTATTTCTAAAGAATATTTAACATGAGAACTGGAAAACATTTAAAATATCCAAAATAGATCAATAAAACAACCAAAAACAATAAATAAAATTGACTCTCAATCTAGTTTAACAAAAATGCACTTGAAGCATCGGCAGCAGCAAAATAAGCGCTGGCGAGCCCAGCAAGAGGATGGAGCTCGCTGAGGAGCTGAAACGGCAGAAGACCCTGAAAGAAGTGTTTTTCAGTCGGGAGAAGGCCTTTCGTGCTGTGCTCGTGCTATAGGCTATATGAAAAGCACTATGCCAGTCTCTAGGTATGTGGAGGGTATGTGAGGATTTGGATTTTATTTTAACTCCAAGGCCTAGGTGACTTTATCAGAATGCATAGTATCCTGGATCCATGTCATAACTGGCCTCCAAAAATAAAAATCTGCCTGCCTCTATGGGAGTTTAACATAGGGGTGCCCATACTTATGCACCCTGTATTTTAATGAAGAACATTTATTTCTTTACGATACATTATTCATTCACAAAGAAAATTGGTGTCCTAAAAGGCAGGATTTTTCCTCATTTGTTTAATTAAGGCATTAAGATCAATTCACAAAAGATGATTTTTTTATTCCTCTTTTTAGTCAACTTTAGCATGGGGTGCCTAAACTAATGCATAAATAAAATATGCATTAATAAGGTATTATTGTTTAAGATAGTGACAGTGGTGGTTACAATAGGTGGTTACCCATTATGCTGGCATTTTGTAAACTCAATAAAAATGTATATTCTGTTTTTCTGGTTTTAAAACTGCATGCCTAGCATGAAGGTGTCACATTTTGTTCCAGCGTTTACAGTGATTCAGTTTGTCGCTGTCAGGGTGCTGTAGGTGGTGTGACAGTTCTGAAAATAGTTCTCCAGTAGAATGAGGATGTTGTCATCTTCTATATAAAAAGGAGTATATAAAAACAGGGCTTTGAATTGAAACAAGGCCATTTTGTGGACTTTGAATCTGTATTCATAAGGCAGACATGGATTGTCAAACATGTTTCTAGGTGTAAATACATGGTGCATGTTGTGTCCTGGTTTTGCTTAACCTATTTTCCCTTTGTGCAGGTGATAGTCCTGTGGAACTGTGACAAGCCTCTTCCTGCCAAGCACCGCTGGCCTGTCACTTCAGTCCCTGTCATTGTTATAGAAGGCGAAAGCAAGGTAAAAAAAACATAGCCGTACAATTCCCTCATTAAGCAATGTTATTGCAGCCTTCTTGCATTCAGCACTAGAAGCCTTCAGTTGAATTTAACGCAAAACAGCAGACGCGACAAAGTTTCCTGCTAAGTGGTGCAAGGCGTACTCAGCTGCTTACAGAATATGTAACTGAGCGGTCAGAACAACTATTAGTTTAATTTTCTTTGGCAGTAACGGTTATTGAGTTTTGGACTTTTCAAATCATGGCATCAAAGCAAAACTCACAGGACATCAATCTCCAAGCTTCAGGTCCCTTGGAACTTCAAGGAGTTCTGGCACTGTGGCATTCTGATTTACTTTTAACACGATTTAATGTTTTGCCTTAAATTTGGAAGTAATGTGATTAGAAACCTTTAAAAAGAAAGAGAGCAGAACTCGAAGTGGGCACTGTTCTCTGGAAGAAAAAATAGTAGCGCTTCACATCCAGTGGAACCCAGTGTTATGTCAGTTTGTATGCGACTTACTCTGCTTTTTGACGCAGCACAAACAGACACTACAACACTGGAAGCACTGTTTGTCAGGCGGATGTACTCCGCTTGTACTCATATGGGCCCCGATTTTACACTGATTACTGTTGTTGAGCTGCATGGCAATCACATTTTGCTGTTTTGTTCATGCCAGGTGATAAGTAGCCGTTTCCTGCCCTACGACACCATCCCCACTGATGCTGTACTGAGTCTCGATGAGGACACCGTGCTTTCCACCACAGAGGTCAGACTACCAGAACATTCACGTTTGCAGTCGTGTTTAATCAAGATTACATGCTGCAGAATTTCTTGTTCATCACTGTGTGATCACAATAATGTGCCATTTCGATACACTGGATGTGTTCCTGCTTTCCTGGCCTCATGTCGTCTTTCCGGTTTTGGTCCAGGTGGACTTCGCCTTCACGGTGTGGCAGAGTTTTCCAGACCGCATTGTTGGGTACCCAGCCCGCAGCCACTTCTGGGACACCAACAAGGAGCGCTGGGGCTATACTTCCAAATGGACCAACGACTACTCGATGGTGCTGACTGGGGCCGCCATCTATCACAAGTACTGACACACACGGCTCTGCTTCTTTATTGTATTTCACTCCTCTCCACAGAACTAACACAACCCGCTCTCTCTTATGTTCTCCTATAGGTACTACCACTATTTGTACACCACCTACCTTCCAGCCAGTCTGAAGACCATGGTTGACCAGATGTCAAACTGCGAGGACATTCTGATGAATTTTCTGGTGTCCTCTGTATCTAAACTACCACCCATCAAGGTCACCCAGAAGAAACAATACAAGGAGACCATGATGGGACAGGTGAGGAAGAATATTTATCTTGTAAAACGAATTCCTCTGTTATGTCTGAAGGTAGAATAGGCACCACTTCAAATAGAATCAAATTGATTTCTTTCATGGCTCTTGGGGGGGCAACCAATGGTTACATTGCTTTTATTAGTTTTCATCTGTGCAATCACCTTGTATGAATAATCAGTTTTAGCAAAGATTTTGATATTAAAAGTAGCTGTAGTGCCTATGCAGAAACAATGTAGAATGTCTCTCCTAGTAGAAGGTACATTTTGATTGCCGTTCTTTCATTGATTGTGGGGAAATTACTGCAAGTACATTGACTTGATGTGTTGAGTGAAACACCTGAAGGATACAGACAGTCGGTGCTAATTAAACACAGGGATTAGAAGAAGCAGCTATTCAAAAACATGAAGGAAATTCTTTACTGAGAAAACACTTAACTCGGCAATTGTTTTTTTCACAAATGCCAGTAACTTCTCTTAAACTTGCCTACACCTGCCTTTGAACTGTAAAATCCCACACATAATGATTTTTTTCACATTGATGTTCAGTAGTGAACGGACAGAGAACCATGCTTTTCCTGATTATATGTAGAGGTAGATTGCCTTTAGAAACATCACACCATTGAGGCTCTCGTACGGTCAGCTGTTAAGACGGATCATCAGTCGTTTGGTTGAATTGAAATGCCTTTTTTGCAGTATAAAAAAAATCCCTCATGAATAATTACAGCAGACTCTAGAGAGGTCAGAATATTTTCAGATACATTATTAATTTTGTCGTTCTCTCTCTTCCTTGCACTGCCTGCATCTACTGCTCCCCCACCTTCATCACCATTCCACACCCAGAGCTCCCGGGCATCTCGCTGGGCTGACCCGGATCATTTTGCCCAGCGTCAGACCTGCATGAACAAGTTTGCCAGCTGGTTTGGCACCATGCCCCTGGTCCATTCTCAGATGAGGCTAGACCCAGTCCTCTTCAAAGACCAGGTGTCCATACTGCGGAAGAAGTACAGGGACATCGAGAGGCTATAACCCTCCAAAGCCCCCCGCTCTCTGGACACAACAAAGGCAGAGCGAGGGGGCGGTCACATTGAGAAACACAGAGAACCAGAGGCAGAGGAGGTCGAGAAAGTGGAACAGATGTGGAGGACACCCCATGTGTTGGTCTCTTCCCTTATGTCCTTTCTATCCTTTCTCTTGTGTGTATTGGGGGATAGCAGAGCACACAGGTCACACTGTATACACTACAAGTACCACCAACTGGAGGACACCTGAGGAGTTTATAACTTCTAGACTTTTAACTGAAGTGGTCAAAGTCATGGAGTTGGAAATCATAGCTTGCTGCTTCTGTGTCCCAACAGTGGCAAACCGCTCCCAACGCCAACCCACTGAAAAAGAGTGTCTGTTCTGCGCTGTATACACAGGTTCCTGAACGTATTTGATGACAGACCATTATTGATAATTACGACTATGAAGAGGATAACACTATTTTGGATTGTGTTTAGCTATTTTTTTTATACGGCAAATGAATGGCCAGCACTACTCTCTCTGTATTGTCTTAATTAAAACCAATAACGGGGTGGGTGAAGAGAGTAATGACAACCCGTCGACCACAGAACTGAGTTACGATCGTTGATCTGATATTCACAGTGCCTCAAGTTTATCTATTGTTGTGATCTGGGAGTCTGAGAAAAAGACATGGTGCCGAATGAGCACATTTATCTTGCTGCTTTGTGTTTTTTTTTTTTTTTTTTTTTTTTTTTTCATGATTTGCTTTGTAATTGGTGGAATTATGGATGTTGCAGTACATTCTTCGGGTCAGCATTCACATTTCTTCCTTGCTGAAGATTTATTGACAAAGAAGTTATCATTATGTGCCATTCTGAATTTTTCTTTTTTCACTGAAAAACGGTGTCATACAACTAGCTTGATTTCAACTAATTGTGAGTAGAAACAAAATTCAATGGAATTCTCTATTTTTCATTTGAGCAAGACATCTTCATCTCTCGTTTTCCCTTCGTAAAGTCGTATGTGAGAGTTGGTACCTGAATACATGCTGACCTGAAGAACAACAGAAGATCACAAGTGTTGCCTTGGTTAAAAGGAGGCTGAGCTTGCTAATCGAGCCAACCGATGGTCTGTTTGAAACGTGGACCACTGTGAACACTACGGAATAGATCAGTTTAATTAATGCCATAGACCTAATTTCATTTTGTCAAAGTTTGGCAGTAGCCTGGGATGACAAGTACTTGACATGGGCTAGCACACTTTTATCTCGGAGCATCGGACGATGCTTGATGGCTTCAACGTCAGAGTTGGCCTCATACTTAAAATCCACTGTATTATCCCCGCTTGTTATGAGCAACTACGACCAGATTGACAAGAATTCACCAGGCACTAAAAGGCATAAGGATGAAATTTGGAGATGTGCTCTATTAAGTAAATTTTCTCATATTTGATATTTCAACATAATGCATGTAATTAGAAGTCTTTCCAGTATATTTGCAGAATGTTTGTATCTCTGATGACCACAGATTGACACATCCTTTCATTTCACAGAGATTTAGTTTGACGATGTGCTATTGGGCCACATTCAAGAGGTAAAATGTGAAACCAGGATGTTAAAGTATGTCGCATATTTCAGTGTCTCCTAAATGTCTTGATTTTTTTTTTTTTAATACAGATGGATCACTAGGCTAATTGACTGGTTCCATTAACAATCATGCTTCACTTTGTTTCTGCCTTCATATGTCATATCGGGTTATCTGAACATGAGAATGAATGAATATAGAATGTGCTCCTGTGTGTTTTTTAATCACAGGTGCATGAATTATCCCTGTAAAGCCAGCAACATTTCTCAACGGTTATCAGCGCAGCTGCCCTCTCACCACAGTTTGTAGCTTCAGCTTCATTTTTGAGGGAGATAAATGATCATTTTGGTAAGCTACATGGCTCCGTACCCTTCACCACAATATGTGCCAATAGGACATATATGAGTTTGCTTTTATATTTTCTCAACTAATACAAGGAATGTCACGCATTCCCATGTTTATTTGGTTCATTAAAACATTTCCTGACTATATATATATATATGAAAGTAAAATCTGTGAGAAAGCGAGGCGAAAGGGAAGGAAATGGTGCGTGTGTGTTTTTCACTCCTGAGAATCAGCTCGACAGCAAATAAACAATCCTAGTATTACTAAACACAGTGCTATCGAGACAACTGAATATGGTCGTGAACGGAATCACATTTCAGAAATGAACTTGGTGCAATATTTAGGATGGCATTTTCTGTATCTTTTTCTCTTCTCCTTCCTTATGGTGTTGTTTCGGAGGGCAGGGGGTAGTATATTGATGTGCCTTCAGAAGAAATACACTTATTTGTTGTTTGTTTACTCCCCCATCTGCCTCGTGCAAGAAACTGGTCCCTGTTTTTATTTCATTGTTTTCTTTATCAATATCCAGTGACACATAATGGCTCCCTAAATAATATTGTTTAACACTGGAATGCTTCTAAGACTTATCACCACACATCTGACACTGACATTCCTGCCTTTTCTGTTGTAGGGGCTTTTTCCTTTTTTACACATACTGCCTTGTATTACTATATTTCCTGGTTGCCACAAGTATAGTAATGCATGTAGCACACGCAATTCAATCATACAGCGGTGTTTATCAGACAGGATTGTGCTCCGACTGAATCTCTCCCTGCTTCCTTCCCTCTCTTCCCTAACTGCAGACCTAATTTTATAGAGATTAAAAATGGAAAGATAGAAGGGGGGATCACAATTTTGTAAAAAGAACATTTTTAGAAAAACTAAACTAAACCAAAAAAAAATAAATCAATAAAATGTTTGATATAAATGGCCTGTCTGTGTATTTCTTTGTCTGCCCATTTATATTTCTTTGCTATCATCCTTTTGTTGTTTTGTTGTGTCTGCTTGTCTTTCAAACAAATCAGATACTAGAATTAAAATCTACACTTTACTGTGAAAGACATACCTTGTCATCCCTCTTCCTCTCTTGACTGCTGGCAACCCCTTTTCAGGCTTCCCAAAACATATTTTGCGTGTTGGGTGTATGCACTGCGCCCGCTGAGAGAGAGAGCCAAACTAAATAATACCTTTAGCTTCCTTCTTGTGTGTTTGAGAACCTCATCCTATGCCAAGAGACTGCTGTGTTTACATAAATCTGTGTCAGGATGATCGGTTTAGACATGCTGCATAAATAACAGCATCTATCTAGGATGATCCCATGGTGCATGAGAGCTGCCAACTCAGCTGCAGCAACAGCTACAGGAGAGATTGTGTGCGCACACACATACACAACCCAAACTGGGGGGAAAAAGTAAAAAGCTGTGCAGTGTATCAAAGCTGGAGCAGTGCCTGCATGGCATAAATTATCTAGTGACACACCAAAAGGAAAGCCGTTTGGACATTACACCAAGACTACATCCACTCTCGATGTTGTGTGGACCTAATCAGGAAAAAAAACCCATAAAATATCCAGATGTGTAGATGTTTTTCTGCATGGAGTGAGAGGAAATAAGCGATTTTTTGATAAACTTCACTGCACCGGAGGGGTCTGTTATCCACTGCCAAATGTCCGTTTGTATGATTTAACAGCATGCTGATCAATTCAACGTCTCTTAATCCTCCACAGTACTGTATCTGATGGATCCCGGCATGCTTGTAGTCAGGGCTCCTCCTTACTGTTACATTAAATACTGTGACTCCAGGCCAAATTTGACAAATGTCATTCCCTTTCTTTCAGCTCGGCATCACGTTTGATTGCAGCATGTTTCGAGTTACACTGGGCCAAGAGAAATACATCAAAAGAAACCCGTCATTAATCATATCTGATGATGTATACCAACAAATTATATATATTTAGTGAGACCTAGGAATACAAGGTGAAAGAAAAGTCTGCACAACTGAATGTCATAAAGAGAATCAGTTACGTTACAGAAGAGCAGATGGGGGATCCCTGTGGCGATATAATTGAATACATTAAGATGAGGCACATTATTGCACTATTAGCCAGAAACAATTCAATCTAATGTTCCAATCAGTATTTGTTTGGATAGAAATGTTTTGCTACTTTTAGCCCACATCTCCTCTGAGTGTTTTGGTGTGTGCAAATGCAAAGTACAGGATGTTTGATTTCACACATCTGTGCAGGTAATAATATACTTCTGTTCTGGTATGTTGGGATAATCAGATGGTCAGGCTTTGTGACTCACACCTTGTACATCAACACAGCAGCTCATCTAAAGCAGAAAAGCGTCAGTGTAGAAGCGGTTGGTTCCTCTGTGGCTGTTAAGATGCCTCTGTTGCACAATAACAGCAGCTAGCAATCAGCTATCTGCACAATAGTACCTTGTTTAGCAGATGGCAGCCCAAAGCTGAGTCACTATCCAGACATGGACCATGGCTCTGCAGCATTGTGTCATTTCTGTGCATGCTGCAGAAGACATTAGATATCCATAGAAAATATAGCTTGATTTAGCATTACATTGAACGCATTGGAAAGCTCCATCCAGTTTTATATTTAACACCACTTTAAATTCATCATTGTCGCTCTTACATCTGTGAGCTTTCAATGCCGGAATCGTGTGTTTTGTAATTTGATTTTGGAACATATTAGTACACATTTAAATGCATTTATTGACTCAGTGCTTCATGTATAGTAATAAATGCTTCCTGGCAGCGTTATTATCCTGTGATTATGTTGCATTATCATGCAGCTCTGGTGCCTCGTGAGTTTTACCTTTCCATCTGTGTCACTGCAGATACACAGCTATGCATGGCTGTTTATTGAAATCAATTATTTTATGAAGCAATTCTCAAACCATACTGAGAAGAGCAACTAAATTTGATATGATCCTAATGATGTGTGAGGACTACCTTGGTCAGTGACATGGAGCCCTGCTGCTTCTAAATCACAAACATGCTCAACTGGCAGCAGCTCTCCTGCAGCAGATGCCTATGAGACAAATCCACTTTATTGCATACCAATTTTCCAATTTGATTGTAGATGATTCAGGCTCTGTCAAACATCGGCTCCTCGGTTTGGCAATTTTGTATTAGGCATGAATGTTTCCTGTTCCTGTTTGCCTTCTGTTTCAAATGACTGAATTTTACTGGTAGGCTGTGGCCATATCAGTGTTTCCTCCTCATGCAAGTATTGTGTAACCTATTAAAAAGTCATCTCGATACATTCCCCCATTAAAAAAGATGTAATTGGTCATCACTTTGCCTTTCTCACAGGACAACATTTAGACTACTTATAGCAGGGTTAAATTAGGTACAGGTGTACCTCTGCTCCATGTAAGTGTTTCAGTAAGTCATGCCAGTAAGAGGACATTCACAATGCAGGACCCTGGATCCAGGACCCATAAATGGAATGACCCTATTGTTGAAATGTCTGCTGTGAAAATGGTGTAGCCTACAGTTTATTTTTGGCCTCTCTGACGATGTGCTGGATCGTGAGTTAGAATATACATGGGCCATGGCTAGTACTACAACATGGGATGTTGTTTTAAAGATTAGGGGCCAGATGGGGCTGTTGGCAATGGGAGTAGAACAGCCATGGTAACCAAAGTGGTAATTAAACCTGTAACACATTTAAAACGTAAAATATACAACAATAATACTATTTCAGTGATAACAAATGTATTGGATCATTTGTTGACATTTGCGTGCTCTACTTTCATAAACATATTTATTGATTTATAAGATTAACCGGACACGTCTAAGCATTGTGCCACAGCGCCCCCCATCTCCGCTTGGTGCTCACGGCGGGCTATCTGTCAGCGGCGGCCTCAGCCTCAACAGACTCCTCCTCCGCCATTTTTGACTGTAAACATCCTGCCGATTTTAAAAGGACAGCGGTGAGCGGGAGGAAGGCGACTGGCGCCATCTTGGCTGTTTTAATGAGTACAACAGGGGAGAATTCACTGGGAGAAATAACATAATAATTGGAATTTCACTGTAAAGGGGGTGCTGTCGGTAAGTGTGTTTGCAGCGGATATGTTTTTGAGTGGTTAAGTGTGTCCTACGAGACGAAGTAAGCATGCACGTTTGCGTGGATTCGTTGCGGCCTTCACTGTACAAGGAGCCGTTAGCAACCAGCTAACGATACAGTTGTGCTGATAGAGGGAAAAAGTAAGCTGTGATAGGCGCCTCGTTTCGGTGCCATTTACTCTCTTTAAATGGATGAATTGTACTTTTGTCGGCCGTTTAAGAACAACTGTACATTTACTTCAATTAACTTAAATTGGTGTAACTCGTTTTCACTGCCCATCTTGTAGTTAGCTGGCGGCTAATTTAGTTCACTCCAGTTGATGGCGCCGACTATTTGCTGGCGCTTACCAACCCCTGGCGCTCTTAAGGCATTACACCGTATTGTGCCTACATAACCGCCGCGCATTTCTTTTTTTTTAACTGGTGTGTATGCTCATTTTACGAATTCACGGTTCATATAAATATGATACGGGGAAGGGGCGGTGAATGCTGCCATATACAGACGTGCATTTGTTTGCCTCCCTCGCTGGAGAAATAGGCGGAACTTGAACAGGCGCGTGTTTTGATCAAAATCCTTTTCTAAATATCGTGGCCTGCATTGTGTTACTTTAACTTTACGACGAGTAACGTAAAGATTAAGAATGGCAAGAGACAATATATAAACGTCGAGGGAGATTTTAGAGTTAACGCGAACGAGGCGACATGCGATTAGCTAAAGTTACAATCAAAACAGAGACAACAGATGCCCATCCATGTCAAAGAATTGGCATTTATCTAATATAATGTTGGATAAATCCAAATCGCTTAAGGTTTCTCAATGTTGTGTTGCTAAGATGAAAAAATATCCCTTTCCGTGGGAACTGTTTAATCTGTATACGTGATAGATTTGTTCTGGCTTGTCTGGGCCTTTTTTTTTTTTTTTTTTTTTTAAGACTTCCTTCATATTTCATTCATTTGCCAAATGAAGTTAATTTAAAAACCAATCCAGTTTTGATAGCCTGGTTATTGGTACTGGGCCAGACATTTATTATTCGATTGCTTATAACGCCCCAATAGCATTTTCAGCACAATATTCAGTGTATCTTATTTGGTGTTTATTAAAGCTTTAGTGAAAACACCCATATGTTCATAATTACTAAGCGCTGGTTCTGTGAAGCTGCTTAACCCATGTCCCCCATATTCCTGTGTAATGAACTATCAGAGATATCGAGTGTATTGTTGCTTAAAGTTGGCTGGAAACATTGTTTCTCAAACAATTGTATTGGTGCTTTGCCAGCTCAATAGTGTCTTGCATTTTGTTTTTGTCCAGACCTTGTGTGAATAATTTCTTCTTAGACATTCATTTATCAATTATGTTTTTACAGGTGAAGCATACCACAGTGTGAGTGTGTGAGCCCGGAGAACCAGGGCAATGTTCTACGCCCACTTTGTCCTCAGCAAACGTGGGCCGCTGGCCAAGATCTGGCTAGCGGCCCATTGGGACAAGAAGCTGACCAAGGCCCATGTTTTTGAATGCAACTTAGAGAGCAGTGTGGAGAGCATCATCTCACCCAAGGTAACGAGACAAAAGTACAGTGTCTGTCTGCATTGTCATGGTTCTGCTGCAGACCTTGTACATTGCTGGCAAGATTGTTGCTCAGATCCTGAGTTGTTACATAGCTTTGTTCTGTTTTATTGTTGCCTCCCAATAACTAAAAGCAGTCATATTTCAAGTATTTGCAACCAAAGTAGAAAAACAATGATTGGCACCACATTAGGGCAGAGTTTGTCCTTGCAGATGTCGCAATTTAACAGTGTTTGCTTTTTTTAAAAAACAATTAATTGCAGTGACATCTTAGAATTATTTTCAATGTGTCTTTTGTCCAACTTTTTGAAAGTATCTCATTGCTGTACAGTGTTGGTACTGTTGGTACAGATTAGTCTTGCTTTTTTTTTTTACAAGAAAACATACCCTGTAAACATCAAACAACATCTAACAACACTTGTCTTTGTTCCATTTTCCCCCTGCCTTTTTTCTCTTAGGTGAAGATGGCTCTGCGTACATCAGGTCACCTGCTCCTTGGGGTGGTGAGAATCTACCATAGGAAGGCCAAGTACCTGCTTGCTGACTGTAATGAAGCCTTTATTAAGATCAAAATGGCTTTCAGACCAGGTAAGGAGAAATTATGAGCCAAATGAATCAAAGTGCCAGCAGTTTCTCTGTTTCTAACCAGCAGGGATATGAGACTGTAAAGATTGACTGCTTTTTATTATTATTATTATTTATTTATTTATTTATTTTAATTTGTGATCAGATTTTCCAAACAAAAGCTGTCTCAAGCTGTAGGACCACAGAGACCAGTTGTGTGTTATAACAAAATTAACACGTATCTAAATTAAGGTGTGGTGGATCTACCTGAGGAAAACAGAGAGGCAGCCTACAATGCCATCACCTTACCTGAGGAGTTCCATGACTTTGACCAGCCACTTCCTGATCTGGAGTAAGTTAACTACATTTACTACACTCATTTCATCTGCTCTCGTTTTTTTGTGCTTTTGTGTCATCGAAGCACCAGCTTTTGTACTCATTCTCTTTTTTTTTCTTTTTTTTTCTCCCAGTGACATAGATGTGGCACAGCAGTTCACCCTGAACCAGAGCAGAGTAGAAGAGATCACCATGAGGGAAGATGTTGGCAACCTCAGCCTCCTGCAGGACAATGACTTTGGTAGGATGCTATATATACTGATGTCTAAGCTCACCCACTACATATGTATGTGTCGGTTAATTGTAAATTTCAACATTTCATACTGTAGAATAATTTTGGATGGTATAGATCACAGTATGGCCTTTAATTATCAGAACAGTCCGGTATAACAAAACAGACATGCCCTACTACTACCTTCTGTGCTCTACAGCTGACTTTGGTATGGATGACCGAGAGATGATGCGTGATGCCAGCACATTTGAGGAGGATATCATGCACGGTGCCACAGCCTCTAACCTTTTGCTAGAGGCTGAGCCTGGCCCAGCAAATCTCCCCGACAAATCCAACCACATGGAGTATGATGACTTTGGGGACGGATCTTTGGGCAACACTGATGGGGGAATGCTGGGTAAGCTGTTTTATCAATTTTTTTCTATTGTTTTAAAATGTTTACCATCTCAGCATTTGCTATATTAGACTACTATTGAAGTTGGACTGTGAAATATTTATGATTAAGTAATAAATCCTTTTGTTATTTCCCAGTTGATAAGCTACTGAGCTCTGAAGATGGAGGAGGCATTTTTGATGACCCTCCAGCCATCACAGAAAGTGTCATGATGCCTCCAGATCATGGAGATGATGAGGATGACTTTGACAACCTCCAGTCACGTAAGTGAAGTAAAATTTGCTTGCCTTTTTGCACAGCATATTAAACAGTAAATCATCTTTCCTTTTTGATGCCTCTATTAATCCCTTATAGTGTTACTATGTTTCAATAAAGTACATTTATGTTTAGATGAGTTAAGAGCTGAATCGCCACAGATTTCCTTTCACGATTCTGAATAATAACGTCCTGATTTGATTCAGTATTGATTGTGTGTGATCCATTTAATCTGTTGCATTATCACACAAGCATTGATGCTCAGGGCTCAACGCTAAGGTTTTTTTCCACTTGCCTGGTCGGGCCAGTGGGTCTGAATTCTACTTGCCCGAAGTCAATTTTCACTGGCCCCAAATATAAATCGTTTTTTTTATTAGTGGTTATCAAATAACGACAGATTCAGGTAAATTGTTATATTTGATCTTTATTTACAATGTATGAATAATTCTGACATTGTTGGAACATTGGTATTTTTTTTTTTGCGGTTTTATCCCATATTTTAATCTTGGCCACTCAAACTTTGGCACAAAAATAAATAAATAAATAATCCCCTCACACCCGACGTGCTCTCTGACCTGCTGACAGCCATCGTCCTACAACACGTTCTGCATTGTAGTTGGCGGTAGCGGAGCTATGTAGCGGGAGTTTCGCGATCTCGATTTTGATTCTCCGAAAATCTCCGCGACGGTCAGCCCTCCGGACCGAGACTTCAGTGAACTTTAGCCTCCGTCGGGTTTTGAGTGACAGGGAGACTCCAGGGAAACCCCTTGAAAACGCACACACGTCATCATCATGACGTGTACCGGGACGTCTCTTTGCGCTGCTTTCTGTGAATTACACAGTGGTTCGTCTTTACTCCAGCGGTGCTTCGCTCCGTGTGAACGAACAACGGCGGAGAATTAGCGAACGACCGCTGCGGTGTTAATGTGGTGTTACTTACAGCTCATAGTGCTGATCTGGACCGGAAGTTGTGTCGCGATTCTGCCTTCTCGTGGCGCGAGACAGGTTCGTGGATCTGAGTGTCGCGATTTCAGCTTCGATACGTGTATCGTTACAGCCCTAATTACAAGCATTAACCGACGAGGGCAAGGGGAGGGGGCAACATCATAACTTTATCGATGATGATCGTTTTTTTTTTGCTTCGAGTCCTCCACTTGCCCGAATGGGCAAGCGGGTTGTCATAGTTACTTGCCCGACGTGGCGTTTTACTTGCCCCGGGACGTCGGGCAATCCTTATTGTTGAGCCCTGATGCTTATAGTAGGGCAACTACCATGTGAAAATGGCCATAGCTTGGTTTTTTGTTCGTAATGTTTGTAATTTTTGTGTTTTGTAGCGGGTCCAGACAGCCCAGACTCCGGCCCAGCAGAGCCACTGCCAGCAATGGCTGACCAGACAGAACAGACCACTCTGGTTCACAATGAGGAGGAGGCCTTTGCCCTGGAGCCCATTGACATCACCGGTAAGAACATACAAAATAACTGTTATCTTTCTATTGTTGTATACAATTCAGCATGAATTCTTCTTTCTTTTTAAAGTATCTGTTCCCTAAGTACTTCATTTACACACCGTAGAGAAGGAAATGGGGCCTAGACAAATTTCACTGGATAACGAATGCTAAAAACTAAGATTATGTGTACATTACGCAGAGACGATAGGGACTTGTCACAGTTAAGATTTTGCTTGGTACCTTTTCTACCAAGGTAGCTTTCCCATAAAACATCTCTGGTTGTATTGAGCAGTTGCAGGTAATGGTGCAAATAAATGACCTGAACTGAACATGCTGCATTGATATACTCTTGACCTATGGAGCCTTTATGCTTATTATTATTTGACAATACATACTCAAACATCACCTTTTAATGATGACATGAAGTGTAATTGTTTTTTATTTTTTTTTTCTCTCTCTCCATGTCTATAGTGAAAGAGACCAAGGCAAAGCGTAAGAGGAAGCTGATTGTGGACAGTGTGAAAGAGCTGGACAGTAAGACCATCAGGGCCCAGTTGTCTGACTATTCGGACATTGTCACCACCCTGGATCTTGCCCCTCCCACAAAGAAGCTCATGATGTGGAAAGAGACTGGAGGAGTGGAGAAGCTTTTCTCTCTGCCTGCACAGCCTCTTTGGAATGTCAGGCTGCTCAAGGTGACAAATTACTGTCCGAAATATGCATGCATTGGTGGATAAACATGAAGTGTCCACTTAAGTAACTATTTTAGAATATACCAGAATTGTCTGACATCACCAGCCCCTTTTAGACTGTCTTTTTGAGTATTCCGCCGTAATTCGGCCCTGTCGTCAGTCTAAACGCTCGCTGGGGCGGAAAGGCGTAACAACGGAGGTAGTCAAAGAGCCGCAACAGAGGCAAGACGAGGCGATACGGCATTCTATCTTAACGCTCCGAGCATCCTAGGCGGAAAAGTGGGTCATGTAAATGTGCGGGACAAGCAAAAGTTCACCTTTCGTAGTTGTTTTGATACATCGAGCTAATCCGAATTTCGACGCTTATTGAATACATCACACAGCCGATGAGTCCATAGATGAGACCGTGGCCGCGCTGTGGGACGTCTCACTCGTTCCGTGCCGGGGTGCTAACTAAATGCAGACACTTCGGGCATTAGGGCGCAACCAACACTCAACAACACTCCGGTTCGCGGCATATTTTTGACTCGCTTTTCCGACATTTTGGCGGAATCGTCTTGTCTAAAAGGGGCTACTGACAAGCAGTATTGCTGCTTTGGGAATGATACAGAGCAAGCGACATTGATGATTCTCCAAGTAGGTCGAACTCGGGCACTGTTTAATGGACGAGGAGAGAGAAGATTTATAATATTATATTGTATCATTGACATTCTGTTCAGGATGTGGGATTTAAAATGAGAACATTGAAGGAACAGGAGGTGGAGGAAGTGATTGGTTTTGTTGCTCTCTTTTTCCCTATCCTCTCACACCCACATGTTGCCCCTCCAGAATACTGAATGGAAAACGTGTTGATGCATAATTTAGCAGACCTCTTTTCCTTTTGTCTGGCATCAGTCCTCCCTAACGCTTCCTACTAGTGATCTGCAGATTGCAGTTACATCCGCAGGCACACGGTTAATCTGCAGAAAGGGCAGGCCTGGTCATAAAAATTAACATTGCTGATAAAGAGCAGATGGGTTGCAGGTGGTTGAAATAATATATAATTTGGCTTACAAGATTTCTTCTCAGTCCAACAAGGGTGAGCAGAGTCCACACCACTGTAGCCCCACCAGGACAGCGAGGCCCGAGGCTGCGCCAGCAGAGTAGAGCCCTGTCACCACTAGTTAATCGATAGTGGGGGGCGTTGTTCTTGCGGATGGATTAAAACATGCTTAAATGGGTCGCTAAATGTACTTGGGCAGTGGTTAATATGCGTAGGTGGCCCACCCAAACAACTGATGAATGTTTACTTTGAAGCCAGCCTACTTTGATGTAATATGTCATCATGCTTGCAAAATACCACAGGGACCAATAGAAATGGAGTGTCTATGCGGGTGCAGGTCTCTAAATGGAGAAAATAATTCCTTTGGGTGGGTGGCGAGTAGGAATGGGCGATATTTTACCGTTGGCGATATACCGTCAAAAAATTTCCACACGGTAAGAATTTGTCATCTCGCGGTAATAACGATAAATTCCGGTTGATGACTTTTTCCCCCCAACTTTATTGTATTCAGATTTACTCTCGTTTGATGACGTTGTATGCGACCACGCACTCGCAGCCCAACTCACGTGACAGGCACCCACCTCCTGCCTGTAGACCTGATCTCTCGGCTCACGTGAAGAACAATAACAAACATGGCGGAAGGCGGAGCTGAGAGCGAGGTGCTCGTTGCTAAACGAGGCTCCAGCTCGATTATCTGGAACTGGTTTGGTTATTATAAGTCTGACATGGAGCAAAACACTGTTATATGCAGAGTTTGTAAAAAAAACGGTGATTGCAAAGGATAGTAACACCACCAATTTGTTCCACCACCAGCACAAACCAGAATATGACGAGAGCCAGAAAATGCGCACAGATGCAGCAAAAGCGACAGCGTCAACTTCACTTTTTTATCGTCACTTTTATTGTTACCGGGATAAATGCCAGAAATTATCGTGATCAATTTTTTAGTCCATATCGCCCATCCCTAGTGGCGAGTGGATCATTTCTGCATGCATGTGGATTTGGATGATGTTGGAGCCCTTTCACACATCTACTTCCTTTCCTTTTTTATTTATTGTACTACTGACTTAGCATAACATTTTGAATGTTTCTTTTTTTTTTTAATAGAACATCCCATCATTACTAACTGTTGAATCTCTTATGTCAGATGTTCACACGCTGCTTGACACCTCTGGTGCCAGATGAGCTCAGGAAGAGGAGAAAGGGTGGTGAAGCAGACAGCCTGGATGAGTTCCTCAAAGAGCTGGAGAACCCAGAGGTGCCTAGAGAGGAGGTCATAAGTCAGCACAGAGATGTTATTGGTAAGTCATGCTGGAAGAAATGAGGAGGTCATATCCTGGTGCTCCCACATGTGGCATGAGTTGAATAAGGCCATGTTCACTTTCATATTCCTTTTTTACATTTTATTAATAGTCTTTCTTTTCTGTCCCCTAGACCAGACTATCATGGAGGAGACCAGTTTGCTGGCTGCCTCTGCGATGGAGGGAAGCAGGACAACCCTGGATGAAACGGCCATGCCTCCTCCGTCCACCCCTCGTGGTGTCAAACGCAAGACCCTCGACAAAGAGATCACCCTTCCTGTGAGTACTTGTCAGCTAATTTTTATTTCCCTTGTCAAAAAACTGGAATTTAGTTTCCATCATTTCCTCAGCACTTCATATAGAGGTGGCAAAATGTAGAAAAGGTGATGTTTTGAGCCTTCTAATGGTAGTTGCTTCAGTGCTTAAGCCATATGGCCATTTGTTAAACTGCCTGCTGTTTTCAGATGAGATTTGATTATTTCATTTTAGGGTCACCAGATTTTAATTTCTGAAGTGGTAAACTTGGAAAATGCTTGACAACAAAATGGGAGAAATATGATACATTATTAATTTAACTGACTGCTGTGTCTTAACTTTGGTGTCTTTTGGATGTTCCTCCTTCAGATGGCTCCCTTGGAGCCACAACAGGTGGCTGACCGCTCAGTCTTGTCCCAGAGGTTAGACATGCATCAAGTGGATCTGCCCCCAGAGGAGAGCAGCCTCAACCTCACCCAGCTTGTCCCTGAGCTGGATCTGCTTGGTGAAAAGAGCAAAGACAAGAAGGATGATAGTGATGAAGAGGAGGTGAGGGGAAAATAACTGCTCTCTCCGATAAACTAGTTGGTAGTAGTCATTTGATAGTGACATGTTTTGTCAGTTTGTTAAAAAAAAAAAACTGCCTAAAATGCTAGAAGAGAAATCACTAACGAGTAAAACAATGGAGCAAAAAGTAATTGTAAACTTTTGCAGATTATAAAAAAAAAATAATGGGTTTCGGTAGATTGTATGAATGTTGTTTGAGTCGGGGCCAGTTGGTGCTGATGACTGTTGTCTATGTTCCTCAGGATGAGGACGGTCAGACCGGAGACCAGGACCAGGAGGAGAAGAGATGGAACAAGAGAACCCAGCAGATGCTGCACGGTCTCCAGGTGCAAAAAACAATTACTTTTCAAATTGTTGTCGATTTTAGAAGACTGAAACAGTCATCATGGGATGTGTTTGTAAAATGTATAGGTTTAAATCAGAAAAACAATGCCTCTCCCTGAAAATGTTGTAATTATTATTTACTTAATATGTATTTGATTGATTGCCCCAGATCAAAAGGGAGAACTTAAATTGACACTTGTGCTTCTGTCTCCATAGCGTGTCATGGCTAAGACTGGTGCAGACTCGGTTAGTTTGCTTGAATTGTGCCGGAACAACAACAAGAAGCAGGCAGCTGCCAAGTTTTACAGTTTCCTCGTCCTCAAGAAGCAACAAGCCATCGAGGTCACCCAGACTGAGCCCTACAGCGACATCATCGCCACCGCTGGACCAAGATTCCACCTTATTTAGACATTGGAAGAACAGACAAACACTCTGCTTACAACAGACATACTTTTTTAATTACTCAACTTTTTTGCCTTTTTATTTTGTGTTTTCCTGTCCCATTTTTCTCTGGGAAGGGGGAGGGAGTAGTGGGGAACGGGTTGGAAACTTTTTTTAAAAAAGGATTTTACTGTACTACAGGTGGAATCATGCAGTATTCATTTGGATGAAATGGAGTGAGGAAGAACGTTTTAACAAGTATATTTATAAAACAACTTTTTTCAGTCACCCATTTGAAAGCTTCATTTTTGTTTTATAAGTTAAATTTGTCTGCTTTGTCTGCTTATTCCACAAGTTTCCGTACCATTGTCCCCCCACACCTGAATCATTGCAGATTTAAGATAAAAAGCCCTGTATTTTCACATGGAATCCCGTATTGACTGTACATGTTCTGGAAAGGTACTGTTTCATTGCTCAGAAGTGTAACCTTTCCCACCTTCTCCTTGTTGCACTTGTTCTTTATGATAAACACAATGATTAATCTGTCAAAACATTGGTGAATCTTACCTGGCATTAAATATCATATTTCAGATGTATAATTCAGTTCAGGCAGTTTATCATTTAAGTTTTGTTATATTTTTTTGTACTTTTTTTTTTGGTTTATGCTTATTCACCTTTTTGCATTATGTAACTAGGTAATGTACTTGTTACAGTTAAGTTCAGTATCCCACCTTTTTAGTCTTCTGGTAACCTCTAGTTGTGATACATCTGTAAAGATTTGAAATAAAGTGTTTTAAGTACTTGGGAACTAGATATTATTCATTTATAGTTTGCCCTTCTGATAATAGTCGTTATTAGGGGTTGGCTTTTTCAACACGGATTATTACTCTTCTAGGACACTGTTAACTGATATTTGGAACTAATATTTGTCTGCAGTAAAAAAAAAAATGTGAACAAATTAACTGACATGAATACAATAATTCCCTGATGTTTTATAAAGTAAAAAAAATAGTGATTGAACCAACAGATACAGGGCCTGTCTGCAAATACACTATATTGCCAAAAGTATTCGCTGACCTGCCTTGACTCGCATATGAATTTAAGTGACATCCCATTCTTAATCCATAGGGTTTAATATGATGTTGCTCCACCCTTTGCAGCTATAACAGCTTCAACTCTTCTGGGAAGGCTTAAGGTTAAGGAGTGTGTTTATGGGAATTTTGACCATTCTTCCAGAAGCATATTTCTGAGGTCACACACTGATGTTGGACAGGAAGGCCTACCAAACTCTCATCCATGTCTTTATGGACCTTGCTTTGTGCACTGATGTTGGAACAGGAAGGGGCCATCCCCAAACTTCCTACAAAGTTGGGAGCATGGAATTGTCCAACATCTCTTGTTATGCTGAAGCATTCAGAGTTCCTTTCACTGGAACTAAGGGGCCAAGCCCAGCTCCTGAAAAACAACCCCACACCATAATCCCCCTCCACCAAACTTTTCACGTGGCCCAATGCAGTCAGACAAGGACCGTTCTCCTGGCAACCGCCAAACCCAGACTCGTCCATCAGATTGCCAGATGGAGAAGCGTGATTCGTCACTCCAGAGAATGTCTCCCCTGCTCTAGAGTCCAGTGGCGGCGTGCTTTACACCACTGCATCTAACGCTTTGCATTGCACTTGCTGATGTATGGCTTGGACCATGGAAACCATTCCATGAAGCTCTCTATGCACTGTTCTTGAGCTAATCTGCCTCAGCATCCGCTGACCTCGCTCCGCCATTTTACGTGGTCTACCACTTCTTGGCTGAGTTGCTGTCGTTCCCAATCGCCTCCACTTTGTTATAATCCCACTGACAGTTGACTGTGGAAAATTTAGGAGTGAGGAAATTTCACGAATGGACTTGTTGCACAGGAGGCATCCTATCACAGTACCATGCTGGAATTCACTGAGCTCCTGAGAACAGGCTGCATGCCTAGGTGCTTGCTTTTATACAACATATGGCCATGGAAGTGATTGGAACACCTGATTTCAATTAGTTGGATGGGTCAGTGTGTGTATGTATGTATGTATATATATAAATATAAATAAAAAAAACATATATATATATATATATATATACGTATATATACATATATATGTAAATATACATATATATGAGATAATACATACATGGTCCCAAGTTAAGAGGGAACTTGTCCTTGTTTCTATACGGACAGGAAAACGCACGCATCTATACCGGAAAGGTCCGTCACCGAACACCTTCCTCCCTTTTCCGCGTGTGGTGGTTTACAGATGGCTTCACGTAAAGAGTCTGCTTCAGCATCTACCCCTGTGATGGCTTCTACAGGCGGCACTTTGGACTCTCCTGTCAAGCAGATCCAAATAGAGGGACTGGTAAGTGTTGCTACGGTGCTGCGTTGCTACGTATTTAACGTCGGTAGCGGACGACAGAGAGACCGGTTGCCTGTGTTACCAGAAAGGGATGCTAGCTGAAGTGTACGCGCAGTCATGGCGGACAGATAATACAGCCGGAGTTTTGTAACGTACCGTTTATTACCTCATCCGATGCCTGTAGTGCATATTGCGTTATTTAAACCAATACAGTTCTGACCAAAAAGAGATTGTAGTTTACAACATCCCAAGCAGCTAACAGGCTAATAATAGGCCAACAGTTCCAAGTTAACGTTAGCTGGTGTTTAGCAGCCGGGAAGCTAAAGAGTTGTTTAATTTTAAAACCAGGACCTCCCTCGCAGTGGTAGCACCACAAGATAAAGATGCAGCCGTGTCGCTTCGTGCTTAGTTCCCTCTCATTGAAGTTATGTTATTTACCAGAAAAGAAGAGTGTAAATAGGAGGCATTTTGAGGCGTGCTCATGATCAGCACTAGCGTTACTAACGGTACCCTAATAATATTATTATTAATAATAATAATAATAACAATAATAATAATCAATCATTCACTATTCACTTTAAGGCCTTTCGCCCAATTGTTGTCATTTTTGCGGAAACACTGGTTTGATAACGATGTAAATGGTCTGAACACAACCATGTCAATCATACTACAAAGCCGACAGGCGTCTCCATTGTGTCCTTAGCACCTAGTAGCTCATCAGTCTGGTCCATTGTGTTACATTAGCTTTTCAGTCAAAATGTACTTTAATGCTTTGTATTGTTTCTACTTCTGTCAGATTTTCACAACTTCCAGTGTTGGTGAATTTCACCTTTTATCAAGCCTCCAGCTCACCGTTGATGTTTTCAAACTTCAGACAATGAACACTTTTATTGATATGGCACTCTTTAAGTTGAGAAACATTTAAGAATTGTGTGTCGCTGTTGCAGATCTTGTCTTTTTCCTTTTTAATTGATTATTGGCTCTATGTGTTGCTAATTTGTGACCTTTTAACAAGTATATTGTAATACATTTAGACATTTTAATATCACCCAATTAAATGCTGTAGCTTTGTATCCTGTAGTACCTCAGTCTAAACAGCAGAGGACAAACTTGCTTCGCTGCCATGTAGTGATGTCCTCCTTCCTCCTGCCCTACACTGCACTGGACACAAAGCGGCTCATTTGCCTGGTGTGCCTGAACACAGTAGCGGGACTTAAAACTTGCCAGCTGCTGCCTTCTTTTTATCTTGCTCATTAAAGCTGCCCTAGAGTTTCGGGCGGTAATTTTAAATCTAAATATTTCACCTCAATGTGTATTATTTAGACCTCCTAATGAGATTTTCTTAATTAATTTTCTCAGCCTTATCAACCAAACCTTTTTTTTATTGATGCAGTTAAATTAAAAACAGTCGATCCGTTTTGTGTGTGACCTCATTTGAAATTCAGACCGTTGAAGGAAAGGTGTCTTTTTCAGGTAGCATTATGAAATGCATTTCACCTGAATGCATTGATATGCGGGAGTTGCTGCTGTGTTGCGTCATGACCCGTCTGTCAGAGGTTTCGCTGGAGGGTTGCCCACAGACAGCATCACCGCTGCTGTGTGGTAGAATTGGATTGTTTCCTTGCTTTTGAAGAGGTTTCAGTGGTTGCTGTTGCCACAGGAGTGGGGTGCTGCACAGCGATGGGTTCCATTTTAACACCTACTAAGATCACACAGCTGCCTGTATGTTTGAAAAAGATTATTCATCTATTCTGATGGTGCATGTCAGACATGGATCTTGTTCACATACCATGAATTATTAACAGTCAGAAAGCACATTTTCCAGGAGATCGTGGCATTGTGATTCGGAAAGCTTTTGGTGATGAGAAAGGCAGAACGTATGTCGAAACAATTTTAATTTTAAAGATTCTTTGAGCAGTGGCAGACTTATTCTTTAGTCTTGTAGCACTGTGCCAGAACTGTTCCTTCTCCCCCCCTGAGGTTCTTCCACTTGCCTCCGGTCCTTAAGCCTGGGCTACTCAGGAAGTTGTTCACAATACACAATGTGACCCATATCAGCTGTAACACACAGGGGCACAAGAGTCTTACTACCCAGTCGAGATACATGTTTTCCCATCTGTCCAGTACAGTTACTCACAACTGTTTTTTCTCTATTGCTGTTTCGTAAAACAACATCTACAGTTAATGACTTGTAAGTTCAGTTGTGGTTGATTTATAGCCGCTTGCGGATACTGAGGTATCAACAAGTATTGTTTTATACTTCATTAGATCCTCCTTGAGCATCTAATAAAAATACAACACGAGAGCAACTGGGTGTTTACAGCAGCTAAACAAAATTATTTTCTTTCAATAGAAAAGGTCAATGTATTAATCTGATTTCATGCACAGCACTGTTTCACACAACAACAGCTAAAGTTGTCTACCTGGTTTTTACTCCTTGTTCAATGACTCTCTTGGAAACGATATACTCTGCCAAGGGGGAAGGAACTGTAAATGTGTTCTTGTTCTGCGTTTCCTGTGACGATTGCACAATGAAAGCCAAACGATGGTTTTCCAGTTGAATGCTTTAAATGTGAAGCGGCAGCTGGACGAAGTGTTTTCATTCGCAGCAACTTGTGCAGTTATGATATTAAGGCATTAGGAGAGTGAACAGTAAAACATTGCTATTGTTATTAAGATAAAAAAATGAAAAAATGCAACACTGGAGTGGATTGCATGCTGCATTGTTTATACTGAATCGTGTGAGCAGTTGAAGGGAATTTGAGACCAGCGTAGAATCCACCAGAGTAGAGGCGGACTTGTCCACCATCGATTTTAAAAATTAATATTCATTGCTTTTTTGTGTATTATCAAACATAGGGCTGCATGGCGGTGTAGTGGTTAGCACTGTCCAATCTGGGATCAGGCAGCATCTGTGTGGGGTAGCATGTCTCCCCCCGTGCTAGCATGGGTTCTCTCTGGGTGTGAATGTGGGCGTGAATGGTTGTCTGTCTCAGGGCCTGTCCACACGAAAACGTTTTCAGTGCATAAACGCAGAAGTCTTGTGCGTTTCGCCCTGCCGTCCACATGGATGCGGCGATTTCGCGGCGTGAAAACGCACTTTTTTGAAACCAGCTCTCAGGGTGGAAAAGAAAAAAACGGCTCCCCTCCGTTTCGTGATAATTTTCGTGTGGACGGCGAAAACGAATACGCGGACGTCATCGCCCCGCTCCTTGACCCTCGAGCCTGACTTCTTCCCCCGTGACGTCTCGTAACAACAACAATAACGGCGGCCTCCGTGCTCGTAGCAGATATTCTGCTCGTCTGTACGACGGCGTATCAGGGCCGCTGTATGAAAAAAAAAAAACGGAGCCGAGAGAGGGGGGCGATATACCGGGGGAAAAAGTTGCAGATATGCTGCTTTATTACGATGCTAACAAACAACCACTAGCTAACTTCCCATAAATGTAGGCATTTATTTGTCTAATTAATCCATCCCAACGTGTGACCACGCCTCGTCAAGGTCCTTAGGGTGACGGCTGTTGATGCTTATTGTTGGTTTTATTTATACGGGCCAAATTGTCATCTTATGGGTGTTTATTGATCGGGTGGTTGGGTGGCAATGGCAAACATCCGGTCAAGCTCCGTCTCTTCTTCTGCGTTTTTGTAGCAGAAACATCGCCGCATAAGGGCCTGGAATATGTACTACAGCGCGCTGAGTCGTTTTCAGTGGATTCGTTTGGACGCGGATTTTCTTGAAACGACGCCAAGGCAAAACGGAGAAAAAAAGTTAGTTTTGCTTCGTCTGGACGGGCCCTCAACCCTGTGATACACTGACCTGTCGTCCCTCCCCCCCCCAAGGACCCATAAGCCCTGATTATGCTTCCGCGTAGTGATCACGCAACGGCCATGCAACGGCCACGCAGTTGCTGGGAGACCGTGATGGTTCTGCGTTGGGTTTACGTGTCGAAATGTAATTCAAAGCCACACCGGTAACGGGCGCTATGTTTTTTGTAAAGACTGACCGACCGACCGAGACTCTTGACGTATATCGTCGTTAGCCTCGTTATAGCCTATTTGTTTACTTTCCGGCTTTAAACATCCACAATTTTTCAGAACTTGGTGTTTTATTTCTTTGTGCAAAAGCGACAAGGTGCAAACAATAAAACAAGGTGAAAACAATAAAAGTAGCCTTTTAAAAGTTTAAATGGCGGTGTTTATGAGTGGAAACCGGATAGCGGTCTCCAGCGGATGTAGTTAGCGGACCAATCACATCCAATGCCGCTGCGTTGGTGTTGCGTTGGTGTTGCGTTGGTGTTGCGTCGCCTCGACGCGCGTCTAGGATTTTTGGGAGGTACACGTCAGGCCCTTGCGTTGGACGTAAGGGGGTCCGCAAGCCCCCTTGCGTTGTGTCGACGTGGAAGCATAACTCAGCCTTTAAGCTACATAAGCAGTTACAGATAGTGAATGGTTTATGAAAAACAAGGTTTAATTTACTAAAAAATCTTAATGATTATAATGACATCCATATAAGAATAACACTGATAATTCGTCCTTCATTTAATTGGTAGTTGCATACCAAACTTGGTGTCGTTTTGTCATGTTAACTGTGAGAATAATAGCTGCAAAGGAAATTGAGAAGCAGCTGAAAGCACAGAGTTGGAAGTCCTTCTAATATCTTTGAGCAGGCGTTGTTGTTATTGTTGTTCAAACTCTCTACTCAGGAACCCATTTTCCCTACATTGCAATTACGCCTTCCACTGGTTGTTGCCAGGGTGACTGTCAGTAGTCTTGGACTACTTCACACTACAAGTCTGACATGACCTCTCAAAAGTCATGTGTTTTCACATATTCACTGAGCTCCCAAACTAACAAATCTGTCATTGAATCTATTCTCCTACCTCTTTCTCATTAAAGAGCGGTGTAAAACGTAATATTAAGGTAGCAGCTTCTCATTGTTGCCTGCACTGACATACTACATCAAGCCCAAACATTGAATAGCCTGTCCTCACTGAATAAAGAAATGAACCCATTCTTTCTAGCATGCTTTTATTGTACAAATTGCACATGAATAGCCAACCAAACAAAACACTTATTTAAATTAGACATTTTAACTATAAGAAATTCAAGTTTAATTTCCCCTGCTCCTGTTAAAATATTTTCTCAAACAACAAAAACATCACCAAACCGCTTTGAAATAATAATAAAAAAAAAAAAATACCTGGAGGAAAACGAGTAACAACGAATTAATCTAAATTAAACACAGCCATTTAAAATACCTAATGTTTCTGTGATTAGTCAGTCTCTTGGAGGTTGTGCTCTTGTTGGGCTTTTCAGTGCCTCCTCCTGCTTCCAGCTGTGGAAGAAATGTCCCACCAAGTTAATATACAACCAATAATTCTGGAATATTGTTCGGGTTACAAAGTAAGACTGCAATAGATAACGACATTGCCATGTAAACCAAATGTATTAATTTACACACACCGATGGCCAGAAATACTGATTACAGATTCAATACTGGAATCAGATTACATAAAATGCTATCAAAACTAGGGCTGTAGCGATACACTTATCTCACGATACGATACACGCTATTCAGCTCACGATGCAATATATATCATGATATTCAGCCAACGATTCGATTTTATATGATTTGATACATTTACATCATTTTCTGAAAGATTTTAAAGGGACAGTGTGATTTTGGTGACATCTTGTGAGTGTTCCATTGACTTGGATTGAATAAAAACTGAAAGAATCCATTACACAATATATGGCTCTGACTGGACAGAGAGTCTACAGCTTGCACATGCTGGACAAAATGAATCAAAGATGTGGTGAGAAAATACATTTATTGAAGTGCAAACTGAAACTTACAAAACACACACACACACACACACACACACACACACACACACACACACACACACACACACACACACAGCAACAGAGTGGGCTGGCTACGGGGCGGGGGGTGGGGTTTTGGGTGTCTAGAAACTTGGCGTTATTTACTTGCTTACTTACTTACCCATGATGAAAAGCTCTGAATGAACAACAGCTGAGCAGAAACGCTTGTCGACCGTCGCGGAGAAACACGCGTCTGGTCTGAACAGGGGGGCAGCGGGTCGCGTGCGATTTTCATGGGCGCGGCGCTTCAGCGGCTAGTGTGAACCCGGCGTGAACCCGGCATCACACCGGCCGCTGAAGCGCCGCGAATAGCCGCAGAACACAGCCCGCTCCCTTTCGGCGCCCTTGTTAACCGATAGTGTAGTTCAGACCAGGCACGAAGCGCCATGGGGATTTGAATGGCTCTTAATGTATAGATACTCACAGCTAAAAGATCGATACTTTCTGTGGAAACAAAATATCGATTCATGCAGAATCGATGACATTGCTCGGCCCTTATCAAAACCAAACCAATAACTGGAAACCTCTATGCCATTAAAAAATTGATGCATTAATGATGCCCAGTGCATTTCTGTTCTTTGTATGGTCCCATGTCCATCCTATATTTCAGAAGTCTTGGGCGACCTCTCGGTTAAGTCAGTCCCGGCATCTTCTGCACACTGAATGTTTAATGTTAGATAAAGAGATGCGTTAATGACATTTCCAACAGTCCAGTGCTGTCAGATGAGGTGGGAATCTGAAGGGGGTCTCAGTTCAAGGCTTATTGCAACTCGCGCCACATCAAAGCAGTATCTCCGTCAAGTATATTACAGCCAACGTTGAGTGTGGAGGTCGTATACACATCAGTGCCGCTAAAAGAAAACTCATTATGGGATCGTCTCTCTTGCTGTACTTTCTCATAACTTGAGCCCCGTTGTGGCGGGAATATGAGCCCTTTTGCGAGCGAGAAAGAAGATTTATGATAAGAATTAAAGGCAGCCAACGGGGGATTTGGACCGCAATTGATTTTGCACAATTCAATTTTAAGCTTGTTGATTTATAACACGCTGTCCACATATCAATCTTGGGCTTCTCCACATGAGATGAGCTCACTGCGCTAGCTGCTGGTAAGCTAGATCAATAAAGTTGTGCGTGTGAGCGTGTGCGCGTGTGTGTCGTAGGTTTGCACAGAATTGGAGCTTTCCAGGCTTTGCTTACAATGCCTAATGGCATTTACTCATCACCAGGAAGCCTACACAACTAATCCACTGAAACCCCTTCCTTCCTTCCTTCCTTCCTTCCTTCCTTCCGTTTCTTTAAGTGCAGAAGCTGCTTCACTTCCCCCACCATATAAGGCAATTCTGTAGATCCAGGGTTTTTCTTAGATGTGTTGCTCGAATTTAGCTTTATTTATTTGACCTTCCTGGAGTTGTTTTTAGCCAGTTGTCCCTCTCTCGCCCCCTCCTTTTCCAGATGGACACTATTTAAGTGCGCGATGAACAGATTGCCAGGAGCTAGATAGCGGAAAGCATTGTGCATCAGTGCTATCAAACTCTCACTGATGGAGGAAGACTAGACAGGCTATTCGAGAGCAGAAAAAGGAGCCGTTGTGGGGGCAGGTGGGACCCTGTTCTCCCTCGCTGCCACTGGTTCACCTGGCAGCTCTCCTCGCACTCACCCGCGCCCTTCCCACTCTCTTTTTGTCATCATTTCCTTTATCCGTTGTCACATTTTCTCAGTTGCAGTTCCTCACTTTTCTATTGCCCTGCTCCACCACTTTTCCAGAGTTCTCACTCTTGCATTTTCTCCCCCCCCTCCTTGTTCAGACATTCCTCCCCTCTCGGTCAGAAAAGCCATGGCAGGCAGGCAGGGAATATGATTTGTTTTTCTACCCACCCCACATCTCTCTCTTCTCCCACCCCTAACTCTTTTACTTGTTGCACGGCGGGTCCACCATTCCATTGAAATAAATCATCACCCAAGACAGATGCATGTGTGTGTATGCATGTGTGCGCTCGAGCTAGTGAGACGAGTAAAGGCTCCCTCATGGTGATGATGTGTGTTTTGTTGTGAGCATGGCCCCAGGACTACCACCCTGCTTCTGCGTGTATGTGTATGTGTATTATTAATGCCCCTGGCTGTGACCTGCCCCCACACTGTTATCGCTGTGATTTATGCTCTCCTGCTCCGTACTGTGGTTTCAGATTCTTGTCCTCTTTCCTGTTCATTTAGACGCGTTGCCTTTTCTGCACCCTTTGCCTCAGCCGGTTTCTCTTTCTGCTGGTCAATGTTTGTCATGATTAGTCGGTGTATGTGTGTGTTTTAAGCCTGTGTTTGTGTGTCGAAGTAAGCCATAGCCCTTCCCAGCTGTCCTTGGTGTTGGCGATGCAGCATTGGTGCTTAAACCAGCTCCTCAATCATACGGAGGCTTGTCCCATTGGCCCATTTTTATCTGGCATTAAATATTTAAATTCATACGATGATGCATGGACACCCTGTCCAGATGAGGTACAGCAATGTGGGATATCGGGCTACAGATCCAAATATATCCTCCTACTGTACGAGGGTTGCTTTTTTTTTAGAAAAATTGACTAGATACAGGATTTTATTCTTAATGCGTGTTGCCGTGTGTCCTTACCCACCTTTTTTTCTTATTGATGCTTACATGTAGATTATAATAATGATGCAGCTATTGTGCACAATTTAACATTTTCAAAAGATAAAACATATATATAGAATTTAATACACACTGGAATAAATGCCATATTTTGTCTATCCTTTTCCCACTTGTATTAATTAAATAGTTTAATGTACTGTATGAACTGTGATAAAACAGTCAAACAACACAGAAAAGAATGCCACAAATCTGAAGCTGTGGAAAAAGATATCAAAGCGTCTTGTGTAAAAACCAAAAACTCACCCCAGCACTAACTAATGAGCACAAATCAACATGAGTACAGACGTAATTGAATTGGATAACATAAATCAAAGGCTGATAAAATACAATAACAAGCGATGCCGTAACAGGCACAGAATGCACAAAAACGGCCCTGATGAAAAAAAAATTGCCAGAAAATATTTTTAATATTTTTCCTCAACCGTTATTGAAAGAAGCATAAAGCCTCCTTTCCTCTGCCTTTCCTCCTCCTCCACCTCTCCTCTGTTGTGGTAGGTTGATACATCAGTGATGGTGCTCTTTCTGTTTTTCACAGGTGGTGCTGAAGATTATCAAGCACTACCAGGAAGAGGGCCAGGGCAGCGAGGTGGTTCAGGGTGTCCTCCTGGGCCTGGTCGTTGAGGACCGTCTGGAGATCACCAACTGCTTCCCCTTCCCCCAGCACACCGAGGATGATGCAGACTTTGATGAAGGTAAACGAGAGCAGTGTTCCCTTTCTGTGTATTCTATCGATCCTCTCCTGCAGCTGGCAAAATGCACACGCACCCACACACACAAAATAACATCACAACAACACAGCCCGACATGAATACCTGGTAAGCACCAAATGCCATTAAAACTTAGCGGATAAAGCATGCAGTGGGTTTAGTGTTATGATGGCTGGTACATTGCGGAGATGATAACATCTGAATGCTTCAGCAACAGAGAGGTGTTGGTCTTGGCTTGTACTCAAATTCTGAAATGACCAAAGATTGTTTTCTTAGTAATTAAAATTCTACTAAATGCCTTGACGAATTTTACATTTGGATGGACAAGTTTTTAAATAGCGCAGAGTACTTCAGTTGACATGGCACTGAAAATATTAAGTTGGAACATTTCTGTGAAATAAATGTGTATTGTTTTGGTCAGGGAAAGTTTGTGGTTGGTGGGTATTATTTTGACCTTGTCCTTGACGGGTGAGCTGGGAGTTGAAATTTCCAATTTTGTGCAAAAACAAATTCATTAAAAAGAGGCAATAAATGTACAAACAAACGCTACTGGCCACTGAATCCTACTGGAACTGGTTCTTTGAGATATAGCAAAACTGTCTCAGAACAAATATTTCCTCCAACCACCAAACCATCATTGTGTTAATTCACACAATGTGTCTTTGAAAGGCAGATCGCTTTTCTTAGCCCTTTTTAATTGGCACGAACCTTAAAGAAGTAAGAGACTATCAAGGCCCGCAGCCAATCATATCAACCACTCCCTGAATGTCTCTGTGTGCGTAAGTTGTCCCCAAGGGCGTGGTAAGGATAATGCCGACTTTTAAGTAAGCTAACTATCATTAGCTGTCCTACACTGTCAGCACCGGGGTTGATGTCTGAGCAGGGATTGTTTGGGCCACAGGTGGGTGGTACAAACGTGCACTGGATTCTATTTAGTCTTTAACTGCACATGTCCTCTTTAAGTTTCCCCTCCCATCGACTGTCATATCAAAGGATACCATGTCCTATGACCTCAGCCCTTTGCTTGTCACGCCTTGTTGTTACCCGTTCCTTGTTAGCGCAACAATATCCGCTACAAGCCAAGCCAGGCTGAAGGATGGCAATGTGAGCAGATGCGGGAAACCGAGGAAAGTCCCGCTCTAACAGGCCTCTGCTGCTAACGAGCAAGTGTCAAAATTCTGCAAGAGACACAGGCGCCAATGGTGGCTCAAGGTCGTTAGTGTCGGGGGTGTGTGTGTGTGTGTGCTGGTGTGTGTGTGTGCTGGTGAGTGTCACGGCTTGTTGTGTTATTGACTTTTGATGTGTTGGATTTTCCGTCTCTCACTGCCTCTAAACTAACGAGGCCTTCACTGAGTAGCGTCTTGTCAGGAACACTCAAATGTACAGAACGGATTTCCTCTCAACCGTGCATTTGCAAAAGGTGACAGACTACAGGTTATCTGTCACTACGGAACCAAGTTCCAAATGGAAACGTGTTGGGGATCATTCATGATGTGTGTGCCGTTTGCCAATTAGATTATTTTGGATCGACGGTAACAGTGCATGAACCTTAGACAACTTTGTAGACTACAGAATGCTCCTGAGTTTATGCTACGCTCACAGTCGTATCTGTTCAATACCATATCTCTCTGTCTCTCTATTGTTCTGGCAGAATGCAGTGTTTTGTTGACGTGTGAATTGGGACTGAAACAAGCATGTCTGTGGAATTACTCTTGGAGCATTGATATTCCATTTAAGATCCAGGGTGAAACTTTGATAAATGATGGAAGGCTTAAAAGCGTTAAACTACTTGTGATGTATATTTAGATAAATTGGATGATCGATTGAACATTTTATTGGCTAAAAACCACACAGCCTCCAAAATAATCCTCATTGCCACATCAATAATGAAAAACGATGGCCAGTGACACTCTGGGTAATGTTTTGGACAGTCCCCAAAGACGATGCAGTTTTTCAGTAAATACTGCAGATAATACCAAGGTCGGTGTAATCTGCCTAAATCCAGTATTTTCACTAGACACCAGACGGGTGTGTGTTGCTGCAAATAAAATAGCTTCCATTTTTTGCTTTAAACTAGGAGGAGACCCAGACGGGTCCACTGTGCTTTGGAGGTTATTGCTCACACTTGAGTTGTTGTCAAAAATGCTGGGTCCACAGCTTCTGCCAGTAATGTTTCAATCAGCACTTCGTTATTCTGTACCATGCTACCTTTCTTTCTGGAAGTGGAAGGCCCGAAGTAGGTATACGATTGGGAGCCTTTGCAGGAGAGTGGACAGGCACAAACACACACACACACACCCACACACTAGAGGCACAGGAGGATATTTGGCCAAAATGTTTTTGACAGTTGCATCCATTTTTGAATGTGTCTCAGAATGTGGTCTGGATCTCTGTTTTTGTATCAATGTTGCCCTATCTCTGACCATCTCCGGCTTTTGTATCGACTTTCTGATGCATATCAGTTAATTGCTACACCCCTAGGTAAAGGTTTAGATTTGGTGTAGGAAGACTCAGCAGAGCAGCATGCACTCTCTTTACCAATCAAGCAGCCTAGCTTACAAGTTTTGCATGCGTTTGTGTGAACCCATGTGTCTACCTGAACCGTCTTACACTGAGTCATTGCCTGCTGGAGGCCCACTCAGACCAGAATTACTTCTCCAATCTATCCCCAAAGGAAAGATGGACAGGATTGGCAGTTAGGTGACTATGACTCTGCGTGTTTTTCTTTGTGTGTGCGCATTTGAGAGCAAGCAGGTCTGTGTGTGTCTGCTATGCTGCCTTTTCATCAACAGGTGCCAGTGTGGAGCTGTACTGTGCAGGACAGTCAGCGGCAGCAAATGTGACCAATATGAGTGAGGGGGAAAGATGGAGGAAGAGAGTAATCGAGCGCGCACAGCAGAATCTGCCTCAGATAAAACCTTGGCTGAACCCCAACCCTCCCTATTTCCCATGTCCTTGCATACTTTGTCCTTGTATCATTTACAAAATGTATGGAGAGAGATGTGTAGAACCGCAGGCACTTATTCTCTCGGCATTTTGTGCACCAGAGGCACGCAAGTAGCATCTTAATAATGTGCTCTGGCCCTCTTCTTTTGTTGGGATATGAGCGATAATACAAAGCAGAGGTGTCCTGGCACAGAAATGATTGGGGACAGCGGCATACAGGGAATTTACATCGGCCCTTGCAGGCTAGTTATTGTGACCCTTTCTTCTCCTGATGCACACCCAAACGCACACACTGCTGGGAGAGGCGCTTTGTTTATCAGCTTTGCAAAGGATTTGTTACATAAGAGACGATATTGTAGCAAAGTACATCACATTTCAACCTTTCTATGTTACCTATAGCTACATTAAACAGTAGGTTGATATTAACATCCTAATGTGTTTCTAGTTTTGCCGACCCCATTGAGAACTCTGCAGCTCTCATTGTTTCGGTGTGCTGGTCCATATTGTTGCCTCCCTATGGCTCTCTTCTGTATGTTTATTGAAAATGTCACTCCGCTTCACGTTTTGACAATGCGTGGGCGTTTATTTGTTCCGATTTCGTTCTTGCATGCTCTGCCATGCACCTGTCTATTCTTGAACAAGTTTACAAAGATGTGTGTTCAATTTTGTATATTCTTCACCAACTGCTATCGTAAAAAAAAACACCCAGCTGCTCCCATATCACAAGCTTGTGCAAACGGACTGCTACCTGCAGAACCTTCACTGTCCACTTTAAAAACGCATAAAAGTAAGCATTTTTCAAGTATGGTAACTGTTGGATTAAGTAACTATTAATTCATGTAATTCATTTAGATTACATCTGACTTAAAAATAGTTGAACACTTTGTCATTTGATTAATAGGGGTGTCATGATTCTGATTCTAAATCCATTGGCATGAGCTTTTGCATTTCAAAACCAACATTCGCATATCTGCCATCTAGTGGTTCTCCTTCACCGACTGGTGAAATAAGTTCAAATATTACATTTTGAATGAATTGTTAAAATGGACAGAGTGGCACATTCCCAAAACATCATAGCAGTTATATCACACATGATATTTTGCAGCCTCTTTTTGAAGAAGAATGAGTTGGCAGGGCATAAAACCAGTGATCTGTTGATCTTTAGGAATCAAGACTCCAACAATGGCAGAGTGCTGGACAGAATATTTAAAAGGAATCCTGAGACTCCTGTTGGTTAAACAACTGATGAAGTGTGGCTCAGTGCAATTCACAGGCTTATAAAGCATGATTGGCTTGCCCGTTTGTCTCGTAAGGAGAGATTATATCACACTAACCAGTGCTCAGTACCACTTTTAGTAAGTCCGTTTGATATTCATGTCACTAGTTTTCAGCAGCAAGAGGAGGTAACCTGAAGGTAGAACAAAATTAGCCTGCTTTTTCCATCCCTTCACCCTCCATCACTTCCCTCCTTCCTCTTCTCCCTCTTTTCCCTCTCCCTTTCTGTAACCCACTGCAGGTAGGAAAGCTGCCTACGCCCTTCTCTCTGACCGTTTCCCTTCTTCGCTCTCTGCAATCACTGACTCGGCTTTGTTCCTTCAGAACCTTTTCTTCACCCTTTCTCACGTTCTTTTATCTTCTCTTCCCTCGTTCTACGCCACATTGTCCAAAATCTACCCACTCTCCCTCCGTCTGTCCGTCCCTGCCACAACCATAGGAGGATTAATGAAGCAACATTGGAGAGAGTAACCAATGCCCGGTTGGGGTAATTATGTCCAGAAAATGAAGTGTTCATTTTATGATGTGTGTATTTAATTAGAGGCTAATCTACATTTCATAAGATATTACAAAATATGTTAATTTGATATTATATGTATGACTTTTAACATATGTTTGTGCGTCCCCCATCATCATGTTTTGCATTGGCTCAGAAGATGTTGACACCCTGGTGAAACAAACGCGTTTTGGAGCTTGTTTTGCAATGTGTCCTGATTTCAGCAATTAGATGGGTTTTTTTGTGGGTAGGACAGCACATGATGGTCTTTACTTGACCAAGGACCATTTCATTTGGACATTTGACATGACAAAATATAATAAGGCTGGAGCTATTCCAGTCCTAACAAGACAATTAATTAAAAAAGGCATAGAAAGTATCTTGTTGTATAAACAACCCGTAATCATTAATGAGGTTGATTTTGCTGATTGACGGCCTCTTTTCAGTTTATTTGTTGTTTATGTCACTCCCGCTGCCACTGTTTGAATTACTTGGTAAACCAATTAGCCACAAAACGTCAGGTTGAAGTGAATACCATTTGGCCCATGAGATCAAGAATCTGGCTGTTGACACTAAAGCAGGAAATGAACTGAGCTAGTCCTTCCAAAATTTGTTTTTGAAATCTGTTTTCATGGACATTTTTCAGGATATAGTATCATAAACACAATTGATTCTTATTTGGGACACAGAAATTGTTAATAATCTGTCACGCGTTTAGTGATTTCACAAGTAATTTTTGTTTAAAAAAAGTTTACCAAACCTACACATGTGTTGAACTTTACAAGAAGTCTCTCTCATACCTCGTGGGTGTCTGTGTGTCTCCGTCTGTGTGCATCAGGCACCTGAAGGGCTGAAAAGTGAAAGCAATGCAGAAGTGCGTTAAACTTGCATTCTTTCCAATGGCCAGCAGGGAGAGAGATGCCTCTGGTTCCAGAAACGAGTCTGATTGCAGAGAAGTCGGAGAAAATGACCCTATACTTCTCACTTGATTTATTACCTCAATAAACACTGAGACCACAAACTCATGTTTACAATCGCTAGTTTCACGTCTTCTTCAATACAGCACAATGTTCATTTAGTAAACGATGGTCCCATTTAGTGCCCAATAGATCATCATAAAGCAGGCTATGTGGCTATGTTGTGATTGACACTAATCACAGTGACTGTTCAATTCTTATACAGTCTATAGTGTGCATGTGTTCTTAAAACTTCCTAAGTCCCTGAAATTGTGTCATTTTAAAGGACCTGCAGACCAGTGTTCCATCCCTACAGGTGTTTTTCTAATATAACCTACCTAGAGCTCTTCAGGACTGTGTCTCCCAGAAAACTAAATGAGTTTTCTTGCAAATTTTAGGGTGGAACAAGCTGCAATTGTTTCAGTCTAACTTGAAAAAAACATACATTCTACATTCTAATGTTGTATATGGTAATGTACTTTTTTTAGCATTCTTCCCTCTCTGTGAACAATGGACATTTCCCAAGCATTTTTGACTTGTCAAACACTGGTGTAACTACTAACATTACTCATGCTGTAGACATATTTGTGATTCCTCTGTGCATACTGAAGTTTTACACTTTACTTTTTATGTAAACACAAGCTATCTCCTATTACAACCTCAATTATTAAAAAAGGCTTTACTTGACCAATTTAAAACTGCCAGATTTATTAAACATGAATTTGAGAAAGGATGACATCTTTCTTCAATTTAGTTATTGGAAATGTTTGAATCACCTAAGCAATGCAATCTAATTAAACAAATAGTATGATACAAATATAAGTGGAGCCTGATAAGTATCTGCAACTCTGCAATAATACAGAAATAACAGTGAACAATGAAAAGCCATACAAAAAAAAAAGAAGCTGCGCAGCAATCAAATGTTGATTGCCTCTGGGTGAAAGTCCTTGCAGGATGTCAACACTTTCACCCCTCATTTCCTGGACTTATCCCACTTATCTCGAGTTGACAAATCAGATGGTCCTTGTCACCCTCTCCACCTGCTTAGTTTTTGCATAATCATTAATATCAAACCATTTCTTTTTCTTCTTCTTCTTTTTTTAGCTGAGCCACAGTGTTTCTCAGGGGACACATCATTCATCGACTCGTAGCCCAAGCCTCAATTTCTTCAGCAGTTTTCTCTTTTTTCTTAAATTTAGACAAACAACATCGCTGCTGTCCCGATGATGAACGTCTCGGCAAACACATTTCCTTCCAGAAAGAATTGGGGGCGTGGCAGTATGCGGGTTGCTAATAGCAGTCATGCGCCTGTTAGAATTATTCTGATTCACTAACGTATATACACGATGGTGTGAACGAACACGGTTAAATAAGAACATTTCTATGCACAGAATAGTAAATGAGGCCAATTGTTCTTCTGTGATTTTCATATTATTACAAGTCAAAATGTGTGTTGTGACAAATGTCCGTACCGTTTTATGCCTCTGGCTGCCAGATAAAGTATAATAATTCCCCTCCAATGTGGAATGGTCTGCAAGATGTTTTCCCCCCCAAATGCTTCTGCCAGCCATACATTTCGTGATTGTGGCCAAAGAGTTCAATTTTTGTTTCATCAGTCTGCGGCACTTTGGCCCAAAAAGCCTCTGCTTGATCCAAGGGTTGTGTTATATACTAAAAGCAAGGGTGCCTTCTCAGGGAGCTGCAATGGACATCATGTTATAGTACTCTTGAGTGTGCAATCCGACTGAAAATGTTTCAATTGACAACATGCAATAACAATATTCATTATTTATTACTTACATGAATATAGGGCAGGGACCCGAGGCAATCTCAAAAAGTGTTATCTTTTGAATAAGATATATACTTTGGTGCAATAAACTATTTATTTGATAGAAAATAGTGTGGCTGTTGAGTTGTCTCAGTGAAGCAAAGGGTCAGCAGTATTGAGCTTACATGTGTGACAGTAATGAGTGTTGGGGGATTTGAAGAAGCCCCCTCGAGCCATTGACAGACAAAATAACGCCTTGTTTGTAATAGTTCTCATCCTATTATTGGGTTTGCTGATCTATTCAATAAAGTACGTGACATTCGCTCTGTGAAGGTGGCATTGGTGCACCACAAAAGCAAATAATGAAGGCAATTCTGTGATCAACCATCGAGTGCAATGAAAGAGGCTCCACATCTACCTCTTGTCATTTTTCGACCATGTTAGCTAACACCAAAGTGACTTCCTTTGTTGCGTTAATAACTGTAGACTAAATAGAAATCAAAATTGTAGCTTGTTCTTTTCTAAGATATTCAGTTGTTTTGTAAATACATGCAATTGCTATCATTCTGGTTACATTTGCTGGCTAGGTTTGTTGGAAATGTTTAAGCTACTGTCAATGTCTTGCTCTTCTCCCAACCCACCCCATATTAAAAGATCTCTGTTAAATTCAGGAGGAGACTATTAATTAACTTTAATTTTAGGTGGCAGGAAAGCTGCAACATCTGCTTCAGATTTTGGTGCTTCATTCATCATTGTCCATCCAATGGTCCTTGCCTTTTCCACTGACTATTAGGGGTGGGAATCTCTTGGCACCTCATGATTCGATTTGATTCAGAGGTCAACGATTCGATTCTAAACTGATCATCGATGCATCTCAATGCAACAATCTTTATTGTTTACATTTCCATGCATGATTTAAAAAAAAAAAAAAATTCTGACTTTGCTACTCAGTTTGCTAGTCACTTCCTACTGTTGTGATGATCATTAAAGAAAATCAACAGGTTAATTACCTCCTCTACCTTCTTCTCTAATATTTTATGAAATTAAAAGGGTTTTCTTTGTCACAAATAGATATGACTTTCTATGGTACAAACAACAAGATCGCTTCCGTATTTATGCCAAGACGATGATATGTCCAGTGTTTACGTACGTGTTAGCCGTAGCCAATTTTAAAGTTATTTGCGTATCTTAGTTGCGTCATATACAGAATAAAAATAATTGATTTTTGACCATTGTGACTTGATTCAGAATCATCCACGTCCACATCGCGATGCGTCTAAGAATCGAAACCCCCCCCACCCCCACCACCCCTACTGACTATGCTCTCTTGAGATTATAGAGTATTGCAGTCTGCTTGCTCTCCCTTTATCCCTTCCTTCGTTATTTATAAGCTAGCTAACTTGCTCTTGGTGATATTACAGAAACCAAATTTAAAATGGAGAAAGCCAGTGTGAACTATACTCTGCTTAGAGTTTACATGTGCCCGTGCCTTTCTGTATAGATAGTTCAAAGACACTCAACGGTGGGAACCAACATATTGCATGTTGGTATTGTTTGTTTGAAGTTCTTAAGAAGTGCTTTGCTTTTGATAATTTGCTGTGACTGAATAATATTTTTTTTTTATTATTTTCAACGTGGAGCACCAACATCAGACGGCCTGATTAATGCACACCTGTAGGGTACAGTTAGTTTGTTGTTGTAATCCCCCAACGACTTAATAGGATTTCACCCTCAATAATAACAGTGAAATGATCACAAAAGGTAATGAATTGTTATCTTGAAGTACAACTAAAGTGTGATATAGTTCTTTAGCACTTAAGATTGGACACAAGACAGTGCTCTTTGCGTTTTGATATTTGGTCTTATTTCTTTTGGTTGTATTGTTTTCCTAGTGGTTTGACAGAATTTATTTTGCTAAAAAAGGATGAGGATATTTGTTGGCCATGGAGAAAACACGCTGAACAAAAGTGTCCACTGGCATTTTAAACATCTTAATTTACTTAAAGCAATGGAAGTTGAACGACCCCAAAATATCTAATTATTGCCCATTACATCAGTGTTTTCCCTCCAGTAGGGTCTGCAAGGTTGGTGCGTGGTGTTCAGAACTATAATTGCAGTCAGTAGTAGACATTTTCACGGTGGGTTAATTGAAGTCGGGGGGATTTAAAATGCCTCTTCCATGATCTTTCCGCTACTCGCTGTAAATACACTATTCAGTATGCAGTGAGGCTGGTGTGTGTGTTTTTTTTTTTTTAAAGTTGTCCCTCTCCTGTTCAGATAAGGGTTTCCTTGGGGTTAGCCCTTCAATAGATCACTCTACCTGCCCCAAATGGGTAATTGATTTCCTCTGTTTTTCCTCGCTCTCCCTCAGTGAGGCTAATTAGTAATCACTTGGCGGGCCACTTTTAGTGGACATACCGCTTATAAACATTGAAGATATCATGCACTACATACACACATACATGACTACTATCATACACATTTATGTATAAGGATTTTGGGGGGGCACTTCTCCTTCTCCTATGCTCTAAAAGATTCTCACTCATTGTCTTTCACTCCTTGCCCCCAGTATCTCACCTTTGCTCTCCACCTCGATCTCTCCATCTAAGCTCTATCTCTCTCTCTCCCTCTCTCTCTCTCTCTTGCTCGCTCGCTGTAGTGTAGATCTGAGACCGGCTGTTAGCGGCGAGCTGGGGCTGTATCTGCTTTTGAATGCTCACCCGGCGTAATAAATCAAGAGTGTGGGTCCCCCGGGTGCCGTCACCGTAGCCATCAGTTCCACTGTTTTATTCATCCGCTCCTTTGTCTCATCACGATTCTGCCCCACATTAAATTTTGTGTGTCTGTGTGTGGACGGGGGAGGGGGGGAGGGAGGGTGGGGGACGGTCAGAATGCATTACTGCAGACTGCTGCTAAGCCAGGTGGGCTGTAGGGAGTAGGGGAGGGTGAAAGGTAAGGAGGAGTGACGGATGTGACAAGGATGAGAGAGTTGACCAAAAAAAAGGCTTATGTTTGAGGCGTAGGCATGGGAAGATGGAAAAAGAGAGACAGTTATAGTTATTAGAGCAACCAAGCAAAAGATTGAGCGTTAGGGGAGGCAAAAGAAACGACAACAAAAGTAAACAGCTGTTAGAGAGACGCGTCGCCAAAGAAACAAGTTGGAAGAAAATGGAGCAAAATGTTGAGTGAGAAGAAAAATGGCAATCATGGGTAAATGGGAGAACAGCAGAGAAAAGAGAAGGTCAGAAACCATTTTCATGTGATCATCAAAATACTATAAAATGACTGTGGCACACCGCAAAAGACACCAATAGGAGACCAGTATAGTCCGTGTTTAATTCCACCTTTAACCTCTATTGTCCTTTTGACTTTCAAAAGAAGAACCAGATCTTATTTAACCCAGTTGCTAATTTTCAACTGATTTATGCCTAGTTAAGCCTTGAAATAGCTCCAACTGACAGTCAGCTGAGACGGCGTGCGCAGAAGATGATCGAGACTTCCAGAAGACTTGATGCTTGAAATATCTCCTGCCACTTTGCTGGCCAGTCTTCATCACAGATGGTCCCATGTTTACTCATACGAGTGTGACATTTGTAGAGTTTTTTTTTTATTTTCACTCTGGTGAGGCCACATGGGATATGGATGAGAAGAATGATGTCAGTGGCACTGCAGTGACTTGGCCTTGATACTGACACCTGTGTGGGAGAGGCTAACGGACAGCCAACAGGGAGACGAAGGAAAATTGATGGTTTGGGTATTTTCTACGAGGTGGGCTAAATGTCCAGTTTTAAAGCCACGTGTGAGATATCATAACACGATGGTTCAGCTATGTTTGAGAAGATAATTGAGTCCTGCTTTAATTCAACCATGCGTCAACATAGTCATGCTATTTTCAACAATTTGTTGTTCTGGATTATGCATCTAAAGTAATATTGTGTAATTAATACTACTTTGTTAAACAGAACAGACATGGGAGGCACCCCATGATTATGAACAGTCAAAAGGGTTTGAAAGTGTGGGAGTTCATGGATTTGTATTTGAGTTTGAGAGAGGAGAGAATGGCAAGACTTTACGGATGAAATGTGTTTCGTCAAGATATATCAATCTATATATAAACATCCTATGTCTCGTTTGAAAATATAGCGATGAATGCCCAATCCTATGTTAAACGAGTCTTAACGAGAGATCAAGTAAAATTCTTTCTTTTTCTCCCATTTGAAAAGAGAAACTAGGTTAGGTGTGCATGTGAACAAACACGGCATTTTCCCCTTCCACATAATCTCCCCATTCCCACTATAAAAACAAAGCCTTGTGACAAGCGGTGCTGTCAATTGTGCATATGGTGAACCCTTCAGTGTGCCGTGCACACAAAACAGCTGCTTTACTACGCTATCACTCTCTCTCTTTGTCTCTCTCTCTCTCTCGTGCATCGCATGCTTGCATGCCTGTTTGTGGCCTCACACGTGTGTTTGTATGCACCTGAAAGACAGGCAGCTCCTCCGCAGGGCTTGCTTAACTAAGATTAATTGCACCTAATCCACTGTGCCAGGTGGAACATGGACCACGATGGGCGCACACACACACACACACAGAGTCACACACACAGAGTCACAAATAGACACACATCCCATTACAGCCTTGCTGCTGAAAATTAGCCCCTTTCCTCTTCTGACACCCCGGCCCAGACCACAACAGGATACCACCATTTCCTTCTCGACAAGTTGCCCATGTATCACTGTTCCCTCATTCGGACAGATGACTGCATGGATGGACAACATGCCATGACAGAAGGACAAGCTATCTGCACTCTCATATCAGCGCCACCTGAACTTGACAATACATAGACAGTGTTTGTCTCTTTAGAGGGAAAGGAAAGAAAAGGCTTGGATGTAATGCAGCATGTCTGTGGGAACACGTGCTATACGAGCAACAGTGGAGTTTTACTCAGTAAGTGGAAATGAGACAAGGTCAGCAATGTGCAGAGCAGAGTAGAAAGGTGATGTTAATAATTAGCAAAAGAAATTAATCAAGTAATTATTTTTAATTTGTTTTTTTTCTCTAGTCATGTGTATAATGGTCCTTACAGGAAGTTGCCACGCTGCTGAGAATTGTTGATTGGCCTGTCAGGCTCCACCTGTCTTGGTTGACATTGTTACAGTTTGCGTACCACGGAGTCAGTGTGCTGGAAATTATGATTGGAAAATAAATTGTTTAAACACAACCTAGGTGTCATGTTTTGACAGTAAACCTTACAATACAATATTATAAGAATGATTTCATAGTTATCATTATTCATCAATATAGAACATAGAATTGAGTTTTTGCCAGATATTTATTCTACATCATCCTGCCATTTAGGCATCATTTTCTCCTCCATGTGCTGAATCTTGGGGATCAATAGTCATGTTATAGGTCAGCTTTCCCCTCTCTCTCTCTCTCACACACAAATACACACACGCTCCACTTAGCAAATTACATTCACAGATGAAAGACAGGCGGTCGCCCACTTCCCTTCCTTGTACGTTTCACACTTTCCCCTCGCTACCTCTGCATCTCCTCCCTTCACTTCTCCTCTCCACCTCTCCATTTCTGTCTGGCATAATGATGTTGAGTGGTAGACCTCATTAATCTCTTGGCTGTGTTGTCATGCAGATACAGTATCCACATCACCGCTTCCCATACTTTTCCCCCGCTGATGTACCGACTCAGTCCTGTCAGATGAAGTACGCCTTCCTCAGCACCGCTTGTCTGTCGGCTGTTTGTTTCAAATGCATTCATTTGAGTTGATATTGAACCGGGTAATTCAACCCCACTAGTCCCATCAAAGTGGATGTTCTCACAATACTGATCTTTCTGTTTTTGCTCTTCTCCCAGCTGGCAAGAGTTTGATTGGCAGATGGTTCATCCAATCACCTGCCAAGTATTTTTTTTTTAAAAGGCCTGCCCTTTTCCAAACAGTTCTCAAACCGGCTTTTCAGAGGGTTCTGTATAACAAACCATCTGGCGGGTCAGGTAAGGGTTTTGTGAGTTTGAGAATTTTGTCTCAGCTGTATAGATTTTAAACGTCTCACCTCAAGGTTGCAGGTTACAGACATGGCTGGGCATCGATGATGTCAGATCAGAAGTGCCCTTGAGAATACCGTAATATCCTTTCACCCCAATTTCTGTTCATTATGAAGATATTGTTTTTACTCCGTACCTTAATGATGTTTCAGTCCACAAGGACAGAACTTCCCCATCAAAAATGAATTATATTGACCCAAAAACTGCACAGAGCATCAGTGAAACACTGTGTCTTCAGAAGTTGAGGACTCTTCAGTTCACCGGTGATTTGTAATATGATGAACAGACTCAGCGGAGGAGAAAAGTGCATTAATATCATCAGGTATTCTCCACTCCTGTTCAGGGACTCATGAGGAGCAGCGAGGTTAAAGGAGGCCGGGTAAACAGGAAAGCAGCAGCAGAACAACAAGGCAGAACAGGCAGCTAGTCTCAAGGCTTTCAAACACTGAGATTTACTTTGTACTCCAAAGTAGACAATAGCGGATGTAGTGTTTTTCTGTCGTATACGCGGTAAAGTCGAGCCAGGCGTGTTTATAGAATGCTTAACAGGATTGTCACCGTTTTTTTTAAATAAATCTGGGGATCCAAAGTAAACGTGTAAACACAGCGATGGTAAGAGCCACAGTCTTTTTTTAACCATATGAAAAAGCTAGGGTTTTGTGTCGAGGTTGTCAGCTGTGTTGAATGAATGGGTCAAGAGTGTGGACTCGTTAAATTACGGCTGCTGTGCTGAGTCCTGGGGCGAGGGGGGGGGGGGGGTGACTACACCTTTCTCCACTCTGCAAAACACTGGTAGAATAAAGTGTCTTTAAATTGTAATGCACCTAAGCATTGGTTTTGTTTTCCCTCTTGGCTCTGAAGTATTTATGACCTGCCAAGATCAGAGCATGCTCAGCTGTCACCACTGAGCAACAATTGCAAAATATGAGGAATTAGTCATTCAGAGGATCCAGCAAAGCTAGCAGTCGTATCAATCATCCTAAATGGCCGTTTTGTGTTTTTCAGTGTTGACTTTAAGAGGATATTGATGGGTCAACTAAATATAAAAATGTATTTGATGTGCAGGGTTAGCCAGGTAGGAAAGCAAACCCATATCTTGACTTTTAGCATATTGAACACCGCCGCTACTCTCTTTTTGGCTCTTCAGTCACGGCTGCATATTTCTGTTCTGAAACCAAGTTTTGTTCCCGCTGGTCAATCTAAAGCTCAGAATGTAATAAGATTATATTTAGACAGAGGTCTGATTGGACTATTTAACCTCATTTTAAACTCAAATTCACCAAACCAGGAAGTAGGGGAAGGAAATTGAAGGTTAAAGATAATATAGCTCACCCATTTCCAACCTTTAACATCATTTTATTTTATTTATTCTTATTAGTATGTCATTAGCGGATATCAACTTGGGTGTGTGTGCGCGTGTGCACGAGTGTGAGAAACCGCAGCAGGCAAGGCCCAGTCAGCCAGTCAAGGTGGAGATCACAATGTGTTGTGACACACAGATCCGCGCGTCCTCACATCCAGAGACACGTACACACTCACACACATCTAGCTGCCCGCGCTGAGATGTTGTGGCCTGCAGCAGCATGCAAGGTCTGATGCAGTTCACCTCTTGTGTCATTGAGTATTAGAGTATGGACTATCTGTCTGGTTCATTGCAGAGACACACACACACACACACACACACACACACACACACACACACACACACACACACACACACACAGAAACACACAGGTAGCGCCTTGTTGATTATGACTCCTAACATTACTGCCCTAGGTGAGGAGTTTACCTTCCAGTTGATAAATACCTCAACTCCGCCATACATACACGTACACACTCACTTTAGATGTACAACTCGCAGTACATGGTATCCTTAGGCTTCACACATCTCAATGTCCACACGTGAAAGCACACACTCCTGCTCATGAACAAATCCCTGCTCTCCCACTTTTTGCACTTTCACTCAGAATCCCATCCTGTGTCAGTCCTTATAATAAAACATTTTCTCTTTTTCCTTCTAATGTCACCGTTTCACACACATACTTTTAAATACACTTTCATTTTGTCTTTGTCTTGCACCTCCTTTGCTTTCTCTCTCTGTCGCACACACACACACACACACACACACACACACACACACACACACACACACACACACACACACACACACACACACACACACACACACACAATCAAGCAGCACTGAGGGAATGGGCAGACTCATTCCCTGTCTGGCCTCAGGACCCAGATTGATTGATAGGAGAGGCGGCAGGGCAGCAGAAATGAGCGAGGAATAGCAAACACCGGCGCATGCTCTCCAACTCTGCGCCTTGATGATATTGTGAAATTGGCTATTCTCTGGCTTATGCCATCATTAATGTTCACAGAATGTTAACGGCTGTGTTGGTAATGCGACAATGGCGTGCAAGAAGTGTGTTTCCCTTTTGAACAGAGAAAATGCAGGGCTTGTCATCCCGGCACCTACATTTTTAGGGTGGATGCGTTTCACCCTGGACAAGACATAGACAGGATCTAGATGTCAAAGGTATCCTCGTTATTTGAACACCCTGCTCACAGGTCTGTCACCCATGGTGGCAACGTAGAAGGAGAGAAGGAAACGATGTCGAGCTGATTTTCTTGTAGCGCGGATCAACATCCGTCTTAGTACTAAACAATATTGACTGCATGACTTTATTTGTCAGAACGTACACTCTAATCATCAGTGCACTGTTTTCATTAGGGTGGATATCTGTGAGCCGCACTGCCAACAACTGGATTTCTGTGTAGCTGGTCAGAGCAGATACTTTGAAGCCGAGGCTAAGTGCTTCACTTAGGGTCACCTCCAATTCAATGGTGGATGAAAGACGGGGAGACAGTATTCATTCATGCACCACCATTCAAATTACCCCGACCAGAACACAGGCAGCCGACCTCCCATCACATCTCGGTCCTCTTTTGTCTTCATATTGCCACACAGAGGGGAGGGGACTATTTCTCTTTCTTTCTCTCTCTCATGTATGAATCTGTGTTTGGTGTCCTTGCAGTTACTTTGTTGTCGGGCTTCAATGTCTTATCTTTTATAGCTATTTTTTTTAACACAAAGTAATAAGTCAGTCAATTCATTTATTAACACAAGCTGTGAATAATTCTAAAAATGAATTGCTGTGTCCTTAAAGTAAAAATAGCAAACATTTGATGTGAACAGTTGGTCTTATTTCGACATTATTTCAGACTGTTAAATAGATTACTTGATTAAAAATAATCCTGCGATTCTACTGCTATGAAAACAATTGGCTTATACACATCTCCCTTTTTCACACCACATATTGTGCGGGTCCCCCAGAGGCTTTAGTACTTAACCGTAGAGTGTGGAGTATACACACACATGGATGGTCACACAGTTTGCTTTGCTATCTTTTTTTCGCAGCTGTAGTTTCTTGGTTTTTGAACAAACAAGGTTGTGATCCTGTATCATTTACAAGGCTCCGTGTTCTGTATTAGATCTGTGGTGGATGAGCCGGCTGGCTGGCTTGCCACTGGCCTGTAGTCTCACTCAGCCGAATCTCAGTGTAGCTATCATGCTGCACGTCAGTCGACTGTCAGCATGTCTCCTGTCTGTTCCCTTCAGATCTGTGTACAGCGTGTAGTAGTGTGTTTGCACATCCGCTGTCTGTGGTGGCATCCTGATAGTAGGAATACATGTCGTTCCCCGTACTGCTGACAAAAATGATTCAGTCTCTTTTTCACATAGTTTGTGTTTCTTTAGAGTTAATTAAAATCAGTTAAAACATTTTAATTATAGGAATAATTGAACATGCACAAATGTTTACAGTATTCACAGTTGGAAATAAATGATCCAAATACAGTAATTCAGTGGAACCCCAATAAGCTGAACTATTTGGCCCCCTTATCCGTTTCTCTTACAAATGATTATATATTTGGGAAGAGCTACATCCAGCTGTCCCAGCAGAGTGATGTTTAATTTTGGTCAACGATCTCTATCTCTGTGTGTGGCCTCCTGGTAGCTCAGTTGACCTACACAGCCTACTGTGTAATACCTGAATACTATGATGATGTGTTAATGCCACACAAAGGTAATGTAAAAAAACAAAAAAAAACAATGTATAGAATTTCCATGAATAATTCACAAGTAAATACAATAAAATGAAATAAGACAAATATATCAGTACAGTTGATGAAAACGGGACTTGGCTGTGACATGCCTTGCCATGGTAGTTACTAGACTGACATAGACTGGATGGGAGATCCTCAGATAAGTTTCTAATTAGGCAAACACCCAACACAGACGGATCGAATCAATTTTGTATGCAAGAAGTGACTGGTCTAAAAGTAGAACCATAACCTTTTATAAAACTAAGTGATTTGGCATATAAAGATTTTGTTCGCACATTAATTCAGGCTTTAAAGAATTGAGAAGGGAGTTAGCAGGCAGATAAGACATGAGAAATGGCCGATTGGTTTTCCTGCCTCTGTTGTCAACCCTCAAGCCTTCGGCTTTCACTTCAGAGACAGATCACTTTGTGCACATTTCCGTGCTAATGATGGGGTGTTGGGGCACGTATATGCATCAGTGCTGCCTGAGAGGTAAGTACCCATACTGATTGGCATAGCAGTGCAGAGACAGATACAGTAGTTAGGTGGCAGGCTGCCTTCCCTCTCCGCTGAGCTCTGTGTGTCTTGGAGTCTGCTGCTAGCCTGCCCCCGGGCAAAGCCACTCTCCTACAGACTAACTCTGCTTGCCACAAACACTGGCCCAGTTCCAATCCGACCCCAACTTCCTCCCACTCTGTGACAGAGTGAACTCCGTTTGAAAACGCACTCGAAGCTGAATGAACCGCTCTTTATTAAGGCGTGAGATACAGCGACGAGCTCCGGGACAAACTTCCCTGTCTCCTGCCAAAATAGGAACGTTCACACATTTTCGTAACCATGATTTCTTCACAGCGTCTTTCTGCAGAGGCAACTAATATAACTCTGAAGCTTCTTTGGTGGAATGCCTTTCTTTTTTTCATAACATCTCGTTTTTAACTCTGTTTATGAGCTGCTTGGTTTTTGCAAGTCAGAAATAATTTATTGAACCCCGGGGGGAAATTGGGTTACAGTTGCTCTCATTATAGAATGGAAATATATACAAAGAGAAATTATAAGAACACACACACACACACACACACACACACACACACACACACACACACACACACACACACACACACACACACACACAATCAAAAGAGCATGACTACAGTGTTTACCAGTGGAGGTATGTTCATCCTAAATACAGTGTATTCCTTAAATTGTTGATCTTAATTTTTATCTTCGTTTATACATTTGTACGGAGCCTGTTGCAACACAAAATGTGGTTGAACATGGCCAGTAAGGGGCAGCTGGTTAACTCAGCAATGATGTAGACTCCCTGTCGTAGGGTTTCATAACTCATTTCAGACCGGTTGCGTTTGGGATAGTCCCTAATATGACAGACCTTCCACACGAACATGCAGACGAAGAGGAAGTGGGTCGGGAGAAGGTTTCGGAGCCTCTCTCCCTTCCTCATGCTCTCTCCTTTGCGTCTTCTTCTTGCATGTCTCACCAACTCCCATGTTTTAATACTCGCCAACTTCTCATTTGTCTCTGTAGATTCCAAAGAAGAAATATAACGATTCTCACACCTGCTAACCACCACCACCACATCATTTTTCTTTATGAATTATACTCCCATTTCTCCAGTGGGTTTGATACTGCGCTTAAGAATCATAGCTAAGAGACACACACACACACACACACACACACACACACACACACACACACACACACACACACACACACACACACACACACACACACACCTCCTCCCCCCCCTGTGGTTTGTTACAGAGTTGCTACATAGTTTGCAATCTCCCTCTTCCCCCTCATATACCCCAGCTCCTTCAATTCCTTTTCTTTGCTTCCCATCTCGTCCCCCCTGTATTATTCCATCCATCTACTCAGCTTGCTTTTATCTCGCTGACTATGTCAATCCCTAAATAAAAAGGCTAGATAAGGCTAGATTGGTGCAGCCCATCCATCCCTGCAGGACAGGCTGTGAATAGGGCCTCTTTGCCCGTCTGTCCCCGTCCTGTGTTCTAATCCAGATGTTCGGTGCTCTATTGTCAGGAGGAAGAGGCACCTCAGCGCTGCCCTTCTCCTCGTGCTGCACTCCTGCAGGAGTTGAATGTGTAATCGTGGGCAGACCAGTGCCATTTGTTTTGTGTGTGCAGCGGAGGCATCGGAACAAATGACAGCGATGGAGAATTGTGGGTGTGTTTGTGGGAGGTTGGTTAATGACTGGATATGTAAATGCAAATAAACCAGAAAGTACTGCATGCGTGACTGCTCTCTTTGTGAGTGCTACATGTACTCTGAGAGGTCGAATCCCTAACCGACTGAAATGTTAATACGTTTAGACTGAACCCACTCCCCGCTTTACATAACTCTAACATCAGGGGTCGAATTCAGGCAATTAGAAAATACCTCCAACAGAGACGGTCACATTTGTCATCACTCTGTCTCTATTCTTTCTTCCTCTTCTCTTTCCACTATTCTCCACCTTTCCTCTTTCCATCACCTCTCTTCTTTACTCTTTTTCTTAACGTTTGCTGTCTGACACCCCCCGTTTCCAGTTTGTTCTTGTTAACAGCCCCAGCAGGAGAAGGATGTGCTCTACAGGCATGGGGTCTAGGGGGCCACAGCTGCCCAATAACACCTGATTTATCAACCTCCTCCAGCTAGCCTGCATGGAGATGCTGTTTTGCTCGCTTGCTTTGGTTGTTACTTACAGCCGGCGAGGCAGGTTGTTTGTATTTCTGGCTGCCCGTCCTTAGGATGTGTCTGGTGTAATGAAATGGCTCTCCTTGTAATGTATCTAGCCTTTTCACCAGAAGCTGAAGTCTGTCTCCGTATCTATCTATCCATTGTTTTCGTCTGCCAGGATATATTTACTGACATAAGGAATGAAAGGGTGACTGGTGGTCCCGGTTGATGTTTGTTTTAAAAATCTCCACCACCGCCACTTGATAACAGAAGATGGAGCTTTTGTTTTTCTCTGTTTCAGTGCATTTCTCTTTCACGTCCTTGCTCGTTTTTTTCTCCCTGTTGTCATGTTTCTCACATCCCATCCCTCCTTCTGTCTGTACACCATGTCGCGTTGCAGATGGAGACCAGATAGTCACAGATCCCCCCCAACAAATCCCCAATCTGATTCTCACGAAGTTAATTCTGAATTAAATGTTTTCTCTCTCTCCCTCCCTCCCTTTCTCTGCCCCACTCTTCTGACTTCTCCTCCCTCTCCATTTCTTCTCTCTCTGCCTCTAGTCCAGTACCAGATGGAGATGATGCGTTCCCTGCGTCACGTCAACATTGACCATCTGCATGTGGGCTGGTACCAGTCCACCTACTATGGCTCCTTTGTCAGCCGAGCGCTGCTTGACTCTCAGTTCAGCTACCAGCACGCCATCGAAGAGTCAGTTGTACTCATCTACGGTAAGTACATCCACACAGAAGGAATGACTGGTGATGGATTTCTTTTCTATCACCATTTACCACGATGTCACACATCAGGTAGCTTTCAAGTCAGATAAATAGCAAATAACTGGAAGAAATGCCAGAATGCCTAATACCGCTGGTTTCAAAAAGAATTCAGTTTGTACAGACGTCTATGAGAAAATGACCCTACTTCTCACTTGATTTATTACCACCGTAAACATTGTAAAAATGGGTTTATGTTCTCAATTGCTCATTTGATGTCTTCTTCAATACAGCATGATCTTCATTTGGTAAATTATGGTCCCATTAGAGTCAAATAGACAATAAAGCAGCATATGCTTTAAGGCGTCTCTACCGTGTGAATGACGGGTTGCTACCACAGCGTTTTTCAGGATTTGCAAAATGTAACCCCCACAGTGTTTTCAGTTCATGAAAGTTAAATGTAACCCTTTTACTCGCCCATTCTCATCACTTCTTGTTGCAAAACAAACAAACAAACAAAGATGGTGATAGCCAAAATGCAAACTCGAGGCTTCAGAACAGCAGTCCATAAACCAATGGGTGATGTCACGGTGACTACATCCACTCCTACTATACACTCTATGGTTACCTCCAGCCAAGCTTTGAAGACAAAGCAACACCAGTTTGATCTAACTATAATATCATTCATGCTGCTTGGTTAAATTAATAATATCAAACCACATTGTACAAAGTAATGCATTATATTTTAAGGTCAGAATTTCCAATGTAACCAGTAACATTTTTTGTCAATCAAGTGAAGTAGTAGTATCATGTTTTAGAAGTAGAATATTTCTAGTTCTTAATATACACTACTCACAAAGAGTTGGGGATATTCGGCTTTCAGGTGAAATTTCAGGATGAACCTAAAATGCACTATAACCTTTACAGGTGAACTTAATTTGACCTTCTCTAAACTTTTGAATGCACATATCCAGCTGTTCAGTTGTTTCAGTACTTTTTGCACAACTTGCTGTTCTCTAACAAGGAGCTCAACAAAAAAATTCACAACAGGTGTTTGATCCATAAATTGATAAATTTTCTGGTTCAATTAATATTGGTATTTAAACTGTCCTTCATCATTCTGTTCTCATTTTGACATTATGAGACCAAGACAACACCTAACAATTGATCAACAGTACCTCGCCATTGCGAGGCTTCAAACAGGATGTTGTCAGAGGGAAGTGGCCACTGAGCTTAGAGTGTCATCAGCAGGTTGCAACAGAGACACAGAGAGACTGGAAGAATCACAGAAAGGCAGGGAAGTTATTGAGACATTGACATTTTTTGTTGTGGTATACCCACCACTGTTGCTGGTGTTTGAGATGAGGAAATCACCATTACATACTTCTACTTAAATGCCCCTACTTTCATGATATAATATCACTCTAATGTGAACTTTTTACATTTTCCATAAATTTCACCCGAAAGCTAAATATCTCTTAACTTTTTGTGAGTAGTGTATGTACATGTGGACATGGACTGTAGCCACCCGGGGCTCTCTCTCTCCGCTCAGTGAATGTGGACACGCACATGCTCAAACAAACAATTCAAACTCAAAGGGTCCATGCACTCATCTATGATGCATGGAACAAAAAAACGTAGTCTTCTTGGCCGCCTACGGTGGAGAATAAAAAAGCCCGTCAATCAACAAGATCACCTGCAGCTGCGTCAATCAGCTGACACCGGCCCTGTGAGCCGCCTCCACACACCCCTCGCTTCTGCAGCCAGATGCTGCACCACGCCCACCTCCACAGCACTGAACCACTTTTTTTCCTCATCGGTTGTGAACTACCTTAACAAAACGCATAGACGGTAGGAGTCCCAAAAGCAAGACGAAACAAAAAGACACACCGACGTAATTACATCCAAGGGACCAGGGTATGCTGTATTCTATTCCTCTGTTGTTAATTAGGTAGAATGAAGTTCAATCCGGAGAAGGCCACATAGACGGGGTTAACGAGGACGCTGATAACCATTAACATGACACGTATGGACTTAATGCTCATGCACCTACTTCACAGTAAAGACCTTTAAGAGCTGCCCATAATCGCGGCACCACAAATGCCATCCCAGATGGTGTAAGCTTTCTTTCACGTGACAGCAATAGTAAAACTTACATGACAGCAAATTCAAAGCTGTCCCTATAAAGCGGTGTGCATTTAACTCCTCAGTGTCTAAGTAAATTAGACATAACATAATTACTACATAACCACCAAATGCTTGTTTACTTTAGAGGCAGTGTATGAGTACATAACATGGATAGGTGCACATTAAAGTAAATTACAAAAGCATTTAACTTGGCTGGTTTCTATGAGAGTAAATCTTATCTTTATGTACATTCACGACAAAGAAATACGCATCACAGACTGTTACAAGCTGAAGACACTATCAATTAAAGACGTTGTCAAAATGCCAGATCCTATCAAGATCAGATAGTATTTCTTGCTCATATTACACACTTCATAATGTGCTGAGTTGACCTCCTTTTAGGTTTATGAGCTGAAAAATAAATACAGCCAGGGTGACACAAAAAGGCCCACAACGTCTTCGTTGAAACGGCTTAGTGTTTATCCACTCGCTTCAAGTCAAGAGTGAGACAGGAACCGGTATTGTCTTTTTAAAAAATGATGAAAACAGCTGTGAATTTCAAGTTTCAGCGGCGGTGAGTTTAAAGGAACTCCCCCCTGGCCATGTTCTTTCTCTCCAAATCACTTCAGGGTTGTCATGTTCTCGGATTGTACAGATCCATGACAGACAAAGATACATTTTACCAGCTGACATATGAACCCCTCTGATCTGTTCCTGCCAGTCAGGCAGTCGGTCCGTCCTCATTCTAAACGAGAGCTCCTGTTAATGTCAGTCAATAATGCAGCGCTTAATGGATCAAAGCACCTCAAAGGAATGGACATTAATACTCTTTGAAGACAAAGGGAAAACATTGATTTCTCCTTTCTTCACTCCGTCATTAACTCACTGGTCATTTTATGCCGACTGATGAAACAGTCAGGTGGCTAGTTGGCGAGTTAAAAGCTTCCGTCTTGACAGCTCAGAATTACAGTCGGTTGTTAAACCAATTGGTTCAACATGTTCGATATGACAACATTTTCTTTCATGAGGTGAACAGTGGAAGAGGTTAAGATGAGCAGGCAAAGAGGAAACCTACAATATATATAATAATATAATGTGTGTGTGTCCAGATCTCATAAATATATGGAATGCATGTCAGCCGATGACTATGACATTCAGCATGGTACAGATTGCATGGAACAGACTAGACAAAAAGAAGCCACTATTGCATTTCCTATATAAAGCTTACCCGAGCGAGGATCCGATTATATTGTTGTTTGCTGAAGTACGAAAATATGATTTAAAAGAATGCATCACCCGCAAAATGAAGATTTGTATATCAATTATTCACACCGTGTTACCTTGAATTCATGAAGAAACCTTTTTCCTGCATGGCTCCACATTGAACAGAGAATACAAATACTTGTCTATATGAGTCTTGATGAATTAAAGTACATGAGGGGCAGCGTTTAACAGGAGCAACACAATATCAAAACGTCAGTTTACAAACTCTCACACAACTCCGTAAGTCCCATGCATCCAGTTGTATGCTCAATACTTCCCGATGGGGATGTTAATAATTAACTGGCTTGTGTCTTGGGGAGCTGTAGCATTCATTCACTGACTGCACACACAGCGTTGCTACGTCCACAGCTATAACGTTACTGTTTTATACTGGACATCACTCGCACACACACACACACTCTCTTGGCGGGATTCTAGCTAACATGTTTGCAATACAAGGGCGGAAACCCTGAGAGATTATGAAATGGACATTTTCGGGGAGAAGTCTTCCTTTAAAGAGCAGTTTTACATCACTCATCACTAATTTCTTGTCATTCTAGATCCCATAAAGACGGCACAAGGCTCCCTGTCCCTCAAGGCCTACAGGCTCACCCCCAAACTCATGGAGATCTGCAAAGAGAAAGATTTCACACCTGAGGGGTGAGTAGTTCACAGCGCACAAAACGCACAAAATATGAAGACCCTATACGGGTGAACTTCATGACCACATGCACATTTGATCCTGCTCATTAAATTGATGCAAATGTAGGCCTGTGTATCCACAGGGGAGGCATTTAGTAGCAGTTGCAGATTGATGCTGATGATGATGATTTATCAGCTTGCCCTTGCCCGTCAAACAAATGTACCGTGTTTACGCTTTTTTCTGACCGCAAGGCTTATCGTAATTGCTTTTAAATTGCAGCTAAAAGTGAATGTAATGAGGGGACCATTTTCCAGGCAGTTCAGGGTAGTCCAAGTGCACAAACTCACACATGCATAAAACACACGCATCAAGGGACACACACGCACTGACAAATGGAAGTAAACAGCTCCATGAAGAAGTCCCAGTGGGATCAAATTGCTGTCCATTCAGGACCACCCGATATACATTTTTAAATTCACTAAAAGCGAGTAGGGAGAAGAGACAATTTAACTGCATCGTTTCATTTCCTTTCCCATTTCCTCTGTATTTCTGCACCTGTGTGTCTCTATTGCCAGCATCTGTTATTGACCCAGTGTGTTTGGCCCAGAGTCAGGATCCTTCTCATTTCTGCAGCTTTTCATTACTTCCTATGATTTATTATGGCTCCAATCTGTAGCTATCAGTGTTCCCAATAATCCCATGATTAAGAGAGGGCAGCGCAGGACAGCAAAGGACAATATCGCCAAATAACCATCTTGTCGCAATCCTATTATTTTCAGAATTGACTGGAAATCTGAATATCAATTATTCTTATCTCGGAAAAGATGCCAGACTTCAAAAGCGATTAATTTTTTTTTGTCCCACGCGACAATGTGCGCAAAAAAGCAGTCTCTTTCATGTTGCCATATTTGATGTTATATAAGCGTGCATATATTGTGCACCTTTTAGTAATGAAAGGCAGGGATAGCAGAGTGCTGAATAGACCCATCCCTTTGAACTGCCCCCCTAGTCCGCTGGGTTTTAGAGGCAGTGGTCAATAGACTCCACTTTAGCACACAATATGAAGCATCAAATTAGTCAGCCTGTGGAGGCGACCTTTGGCTTCGTCCAGTGGGGACCACTTGGAAAGAGCATGGCATTAAGTGTGCCAAAGTCCAGTAGGGTTGAGCATTTTGTCCTGCCTAGAATGTGCTCTCCTACTATTTCCTCATAGACACTTTTTTACATTGCTCTGCGGTCATTTGGAAAGGTCATACTTTGGAGGATATATTTTTAAAGCACTGCAAATGGATAAGTGTGCCAATACGTCGAACAAACAGTATTTACAGTACATCATTAAAGATCTTCCTTGTAGACTGCTGCAATCCATACTCATTTTTGTTCTCCCCTCTCAGAGCCTGAGGCAGGATTGTCCAGTTCTGCTGCCTCAGAGTCTCCTCTTAAAGATTGCCTGAGGTGATGCTCCACTTGGAATACAAAACTTTATTTTTGTATTTATATTTTTATCTTTTCAAAATAAGTTATCAAAATCAAATGGTACTCCACCTCTATTTTCATCAAAAGGACAATGAAAACACGACTTCTCGGCATCTTATGGTACAGTGCACATGGTGGATTAACGCAGCGAACGTATTGATCCCATAACGAGCGAGACGCCTCTAACAAGCCAACATCAGACATATACAGACATTAGCTTGTAGCTCATGCACTGTGCACAAGTGACAGGCTGAACCAAGGCAGTCAGTCAATGCTATTGGATTTATGTGAGACATTAAGCAAAGTTTGAAGTTCCATTTTGTGTTAACAGGCCCATTGGAGGGAGGGAGGGAGAGAGAGAGAGAGAGGGATAGAAAGAAAGGGAGAGAGAGAGAGAGAGAGCTTTTAGCTCCTGAGGAGATGGTTAAAATCGGTCGGTGCTTTGCACACTTATCAGCGGAGCCCATAAAAAAGTCATTTAGGCTACTGAGTATAATATTGCTCGGGGTGTGCAATATGGACATCTTAACATATCAGACCATTGATATCAAAATGCAACATGTATAACATTACATTTCATTTTGCTTTTCTTTGGCTAAGGTGCAATTCACTGAGAAGTACAAGCCACATGGTCACAGTACAATGCTCCGTTTGCAACCCCTTTGAAGCGTGCTGTATGCCAACAAAATAGATGCTAAATGCATGGAGCTGAATTCAATGCATCAGCAAAGACATCCGTTTTTCTTGGTACAGGTTTTGTTTGTTACAGGCTAATGTGCACCACAGATTCACTCTCACGCTTGTGTGTCCTGCGTGTAGTTTTTGTGCATAAACAAGCAAGTCGTCCTTTTCTTTTTAAAACCCACTTGTTGGTTCAGACAGAAAATGATGTTCCCTCTGCTGTTACTGTAAAGGTACGTGTGCAGTAAAAAGCACAAAGTGATGCCACATATGATTTTCCCAAAATGTATATATAAGAAATAAACAGCAATACTAGTTCATTAATATTAGTTAATTGCACAAACTGCTTATTACAGAAATTCCTGACTTTTCTTTACTGAGTTGGCTCTGTTTTGTGTTGAATGAACGGTAAGTAGTCTGCAAAAGTTGGTAAAGTCATTGAATGTTAACGGTTAATGATAAAAAATCATTTTTGGAATGACAAATTGTAATTCACCCTCTCTTCTCCTGCCTCTTAATCTCCTTTCCTGTCCTTCACTCTCCAGCTTGAAGAAGGCTAACATTGGCTTCGAGCATATGTTCGAGGAGGTGCCTATTCTCATCAAAAACTCCCATCTCATCACCGCCCTGCTGTGGGATCTGGAGGACAAGTCCACGGTCGCCGACAAGCACGAACTGCTCAACCTCTCAAGCAGGTCAGACGTGAGCTCATGCAGCCGTTTACCACAAAGTCCTTAGGGCAGACACCTTGGTTGTTAAAAAACAAAAATGACTGAACGCAGATATTATTTTTTTCTTCTTTCTTTTGCTATCAGGATCAGCTATTTCCACTGTGTTCCTCTCAGGAGACCCAACATTTACAAGATGTTTCTGCATGCTCCTGAGGGGCATTGTGCTTATCAGCATCTGTCCTCTATAAAATAGCACGACCTTCAATCTCGCTGTAAAGTTTCTAATCTAACACCGACATTGTATGGAACATTTAGGCGATCTCACAGATTTAACTGCTGTAGATACTCAGGATTTAGTTTCTCTCTCTATTTACTTCCAAATCCGGGTTTACAGAAAATGCCAATTAATAATCTTGTATTCCACTTGGAGAGAGGTTTGTAAGATCATAATGTTAGGAAGGTTTTCAATCTTTGGTCCTAAGAGTCCAATTACCCTTTCATGTTTCATGCTGTGATTACATTACATCTTCTATTTATATGACACTGTTTGCATCATGGTGTTTTGTATTAACATGAGCAAAATCCAACTTGGAAAAAATACCGTCATAATAAGGTCCATCAACAGATCTCGGTGAGTCTCGTTGGCAAAATCACTCCACGGCAAAATCCAGGGAAAAAAGTTATTGATTGATGGATCACCCCAAACCATCTGAAGCAAAGTATCACCTTAATGTGTTTTGGTTGCACATTGTTACATTAGTTCTGTGCATACATATCTATTCAACAATAATGTCTTCCTGAAAGCATGTTAGAAGCTTTAAAGCCATATCATGGTGTCTCTTTAAACCCACAGGGTGCGTTCACAGACATGAGTTAAAGCTGCTTCTAAATTAAAATTGATTTGACATTAGGGAACTGCTGGGCATTAATCTGTGTCTTCTACACTGTTGTAAAGTGCACCAGCTTGGTGGAAAGAATAGGTTTGTCTTTTTTTTTTCTATTTCTATTTATCCACTAAGGCTTTAGTTTCATTTTCAAACACTTCTTAGGAAGGACAGGATGGTTTTTATATATATTTTTTATATTATCACAAAATGAAAAGATCAAAAAAAGGTCAAATCCCTTGATGAGTTCATTTCACTAAAGATGAGTTGAGTTTGTGTAGCCAAAACCTCACACGTGCCATTGTCTTCGAAAACCTATTAAAAAGGCATAAAAGAGCCACATTATTGAATTGGGTTACATGTTCCTTATTACAATAAACAAGGGCAGTGTATTCTATTCTGAAACAACACCATCATAACACCAGCTGCATTTTTGATCTCTGGAAAGCCAACTACTCACAGACACTGGGTTGTGTTCACCCCGGTTCAAGTTTGTTTTAACCATTTTTCATCGGCTGCATAAACTCTCATTAGTATTATGTGTGGGTCAGATCCAGATCATTCTTCCACCGAGCTGAAAAAACTCAGAAAGGAGCAGATTTGGTGAACCTGCGATGTCATAAACTGGAGTACTCTGGAGAAAGTAAAACAAACGAGTTGAACAGCGTAAACTGCACTGGCTAATGAAGGAATATGTCACCCAGAGCAACGCTATCACACTTTTGTGTGGTTTTAATAGTGTTTGCGCTGTGCCTTCACAGACGGTACATGTGCTAGGATGAAGCCTTTGTGGGTTTTGTTGATGATAATGAGAAATAAACAAAGTAACACTAGTCCATTCATTTAAAACATATCCTGCTTGGATTTCAATACCAGAAGCATACAGCATAAACATATCTCAAAAATATGCTTTACTTTGACAGTCCAAAAATTCAGTTTGCATTGTCCATGTTAGGTGTAACACAAACCCCAACACATATTTATGGTTTGGAATCAGTAACCCGCATCATAATTGCGTTCCACATTCATATTCTTGTTGTTGGACACGCTTGGCCACTTATCTTATTTCGGGAACTTATCGTCGTACCCTTGGGTTAGTATCGGATGTTTGATTGGGATATCCCGTCCAAATCGAGGTACAGTAAATGCCACATCTAAATGTCAAAACGCATTTATTCTCAAATGCCTCCAAAAACACGACCTGCCGCCAAAACTTTCTCTTCCATCACTAATGAGCACAATCCGACCAAATATCACCCCGCCATATCAACTCACAGCCTGGCACTTAAAGTCTCGCATTTACATCTCGGAGGCTCTCAGCATCAGTCCCAGGAGAATTTATCAGCAATCATTTATGGAGATAAACCGCTGCAATCGGAGCAACAGCTGTGAAGCTTCCCAGGGGCAGGTGTGAGAAATTAGCACAATAATGACTCAAAGTGCTGATTTACACACTGTTTGCACGCAAGGCACTCTGCACTTACTTAATACACTGCAGTGCATCAGGAGTTGTTCTCGCCGGTGTCCTGCTCTGCAGAATGCATGTGTCTGGCTAACTGAGTGAGGCACGTGCACAGTCATTTGTTAAAATCGTCAAATAGACTGAAGGGAGAGTACTTCGCTTTTCGTGCATATTGTTTCATTTTCCAAATTACTTCTGTGAAATAGAAACACAGCTTTTGATACGGCCCGAAATGGGTCAGAAGCAGCCCGGCCCTCCCCATGGGTTTCCCCGCATGACTACCAATGGGATGTCTGGCAAGATGAAATTGTTTCCTGAAGTTGTCAGATTGCTACGCAGCCCTGTCCTTGTATTGGATTGTAGCGTCCCCCTCTCCACATCCTCTCACTGACAACCCCGCCCTTTTACTCCTCATTTCCACCCTTTCAAAAAAGACAACGATAATGGGTTTTATTTAATGTTTTTCCCTTTTGTCTCATTTTCCAATCTGCGGACCCATTTGTCTATGTCACCCACGTCTAAGGCTGAGCGAACGCAGTTTCACTCCAGCACACAGGGTTGTTCTTACCACAGATGATGATGTTGATCGTGGTGATGGATTGCATGAATGTAAATTCATTTACGTGACCATTTTTGCCGTCTCAAAATGCCTCAATATTTGCTATGTTACCAAAAAAAAAAAGCCCACATTCCTGTCAGGCATCAAAGTTTCTGCATGTGGGCCATCTGACATGGTCTTCACCCGTCTTAAAATGTGCACACTGTGTAGTGACTGACATTCTTCATTAGAAATCCTCCTTTAAACCTCATTTACTTTTTTTTCTGTGTGAACGAGCAATTCATTAGTCCAGCCCATCCCGTCTGCTTAGTGTAATTGCCCTTCTGCACAGAAATGTTGGGACAGTGGATGTGTAAACATTGCTTCCTATTCTGCAGGACTACCCTGAAGATATGTATTCAGTAAAGGAAGGGGGTTTTGTTGAGCGCAGGGAGAAAAGTCAAGAACTTTAAGGCTTTGTTAAAGCAGCAGCTGTAAGAGGAGCGAGGAAGGTGAAGAGGCATAACAGCAGGTCTGACCACAAAGACAGGAATGTTGCCGTTACGGAAGTACACGGTGGAAAAATGATTGCCGACAGACAAACTTCATCGATTGGGATGGACTTGACGAGATGTTTTTTTTTATTCTGTCTTTTTTACAATGAAATAATAAGGGGCAGGGAGGGTGGAGATCCGGATTTAAACACAAATTGAGCAAGGATTATGAATTTGTTTCAACCCCGCCAGAAATCTGTCTGAAATATTCATTTTATGCATACTTTTCATCCTACATTTTCAGCAATATAATACTTTAAACTTATGTTGGGAAACTGTTGGATCTAAGTTCTTTCATGTCCTCTTTAAAACCTATTATTTTACGACAGAAGCGAGCCAAAGATCCCAATTGTGCCTTAGTCCATCAGTTAAAAGCCTCCATCAGAGTAAGAACACTCATTATAAGAATGGAAGTCCCTTCCTTGGCAGCTTTGTTTGCCCCTCTAAGCTTTCAATTCATTGAATGTCATCCCATTTTTGCTCATACATCAATACCGTTTTAGAATGTGTCCTCTATTGTCCTGTGTGAATATGAGCGTAGGCTTAGCACACGTACAGTACGCCGTATCGGCTGCCATTGAACCTGACCTTAAAACAGAATCAGTGATGATAGGAAGTTCCTCTGTCAACTTTGATTTCTAATTCAGGATTGATCGGAAGCCTCACTGACCTGTCTGAATAATTCAACCCTTTGGGGAGTATGACCAGACACTGTGTAGTGTAGAATGCATTATCTGACTTATCTGCAGTCAACCATGTGTAACTGCGTTTTTGAGTGTGTGCACTAAGGTTTTCCTTGCATATTTAGGCTTTTACAGGCATTCAGTAACGGCTGCTCATAAAACACAAACAAACACGGTAAAGAAACAGAGTAAACGCAGTGATTGAAAGCAGCCACAGCAGTTTGTAGAAGTAGCGGCCCTTCGTAACGATGCAGAAAGACACTCGGAGATTCTGAATACAAACTGATTACAAAGTAAAAACAAAATCCTGTGTACTGATTCCCACACGCACACACACACACACACACACACACACACACATGCACACAATTCAGTCCATCTCAAACACTTCATACGTACATAAACGACAGATGTTTTCGAAGTATCCTGCTCTGACTAAATGTTTTCCTTTGCATATATTATGAATGCACACCACACAAATTAGCTACCATATTGCTCGATGAAATAGTTTTAAATGGGCTTTCGTCAGCGAGAATCAATTTTGACACAGTCGGAGGGACTCGGCAGGGAAGTGCTGTGGCAAGATTTGGTCCTGGGCCATCAGTTTTCATGTTTGCAGCTCCGACTCCACAGTGGAGTGTTGAGTGATCACACGACGGTCCGCACGGACAAATACAACGTAACCGCAAATGGTCCAGCAGTCTAAACTATGGGAAAAACGAACCGAGTGTCTGAAAATCATCCTCTTATTCACACGTTTAATTTAAATTACATTTTAAGTGGAACAAGCAGTGAAATCTGACGTAAAACCACAGTTTGCAGTATTCCTCCAGAGACCTTGTTTGCCCAACATTCTGCCATACAAGGGGAAGGCCTTGAGCCTGAATATATGATCACATGGATTAACACACAGCTCATGCAGGTGTCAGGCCATGATATGGATGGTGTAATTATCAAGCATATGAGAATAACATTATAAATCTGCAGCAGCAGTGTTCATACTATCTGCATGCATGTGGTCACATTAGTTTTATCTCTGTGCAAGCAAGCTTGAGGGACTGTATGTGTGTTTGCATGTAAATGTAATTAAGGTGTTATCAGTTGGAGGTAGGTTGATGGCAGCCGGATGCTCCTGCGTAGCTTCAGGGTGTGCATATGTTTTACATACATTAATTTTATGCACATGAATGTCCATAATGGCCGAAGACTTTATACTTTGTGGCATTTTGGTAATATTTCCTGACATAAATATGAAAAATGCATTGGTTCACTTAAATGCTGGCAATATTTATAGTAACTAACTCTCAAATGTGCTCCACTTCATGCTGGGCACAAAGTAGCATTCCCGCGGCTTCGCCTGGCTTATTAGCTAAGGGGGCGAGCATGGGGAAATATTTGAAGCAGTGCACATCATCAAGTGACGCTACAAAAAAATGGGAAAATAATACATCTTTAAACATTTAATTTAAACTTAAAATAATATAGGAGACCTCCTATCGTTTGAATGCATCTGTCTGCACATACAAGTACATAAATTGTAAAATAAAACAAATTTTTGGGTATGGGTTTTGGGTATTTTTGTATGACTTTTTGGGTAATGATAGGGGAATCACTGAAATGTATAACTGTACAGTAACAGAATTATTTTACTACATAATATGGGACAGGCTTGTGTTTTAAGCAAATGCTTTAATGGTGGTTATGATTCTGAGGGGATCCTTTAAATTCTTGGTCTCCTGAAAGGACTTCCTGGCCCCAAAACGTGTGACAACCCTGTGAAATTGTAGACACATTGTTTGAAGTGACGAGGACATTCAGCTGCGTTCTCCTTGCTGATAAAGCCTGCGACAGCATAGTGACAAAATGAAGAAGCTCTTTAACGTGCTGTCCTTCTTAAGTTGAAACATGTTTCGCTACACCTCAGTCAAGCAGCCGGAGACTCCAGTTTTAGATACAAAAGAAATTGACAAGTGTTTGCTCAGGTCAATTCGGGTTACATTGTCCTCTTTTTAAATTCAAGACTTTTCACAGTCCAAGTAAATTATGCCTTAACAAGATGATTCTTTTTTTTTTAGCTTGTAACAGGCGAGGAGTGCAGGAGAAGGGAGAGGGATATTGATTTACAAAATTGTTAATTGAAAAATCTTGCAGGAGAGAGAAAAGCAACTAATGTCATCCAAAACTCTCTCCACTCTTCCTCTGCATATTCACCAAAACAATGAAACACACAAGGGAACCCGCAGCCAAAAAATACAGTACACAGCGCTAGCCGTCCTTGCGGTTATAATTTTCCATTTAAATAAACTTTCAGAATGTTCATACATAGCACATGCTGCATTATGTAGCTCCACAGCATTGATAAAAGAAACATCATTCCATAGAGGAAAGTGTACATAGAAGGAAGCTGACTTGAAGTAGAGCACTGCGGCCTTGTCAAGGTTGAACTTGAGGCAGTACGTGGTGTTAAAAATGGGGCTCATGGGAGGAGAGAGAAGAGGAATGCTGGTAGAGTTGTGTTGGGAGTTGTCAGCATTGTCAACAAGGCAGTGTTGGGAAAAGATGAGGGATGTGATACCAGAGCAGAGAGAATACGCACAGCAACTAGAGGAAGGGTCCTCAGGTCTGAGTACTCTGAGGCCCCTGGAGAGATTTCATGTCAGACGTCTTCCAGGATACATAAGAGCAACATATCTGGTGGGAGGTGAACTCAAAGATTAGGTCATATTGGATGGCAAGCTGACTCACTGACTGACTTAAAAACTGTGAAGTTAGCAACCACATGTCTCTGAGGGGACATCTTAAAGCTCGGAATAGTGCCTCCCACTCGTCACCCCTTTTCTATTCGTAGTGTATACTACTTGACGGAAAGGAGCATCCTGTGGTTTAGTGTCAAAGGATCTGTGCATGATTTTCCTTCCCCACAGAGGGGTCTGTTTGTAGCTCTTGGTAGCTTGAGATAAAAGAAGTAAGTCAGACCAACTACAGATATGATTTATATAATATAGTTCATTCATAAAGCCCACAACCATGAATAAAGGACATACTGGACATAATACTCTTGATATGTGGCGAGTTACTGGCTGTGGCTCAGGAGGTAGAGCAGGTTTTCTTCTAATCCAAGTGTTGGCATTTCAATACCTGGCTCCTCCTGTCCACCTGTCCTTGGGTAAGACATTTAACGCCACATTGTTCCCCATACTCAGCTCGCTGTCCTGCGTGGTAGTTTGCTGCCTACCATGGTTGGTCGAGTGCAGAGTCCGCAACAGCAATACTAAAAAGTTACGTTAAAATGAAGAAAAAAACCTTTGTCATGTATGAAAGAATGTACTTCACTGCTGCTCACAAGTGCTGAAACCATGTGAATGACATGTTTCTTCCAGCAACCACCTGGAGAAGAGCCTTCAGCTTCTGATGGACAGGGTGGATGACATGAGCCAAGACATTGTCAAGTATAACACCTACAGCCGCAACCTGAGCAAGCAGCAGCAGCAGAAGCACCAGGTAACTCTACCCACATATACACACACACACACAAGCAAACTGAAGCACACACACCACCTACAGACACGATGAGCAAGCAGCAGCAGCAGAAACATCAGCTCACGGCCAATTGTAGCTGTAAACACAGCAGGCAAGCACCCTGTAGCACAAAGGCACACAGATATACACACAGATATATATGGTGCTTCAAAGTCACATAATACATGTAATACATGTAATACATTGTGGGATCCACAGTGGGTGCATGTACATTAAACAGCAAAGGTTAAAAATATAGAAACATTTACTGGCATCTATAACTATGTATTCATACGTATGCAAAGATACAATGTGAATCTGTAGCCCAGTGTGTTTGTTGTATTGATCACATGATTTACATTTGTTTTCTGACGGACCTACCACACGAGGCACAGCATAGTTAATTTCCTGTTCATTTGCCAAATTCTTTTTAAAGCTGCATCATGTGATCAGCGGTGGGCGTGTCCCGGAGTCGGTATCCACCTCTGTGTTTTCCACGGCCAATCTCGCATTCTGCTGCGGCATCATAATTGGATAAGCTGCATATTAATTTTTGGCGACCAGTTATGGCTATATCCTCCAGGTCCTCTGGTGGCGACGGAGGCTCACACCAGACCGGTATTGCCCGTTTTACACTGCCTGTTGACCCCTCCCTCACCGCTCTTAACCGGCTTCCTTCCAGTAGAGGCTGCTAGTGATGACACGGTGGAGTTGCCACACTGTGTGAAACTGTTTTGGATGGGCTGTTTGACTCACAGCGAACGCAGCAACCAGTACACAAACAGCTGTTGCGGGGCTGGCAGACAGCTTGATGAGTTTATGTGACGCGTCTTAGGCGATGCCGATTGCCTGCCTACATCAGCTTGTTTTTGAGTTTGAATGAAGTGTGTTTTAAAACGCTTTACAGCACATTGGTGTCTCGACGGGGTGTTAGCCAAATGTGGGTCGCGTTCATTCTGTCATACAACACAGCAGTGGTCGTTGCAGACACCAGATTCACACTCGTCTGAGTCCTTCTCTTAGTTGAAACGGTTTTAATACAACAACCCGCATAGGCAAGTCTGATTATGTTGCTGTATCTGAGCTGGATCGATCCTCAATCCACTAGTGGAGTGGTGTAAAAAAATACTCTTTACTTCTGTCTCTGCAGGCATTCAAATGAGCATGTGATTGCATATGATTGTTGCTTGGATTGCATAAACTTGAACTTTTCTCAACTTTCCCCCGTGGTGTTGCTGAGCAGCCTTTTAAATCTCTGAAGCTCAGCAGGTGGCGCTAGGCTGCAACACCCGGTCCCATTCATTATGAATGGCCGCCTTTTTAGTCTGTATTTGTGTAAGCGGCTGGCAAGAAGTATCTGAAAAAAAATAAACATTGGCCAAGGACATGGGCTGTATCTTCAAGGGAAAAGTTCAGCAGAGAAAGAAATGCAAAATCTCAGATGACGAAAGGCATATTATGGACTTCACCAGTTTTCTTTGCCGTGTTTGCAAAACTCCCAGATCTGTTGCCCAAACTGGACTTCCTCACCTCATATTTCAGTATCTTCCATCTACCTGAAGCAACACATCCCCATCAGCGCAGCCCTTTTCGCTGTTTTAACACGGGGCTTTTTTCTAGTCTGAACTCTCACTATTATACGAGAGGACCCGAAGGTGTTTTTTGAGGGGAGATCAAGAATGTGAACTGTAAAGTGCAGGATAAAAAGATATATATGATACTCTTGTGCATTCTGGGCTCTGGTAGGTTGGATCTGTTGCAGATCCACAAGACTCGGAGGTTCACATGCTTAATCAAATCGCAATCAAAAGTGACCTCTTTGCCCAAAAATAGAAGCTTTGACATCAAAAAATATAAATTGGCTAAATTGTGCTGCATTATTTTTCCTCTCAAAGAAATGGCCATTTTCATCACTAAAAGGGCTACTTCTGCCATACATTCATTTGTTTAATCCTAATGTAAAGAAGGGTAGGTTGAGCGGTTAAATACCACGAGCCGTATTGAGACAACACACATCTTTAAATACCACCCAGGTAGAGCAGATACATATGGACTCAAAGCTAGTATTAATAAATGGAACCCTTCTGTATTTTAATGAGTCCACTGTTTTTATTCTTTTCCTGCGCCAGTGAGACATATCACAAAATCACACACTTACCCCACCTAAAAGCGCAAACTCAGACAGAAGCACCGAAAAGACCTGCACAAACCGTTCACACACCCAGATGAAGTCAGCCAAGTACCATCTGCAACTACAACCTCGGCCAGATGCATCATAAACATTTGGCAGCACATGCAAACACAAAGGTTCACACACACTCACGCACACGCATGACTCAGGAAAAGAAGCGTGGAGGCACAAGGCTACTCACTGAGGTACTCCCACGCTCAAACCACTCCATTATTCTGTCATCCTATGCAAGTGGAAATGAGAAATGTCTGTGTTAGTGATGATCTGGGCTGACTCACCAGTCGTCTGTGCTGACAGCCACGGAAGAGTTCACAAACGTCAGGCAGACTTACAGCTTTCCTTCGTGACCACACGTAGTCGGCTGGACGCACACGAGGCATTCACCACCTGGGCCACGGGAAAAAAACCTTCACCTACGTAGACGCACATCCCCGGGCCAGTCCCCCACACTCCGGCCATTATGATCCATCATCCTCACCTACCGACCTTCATCATCACAGGCCGCAAGCATTACCCCCTCCCCCTCTCTCTTTCTCACACACACACACACACTTTCATGTCATACACGATATCACACGGACAAGCCCTTTAACGGTGTCTACTTTTCCCATATTTCACGCTGTTCTCTACAATGAACAAACGACGCACACACAGACGAACAAAGTGTGCCTCGATTACACCTCTCAGATATCTACAGTACTTGCTCCATGTAATCTTGTGCTATTGACCCAGCTGCTTCCCGGACAAATGGAACCTTATTAATCATCATAGAAAGTTGCCAAAAGGCGCCCATGCTCAGAGGGCTCCATTTTTCATTTGCAGCTCTCTGAATTTGGTAAATAGCAGGTTCTCAGGCACAATCTGCGGCCAACTTAGTCTTCATACCAGAAAATGTATGTCTCACTCTCCCTGATTTATTAATTTCTCTTTTTTCTTTCCCCATCGATGGAAGCAGGCAACACTTTGCAGAAGATTAGGCACGGAGCTATGTGTTAATCTTGTGGAGTCATGATTCATGGTTAATGATACCATTCAGCTACCATTAGATGATTCAGCCATATTTTCCATGTCGTTATTTCATAGCCATCTACTTATTTTTGATGTATAAAGAGACAATATATGCATGAAAAGCAAACCAAGTCGAGTGCATTTAGTTGTGGTACGTGCTAAATACCAACTCAGAAAAGGGTTTGAGCTTTATTGCTTTTGAAATGTGTGTGAAGTTGTATTGGTCTGATTTAGAGACCAATGGAAAAGCCAACTGAACCAGACATGAATACATTAATTCTAAAAAAAAAAAGAGAGGCCTGGTCCGGAGGGGGCTAGACCAGAACAATCAATTAGCAAGAAGTCGAAAAGAGCAACCGTATCATAATAATACAAATAATAGTTATAGCTGGAGAACGTCATAATAACCACTTCCACAACATTTGGTTTTTAAGCTGATGTCTGCCAGTCTGGCAACCACTGTGTGTTGAGCCCTGTAGACTGACCCTGGTCTCAACTCTGATCCCGGTCTCAACTCTGGTGCTCAGAATTTTAATTTTTAACCTAAAGCCAGAAGCAGCACATTGGCAAAAGCACACCATGAATAAAGGTGTTTCCATCAGCACACTGTGGGGATGCATCTTTGCAGCTGCCCCTGGAAGGCTTGTGAAGGTGGAGGTTAAAATAATACAGAGAAATCCTGCTGCAGTCTGTAAAAGAACTATGACGTGGGACGGGATTATTCTCCACCAAGACTACCACCCCAAACACAAAGCCAAAGCTACACAGGATTCCAGACCTCAATTCAATTCAGACTTTGTAGCACAACTTGAAAACCGCTGCTCCCTCGCCGTCCCCATGCAACTCGACAGCCCGAGCAGTTTGTAACAGAAGAATTGGGAAGAATAGTGCAGCAAAAGTTTCCTCTTAATGCTAATGTGAAGGCTGATTTGTATTTGTGCCTTATTTAGATCAGTTGAATTTCTTTTACTTTGACTTTTACTTCTAATGGGGGGAGGTAAATAATTTTTAGGCATCGTATGTCTATATTTATATGTGGAAGGTGGAAGTGCAAAACCCTTTTTGTTGTTTCGTTTCTAAAATTTGCATATATTAGCATTTTGATTATGCACAGTCATGCTGTGACACATTGGCATGCACAAGAAAAAACACTGGGGGAGTAGCAATTCATTTGAACAAATAGTTGTATCTCTTATTTATTGTTTATCTTTAGCAATTTCTGCCGGCTTCAGTCACCCGTACAGATGCGTTGTGGGATGTGTGGTTGAAAGTACTCGAGTTGCTCCCACATCGTTTTTCCTCCTCATCTGCCGCAACCTCCCCTTCCACTGGTCTGTGTCAGTCTCTCCTCCATCTTGCCAAATTAACAAGGCTTTTAGGATCTCCAGAGACCCGGCACCTCACTGATTTACCGACTGTCAGCCCTCCACAAATCACTCCATCCCTGTCAGCACTTATAACTCTTCTCTCGCTGTCTGTCTCCCCTATCTTTCCTTTCATCACGATGTTTCCTTACAACTCACTTCCTTCCCGTTACTGTTTTCATTGTCTCTTTCTTCCCTTTCTTACTATCCACTGCCACTTTGTGCTCTCTGTGTCTCTCTTACTATAGTTCCTCTCCTCATTTCACTTTCTTACTTCATGCCTTTTTTTTTTCTCTCCTCACTCTCTCAATTTTCTTCTTAATTGTTTCACCCTTTCTCTTCTTATATTCTCATCCTGTGTCACCCTCAAACCCTTTCTGTCCATTTTCTCTTTAATCCGGTTCTTTTTCATATTCCTCTCTCAATGTCTCGATGCCATTTAGCCTCCCCCCCTCCCCCCCTAATAACCCCTCTTTCTCTCTGTGTCCCTCCCTCCAGTACCTCCAGAGGCGGCAGCAGGAGAACGTCCAGCGACAGACCAGAGCGGAGCCCCCGCTGCCTGAGGAGGACATCAGCAAAATGTTCAAGCCCCCTCAGGCTCCACCACGCATGGACACACTGCTTATTGCAGGTACACAAACCCACACACACACACACAAACACACCACCGCCATGCACGTACAGCACTCGTCATCTCGGAGACCCCCCTCTCGCCAAACTCCATCAGACGCCTCTGCTCCCCTCACAGGAGCTCAGGTTCTGTTTTGTAATTATCTCCGCCATTATCTTGAAATTACATTAATTTAAAGTTTATTGACTCAATCTCCAACTCGACCGCCCCTTTCCCTGCTGTTTCACACTGTTCAGCTCTCCCCCGCCGTCTGACAACATTCTGATCCTTCCGTTTATTCTGTTCCCCACTAATTTGATGTTTTGCTGTGCTGCTGTTTTCTCCCCCCCTCTCTCTCTCTCCCGCCCCCGCCTGTTTGTGTGCATGTCCCTGTACGGATGTATGTATGTATTTCTCTGTGGGTGTGTTTTTGTGCGGGGGTGCGTGCGTGCATGTGGCTACTCTCCAACAGGGCAAATTAACAACTACTGCCAGAACGTGAAGGAATTCACTTCACAGAACCTCGGGAAGCTGTTCATGGCGGAGGCTCTCCAAGGCCACAACTAGAGCAGAGGAACGGGGTGGAAGAGGAAAAGAGACGGCGGATGAAGAAAGGTTTCAGAGATGCAAAACCACCTCGAAGACAACTGGAGGAACGCAGCAGCGCCATTATTTGTTTTCTAAGAATTAATTCATTGTTTTTATGCCCAGCTCCATCTTGAAAACAAAATTATCTTTTGAAGATCACTTGATTTTGATTTAAATAAAGTCGTGCATCCCTACATCTTCTGTCTCTGTGTTGAACTGTGCTCCGCTTTTGATGATAATTGCATCGTATTTTATATTAGTTTGTAGACTTTGGCATTGTTTTTTCTGTTTTGCCGTACAGAAATGGTTTGTTTTGTACGCATTATGCCAAAATGGAGCTTGCTCACACACACACACACACACACACACACACACACACACACACACACACACACACACACACACACACACACACACACACACACACACACACACACAATAAAAAATAATTAAGCCAATACAAAGGGACTGGCACATAATTGTATTGCCACATGCTTTGCATCTTGCAGTTCAAACATCAAACGGGTGGAACCAATTACTAGTGGATTTGCTGAAGTGTCGGTTTACATGGAAGGAACAATGATATGCTTGTAAACAGGAAGTATCGGGGAGAGTTGAGCGTTTAATGAAACGCCAGGTACATGACTCGGCCCCCAGTTTGTTGGTTATTTTCAGGGAAAGTGAAATTAGGTGGCACACCAGAATCTGTCTTTCTTCCACAGATGTAGCAATTAGTTCCTGAAACAGTGAGATTTGGCTTCAAACAAAGGTTTTTGTTGTTGAGTTCTCAAGCGAACGTTTTAAAAAGGAACTGCAGGTGTAGAAAAATGACGGGCGGAAACTGTCATCTGTTCCAGTTGACGTTCCTTTATTTTATTTAATGTTGTCGGTAATTGCCAGCAATTTTGGAGAAATTGATAACAGGGGAGCCAATTAAGTGGTTTTGTATTTTAATCATAAAAATACACAGGGAGATGGATTTCAATAAACCAACGATTTGTTGTTGCTGATGAAAGTGAATGTGTTTGGTGGTTGTTGACGGACATCAAAGAGAGCATTGGTGGCATGGAGATGGAGATGGTTATCATGCGTGGCCATCGCAGATTTCACCTTCAGGAATGTGTTTTTCAGTCAGTAGTTTTACATTTATCAATCGTTTATTGATGGTTGACCTTTTTATTGTATTTGCTGGCTTATCAGAGAAGGCCATAAACAGCCTTAGCAGTATTGTTAAGATCTATTCAATAATTATTGAAGTCAAACGGAAGGATTTGTATTCTTTTTTTGACAAACCATCAATGAGCATATTGGATGGATGTTACTATGCTCTCTGTCTGGAACCGTATTCTTCATTTTCTCCAACTTCTCAAGTCTTTTCAGCTTTTGATTCTTTGATTCATTTCAGTTTTGTTTTTTATTTCACCAGAATAATCCACTCAGTATCTGCACATCTTTCAAAGGAATACTGTTTGTGTGTATTATTAACAACTTGGATCTACAGTGATGCTAGTGGCTCTGTGAGGCTACTGTGGGTGGATGAATGTATGATGAGAGATGGATACCAGACCCAAGGTGGCGCCTGTTTGTCCAATGAGAATTGCTTACCTGGTGCATAAAAGTAAGTCTGTGCAAGTCCACATCATGCACCCACAACAAGACGAGCACTAGAAACAATTGTGGTTGGGTTTCAGCCCCAAATCTAGTTTGTTAGGTTTGAAAATGCAAACTACATGTTTAGGTTTCTCACTTCCGGTTATGTCTGATGTATGCAGTCTACTGAATATGCACAGTGGTTCCTGCTAAGCCCATAAACGTTGTGCCATCCTGGAGGAGATGGCCTCCCTGTGCGACCTGATTGCAGGTTCTGCCTCATGCTCCAAGTAGTGACAAGGACACGAGCAGAAGGAGGGAGGTTGTCTTGCTTTTGCCTCTAGATTGCACCTGTTGTCACTTTCGCTTGCACCAAAGCAGGTGAAATGGATTCTCCATCACTTCTGCTGCCTAAAAGGACACATTGATATCCTTGAAGTTTAACTGACTTGGTGTTCTACTGTGATGATTAAGTGTTCCCTTAATCGTTTTGAGCAGTGTAGATTACTCAGACAGACAAGATATCAGTTACAACTCAGCAGGACTCTCAAGTCCTGCTGAGTTGTAACTGATGGTTAAAATACTTTGACACGTCAGTGACGGCATTTTGTAGACAGAGGAATTATTCTTTTATTGTCTGATCCACAAAATATCAGGAGCACCCGGAGGGAATTTCTCCAAACAAAAGACTTTGGCCGTTACTGAAGAATTCAATGGCTAATTAGGACAATATTGAAATGATGAAGTGATCACATTTTCACTGATGTGGCATCGTGCCTGGTGGCGGAGGCATACAACCACAGCGGTGGTAGTTCTAAATATTATTAGTGATAATATTATTCTAAATGACATCACAAATGGCTATTTACTCAAAGCCTTTGATTGTTCAATTCAATTGATTTCTATCGCCATAAATCCCCCAGAAGACTTTACAATAAGCTTTATGATTAAGTATGTTTGTTGACCTGGGAGGCGGACTGTGCCTTTAATAAATAAAGGAAAAGAAGAGTTTGGAACTTGAATTAAAGGAGTCCCTGCTTCTTTCTACAAAAGATACTACACCCTACCTAAATAGTAAACTCACAGCAGAGCTGTAAATCAGCCACAACCGAAGTAAAACGAAAATGAAAAATAAGTTATAAAATAAAACTTTCCACTTTTTTATGACACAATAACATTTCATAACCAAAGGGAAGGTCTTAGTAGTCCTTTACCCTTCAGAGACGAAGAAAGTGTCCTTCTAAAACAAACCTTTGCTGACTCAAACATAAGTGTGTGTCTTTGAACAACAGTTTGAAACCCCAGCCCGCTCACTCTAAATCCTTCTGCTCGACAGCATCAACTAAATGCCTCGCGTGTGACTCTAAGCTGTTTTATGTGATTATCCTCCGCAGAGTATTGCATATTGTGGAATTACACCTCGAGACATAAAAGCGCAGCTCATTTTGTGGAGTTTGCCACGAGTGTCCACTTCACCCAACAACAGGAAGCTGAATGATGGCTCTTCTCGCTCCATTTAATAAAGAAGCTGCCAGTGTGTGGTTCATTGTAGAATAATTACACTGCAGCTCTATCTTGTTGGGTGCTCGGTTCGTTCTTCCTCGACCTGTGGTTAAACAGCATCATCTAATTCAGGGGATGATGTTATTTAACTTGTCGTCAGCAGCATCGCCTAGTCGAGTAATAACTTGTAGTGCTCCTGCTTGTCATCAGCACAATGTCATTAACAATAATTACAAGTCAACCAACGTGATGAACACTTATGGGAACAACAACACTCGAGCCGGAAATTATTTCTTCCCAAAACCATAAACGTGTCCGTGACACGCTGGCCGTAGATGCGTTCAGCCGGGCAGAGGGCTCCTTTGATATTCATTAATTAAGGTATTTTACATCTTTGCACACCTGTGCTTGAGATTAATGCGTTGTATGATGTATGGCATTTCTTCCTAGCAGGTATTGATTGGTTTTTGATTGGTGGCTTCTGCTTAAGCTGAATCTGTGTTTTGTAATTCTGATGCAGCACTGTAGGGCCACGTTGCCCTTGAGGACTGGCTGGGGCACGGCCTCCCATGTCCCTAATCCTGAGATGTGTGAGGAATTACAAAACTTAAAGTGTCCTCAACAGAACCAGGAGCGTTGTGTGAAGCCAATCGCCCCTGCGGAGTGCAAACGGGGTGACAGGGGATCAGCTTGTATTTAAAGTGACAGTGTTTTGTTTGGCGTGGAAGCAGTTTGGACTGAATCATGTAGTCGCGGCAGGGCTCAAGGGCAATAAAGTGGAGGTGCATGGGAGTCAAGCTGCTGCACATTACTCCATAGTCATAGAAATGGTGACATTAACTATTGACTGTGTTGTTAGGGAACATAAAAATGATGGATCGTTTATGAGTTCACTCAGGAAATGATTTGGTTTCTGAAATTAATCCTCAAATTAAGAGGCCATTTCATGGCTTTAACAACATATAAATACTTAATGTGTGGATAATAACAATACAGTTTTTAGCAGATGTAAGGCCGTTTTATAACATTGCCTTTGAAGCATTTGCACAGGCAATTTTCAAAATGTCTGTTTCTTTCACTTTAACAAAAACTACTACAGTCTATGAATATCTTAATTTCCTTTGGTTTTTGCTGCTGGAGACGCAAAGTTTTCTACTTAGCAGAAAAAGATATTCTCACTATCGCACTTAAAGTAACTTTAAATTAGTTTATTGATCATGATGTCACAAATTCCTGTTTAGAAATCTCCGTTTTAAGGTGTCGGGGACTGTTAAACAAACATGCCGCATTGTCACGCCCCTCCGCATACCGAGGCTCACAGTATAGAGAGAGCAGGCAGGCCACAGTAGGATGAAGCATGCCTTTAAGCTGTATTCATTACAAATCTGACACCTTCCTGTCTGTGAGGGGGTGTGCATGATTATTTGTGCTTTAGAACGTAACAGCTGTGGAAAAAATCAATCAGAAAATAATTTCATATTCTTCTGATTCACGCCTTTGTTCTCACAAACACCCGTCCCTCTCTTCATTCACTCTCTAGCTTGCTCGACCACCGCAGCACTCTTGAGACAAGAGGTGGTGGTCTGAATGGTGTGTTTACACAACCAACGCTATGACTACTTATACCTTTAGAGGTGAGCGCACAAGAGTTTCCCCTTCAGCAGATGAAAGTGAAAACAGCCTTTCATTGTCAAACTGCACATACAGTTTATCATTCTGTGCAGCAGAAATCTAAGGGAAGTAACAAATAGCAAGATGTGTTTTTCAGTGAAGGGATTGTGACGGAACGAGCAGCCTTCAATAAAAGACTGTGTGTTTATGTTTATGTTGCGGCGTTTCTATATAAGTTCTCCTCTGTGTATAGTCCGTTATCGTCCTTCATGTTAACCGGTTCATACATCATATTTCACCTCCGTTTCTCCTGCAGCTGTTTAGAGCGTGTGCACCGGATAAACATCAACACTGCAGGGGCCTTCAACAAAGGCTAGCATCATCAATAATGCATCTCTTTTCCGTTTAACTTATTAATCAGCCCATTTCATATGTTACAAATAATCACGCTACACTTTGCTTTCATTTTGAGGGTTTTGTTTATTTGTATTGAGTTTTGAACGTTTAAAGTTTGTCTTACAAGGGGGACAAACGGCCTTGTGCACAACTTTTATTAATGTTACTCTTTCCGGAATAGCAGGGGGTAACCCGGGAAGATATAAATGTTGTTTAGGCTGCTATGTTTAATTTGACTCTGTCATCATGTAGCATTATTTAAAATAATATTTGTCAATGAGGTTCTAGGCTGAGTACAAGTCTAATCGGGTATATATATAAACATATAGTAATCACTGCCTCATATACTTGTACTGAAGCACCCCTGTCATATTGGCATTTTGGTTTCTACCAATTAGGGTGATGAGTGCAGGGCCTATTTAAGGCCAGGTTTTCAAGGAGACAAGAGGGCTGGTGACAAACAGGTGACAGTTCATTCTCTGTTCTCTGCACAAGAGAACCTTAAACTCGTGTGACTAAGCTCAAGTATTTACCTTTTTTTTTTAACTATCATGTCATTTTGCTTTGTTTATTGAAATGTTTCTTTTTTGTTTGTTGTTTTGGCTTATTTGCTAAAAAAGGAATGAATTGCTGTTTGACCTTTTTAGGGAGAAATAAAAAAGTATCCCATCTTCTCTACCGAACCTCGGTGTTTCCATCTCTCTCACACCATAAGGTTACATCAACCGTTACCAGGGATGCTTTAAAATATATTATCTTACACCTACATTATAATGTGTAAAACATGTATTAATTGTTTATATTCTGCTTCTGAATGCTAAATAGGGGACTTTTGCAAGTAAATGTTATTCATGTTAGTTGTGATTGGATAGGAGGTGAATGAGATTTCCTCTGAAGTACATTAATTATGCATGCACCCGTCCCGAGTGCACGCTGTATAAGTGCAATAGAGAGATTCTGTTGAAACACGCTTACGGTATGTCCCTCCATGTGTCCAGACACTTCACCTTTTGTTCCTACTCGAGTCATTGATGTGTGTTAGAAGTGCAGTGTGTCTTTGCATCATCGCGCAGCTCGTTTTGAAATGTTAAACCGCTTGGAAAAACGAAGCTCACGGAAACCCGCAGCTGCGTCTGCGATTTGCTCTCCCACACGATCCGGCTCAATTGACCGTGAGACTACTGTGAGTTTGTGAAAATGAGAATGACATCCTTAAATATGAGGCAAAAATGTTTTCCACCCACAGTGCAGAAAGTCTGGTCTGCTGGCGCAATACTTACGGCGAAACTTTCCACCCCTTCCTCCAAAGTGATATTATTTGCTCTCTCAATTATATATATTTTTTATCACTTTCTGTGATGTCACTTTTCTTTTCAGCGTTATGCAGAGATTACCCTAAACTATATGTTTGAACTGGGCATGGGAACCGAATGAGGGCTCTGGCTGTGTAAACAGCCAGGCATTTTGTACGCTGCAATAGGAGGAAATACTTAATTAGGATTATGGGATTTGTCTCTCCACCTTCAGATTCCTGAGGAGGAGTCTGGGAGATGTCAGAGGGATATAAGTTTGGTCTCATTTAATCAGGGAGTGCGGCCTACACAGCCCTGACCCCAGCAGTAATTTATTAACGCTCAAACACAAACAGGAGCTCTTTCACCGAGCCTGCCGTCAACCTGTCATTGGTGATAGAGAGAATCAGCTGGCTGAATATAATGAAACCAGTTATTTCCCTGTCAACTCTCAATACTTTTCCTTCTCCCTCCCTCTCTCTCCCTCTCTCTGCCACAGATATTGCCATGGCAACTGTGGATCCTGTATGGAAGTAGCTGTTGACGATGTAAAGTAGTTCCCGTTGAAAAATAATCTTGCAAATCCCCAAAACAAGAGCAGGAAGGGGAGGCCGTTGTAGGAAGAGGTGTGGGTATGTTCGGGGGAATTTAACATTTAATGGGATTATTCACATTCAAGTCCAAACAACCCTCGGCTAATGCCTTTCTTCACATAACAACGCTCCACCTGCCTGCCATCGAAGCAGCTCGCTCTTTTCCCCCTCCATGGTCAATAGATCTGCACTGTGATTGGCAACTGTATAGATTGAGCGCTGTGTTCTGGTTGCAGTTCGTCTCCGCCCGCCACCCAATTCGACGGCTGTCACCCGACAGTGGCACAAATCCCACAGGCCATTATGAGGCTGGTTTAATCCCCACAACAGCAGCAACAGAAGCCTTTCAAGAAGGTTTTCGGAGCATGATACCCTGTCTGTCACATGCATCCGTGGGCTTCAGGCAAGGCTACGGTGCATTGTTGTCATCCCACTCCATCACTTATGTCTCTTCTTATCCCCAAGCCACTAAGACAAATGTACTGGATGTCCTCCTGCTGCAGATCAATCACATGTTACGCGTAATCTTCTGCTGGGCTTTGTTTCTCTGCTATTGGTACTCAGATTTGGCCTTGGCTGTTGTGCACGATAAATTGGGTTTTTATTGATGTCTTGATTTTGGAGGTCAAAATGGATTTGTAAATGAACTGCCGTTTGGTCCATGTGTTTAATGCTAGTTATTTATTTGTTTGCGGTTTGGGATTCAGGGTATTTGCTGGTGTAAGTGCTCTGATATTTTTTATCCATATTTGCTTCCAGTACATTCTTGTTGTCAAAACGTTGTTATCATATTGATGGATATTTGTGTGGCATGCTCTTATATTCTGTCTTAGAGCTACTTAAACGATCTTAAGCTACTGCTATGTGTTATTGATTAACTGTCTTTTTGCTAAGCTAATGGGCAGCCGGGTCCAGCTCCATAATTTGCATACAGATATGAGAGTCATAAGAATCTTCTCATCTAACTCTCAGCAAAGCAAATACGTGTATTTCCTACAATTTAAAATAATTAATTTAAAGCATCAATATTTCTTTATATTAAAAATGGGTCAAAAGTCTACTTAATAATGTAAAAGGAGTCACTTATAGTGATGAACACAGAAGGAATTATACCCCAACTGCACTTCTCTGGAGTTTTTAGCTCATTGCTCTGGTTTTCCAGCCTGCAACTTTACTGTTTCCAGGCCCAGAACCAAACGGCAAAGAAAGTTAGCAACTATATGGTGAAAAAGAAGAACTAAAATAGGACTGTGGAATGAAACACGTTGCTCCATATCTGAAAGGTGTGGAAGGCAAGAAAGATTCACCATGTCAACTTCAAAGGTGACAGCATGCTAACGATGTCCTCCCAGTATCAGTTTCAGCCGTCCCTTAGTGGATTAAAAAAAAATCAATTATTGCAAGGTTTAAAAGTGCAGACAGAGTCCCAGTTGTAAGACTTTTATGAATATATTGCATTGAACTGATATCCATGCAGTAGTTCAGAAGTGTGTGACCTCCCCCAGATATGAGTCGATCTCATACAGATTCAGTACTCCAGGGTTTCAGAGACTCCAGTGGACCTGCTACTTGTGCAACAGGAGCCTGAACCACGTAGATGTATCCAACACCATCCATCTGTGTAATGTCAGACTTATGCTAAATATACTTGTATTTTCTGGAGTGCAACATGATGTTTGTCCTAACACTGTTTATGGGCCTGCTGCTTTTTATTGAGTGCTGTATTGTTTATCATCTTCGTTCGAACCTCGAATCTCTCATACTTTTTTTTTGTGTGGGGCTATCATGTTTATTATAATTCATAATTGGCTTCCCTCTGTTCCTTTAAGTCTGGAGGTGTCAGGTTAGTCCGGGCAGAGTGATTGATGAGATGCCTGTGACCTACAATAGACAGAGCCACAATTAAAGAGCACCTTATATCCCAGCTGTGAATCTCAAAGATGAATGCTGATAGCGCCCTCCCCTTTGATGTTCAATCATGCACCCCACGCCTCGCTCTCAGCTTGTGTCCTTAGAATGACTGATGTGCATTTAAATATTTCTCTATTGCAGGTAAACATTAACATTCAGTTCACTTATTCATTCCCTCCTCGCTCCCTCGCTTGCTCGCCCTGGGTTCAATGTAGCTTCTCGGGGAAAAATCAGCAACACATTGTAGCGTTTATTTTCATGCTGTGCAACAATCGAACTAATGTACTGAACATCCTTTCAATTTGGAATTATTCATCACATGATATGGAAAATTGACAGTGTTTTTCTTTATTTCCTTTTTTCTTCTTTTCATCTTCTTTGCTTTTCTTTTCTTTCATTCTTTCATGCTTATTTTGGCTCTGTCCCACATATCTTCCTTTGGACTTTCAAACAACTTATTTTTCTTCTATCTCCAGTGAGACATAAGCCTTTGACCATAGCTTGCCTTTTGTTCTGGTCCTGAGATACATGTTTGGCCTCAATCCATGAAAGATAAAAGATTCATCTCTGCCAGCTCAGTTGTTTTGTCCTGCACCAGATTTTCTTTGGGTAACTAGGTTTCCTTTGCCCGGGTGGAGTCCATCTTACATATACAACTTCCTGAATTGACTCTGGGGCATTCAGAGTTCACCCGATGCCTCTACGTCTGTCTGGCGATGTAATTCGCACAATCCCGTCTATGGTTATTGGGAGTTTACAGGAGAGAAGCCAGCGCTGCTCGATTCCGCTGGTTACCACTCAGAGAGGAACCTGTCAATGATGATACTTCATTCAAATGGGTAATAAAACTGCTATATCGGTGGAACAGTGCCATATAATCCTAAGATCCTCTGTAGTGCTGGAATGCACAGTGTGAAGCGCTTCCATGTTCTCCATGCTAGCGCTGTTCAATTATGTATTGTACATACTGTGAAAATTTGATCAGTGCTCCCTCTTTCATTCTTGATTCCTTTTTTGTTTCTCCCTCATCTTATTATCTATTTTTGACTCTCATCACACGAAGTCAGATGTTACCACGCGAGAAGCAACATGTAGAGTCACTCAGTGGATGTCACTTTTCTGATCATCCGTCTGAAGCAAAAAATAACGAGATAGTCGGCACCGATGTTGAGGAAGTTTCAGTTTGCACTGCTGTTGTTGCAGCTGCAAACTGTCACAGCGGCTGTTGTTGACCTTTTAGCATTATGAACGACCACATCAGTGGGGAAGACCGATTACAACTAATTCAAACAATGAATGGAAACTGTTTTGTTGGTTTTGTTGTTGCAGTTTTTACCTTCAGCTTTATTTTTTGCTTTCCATGCGGATTTTGACTGTAACCAATGTTGATGCCTGGGCCCTGAACCTTGTCATTTGGTGTCCATTTATTTCCTTTGAGCGAAGCAGCAAGCCCACTGACATTCAATCACATTATTTTGGCACAATGATTCGCTGCCTCCACCTGTGACCTGAACCACACATAACACAGTGCATGACAAGTGCTGTGTAAATCAAACCAGCAGGACACACACACACATACATGGACTCGTCACTGAATCTCACAGTGGGACGCTGACCAGCGACAGAGATGATCACATGCACATCAATCAACAGAGCAGCCAGTGGTCCAAGATTCTTCTACACTATTTTAATTCAATTCCTCCAGAGCCCTCTTCGGAGGTTGATGCCACACCTCAGCGGCCGACGTGTTATTGTGGGAGTGTGATAGAGAGTAAGCTTATAGCAGCTATAACAGGGTAAGGGCATGATTGCCTGCAGGTAAGTGATTTAGAGAAAATCGGGTTGATGCTCTCCAAGCCCTCTGCCAGAGAAGCACAGGCCAAGGCCGAGCAGTTGTAAATTTTTTTCAAAGTGTCAGCATTTTCCACATCACTTACCTTTGGCTTGACTGGAATAAATTCTCACACAATTTTCAGAGCTCAAATTGGTCATATCTTGTGCGTTTTCTCACTCCAGGACCCCTAAAAATGGTCCGAGGCTGCCATTTGGGGGCTTGTCTCTGTGTGTTTTGTGCGGCAGATGATCTATACACTATACTGAAGGAGAAATTCAGAATCCTTCACCCGGTTTAGAGGGAATTGGTTATGCGGCACAGGGCAGATTTTACATGGTCTGTGCACAAAAGGGAGCCAATCTGATGCATCCAGGCTCTCTGCAACTGGACAGCTAGCCTCGGTGTATATACAGGTACCACAGTAGGCTGGAATCTCCTCACGCTGTTCACATGCTTTATAGCACTTTGGCAAATTTGCCTTAGTGCACACATGTACCATTATTCACATCCCATTTATCGTTGTATCCGTAAGGTCATTTAACGACAGGTGATGACCTTGTTGAAACCCACAGGAAGATGGTCGTTACTGTGACTGAAGAAGAATATGTTAAAAGCTTCAAGAAATTATATCTAACATTAAGTCTGAAATACAGTCCTTATAGAAATAGGGAAGATACAGATGTAGAGAAAAGGACAGTAGGTTAATGAGTGGGATACTGTAGGCATTTAATTATTTTTGTACTATAGGTGTCGGAAGAGTTATGCAAGACACATTAGATAACATAAGTAGAAAGTATGCACTGGATGAAGATTAATATCTTAATAGCTTGGCTACAGGAGGATAATTTAAAAGTTTTCTTTAATTGTAAGGATGTGGCGGCATTTTTAACTGAAAAACACCCCACAGAGAGCATCATGGGTTATGTGCGGGGTTCAGAAGTAGCCGCTCTGTGGTTTGTCACATTTTGACACGCGCCAACAGTTACGTCTACACTGATCCCTGCCATCAAGGCCAGCGATCTTACACTTTAAATCATGACATGAATCAGATGGGAAAAGATGACATCTTGTCTTAATATTGACTGACAAGATTGACTGTCTGGATTATCTGTACAGTCACACATAATTGAAATGTCTAAAAGGACCAGCTAAAGAGTCGGAGTCAAAAAGGCCTTTGACATGACTCCAAATGATAAGTTTGCCATAGCAGTTTAAAAGGTGATTTTGTCAGTGTTGCAATGTTGTGGTAATCTCTATTAGATATTAAATTATTTGGCAGCTTTTGATATCAGAAGCATTCTGGTTTCTGACTGTAGTCCGTTTGTAGTTGGAGTCATTTTGATCAATCCCATTTGGGCTGCCTTTGTACATTTCATATTTTGTGACTGTTTCTTTCACAAAGCCCAGTAGGGGAGTTGTTTACCATGGACAATCAGTTAAGTTATAACACTTCTTGAGGAGTGTCATGTGTTATGGCTCCACCTAATGGACCTCGTGGTTGCCTAGGGCGTCAAATATCGATACGTCTGCCTTCTAAACCATAGAAATATCAGCTGTTGCCCCAAAAGATAACAACTTGATAGCCCCAAGCAGTTTAATGCTCATATTATATGTGAGGAGATAAAGAAACAAAGAAGTGTTGATGTCTTTGTGTATGAAAACCTGTGCAAAGATCTGTTACTCATGGTAGCCAGCAGGAACGGCTGAATAAACTAGATGTGCATTGGCTCAGCTGTTGTTCGCTCCTTAGAATGAGCTGATAATGTTCATCACTCTCTAAAAGGTTATGCAATTTATAGTTAGTAGACTCCAAGATGAAATCAGTGTGGCAGTCACTCTTCCCCAGTGCTGCATCATAAAAAGGGGAAAGTAGTATTTTACATTGATATTGGAGTATTTGTTTACCACAGGCGAAGTTACCATTTGGCAAAGGTTAGAAATGACCCACAAGCCCCAAGCTACCAAGGGCCCCATAAAACACCTCATAATCTTATGGTTAAGAAAGTTATGTTTTTATTCCTCAGTGCATTGCAGTATTCCATGACATTACTGCAATATTACAGTTCGGCATGGTTGAGTTGACTCTTAAATGCGAAGCAAAGCTTCCCCAGCGGTGCTGAAAAAATGGGGAGAAATTTTCAGGAAAGCAGAAAGTGGTAAAGCAAAACTGCCAAAAGCTAACAACATTTTTCACGGCGGCGACAATAACATGACTAAAGAGCAGCAAGAAGCTTTCTCTTGCGTTAGCACTAGTGTTAGCATAGCTAATACTAGCGAGGAGGAGCTCCTGGTTGCTGTCGGCAGAGCCAGCAGGTCATCGGGATGCTGCTGATGCAAGACAATGTTATAGGATCCTTCGAATGGAGTCGCTTAAAGCGCTGCCGCATCCATTCTCCATGATAACCGGCTACGATGAAGATGGCCATACAGATAATAATCAGCAACAAGTAAGTAAAGTAAGTAAATATATTTAATAGCATATTATTTTGTGTCCCCATAATTGACCTCCTTTTGTCACTCAAGGTAGAAGACAGAAGACCATGAACAACTTTGGGCAGAAAGCAGGTCCAGTGAGGGAATTCTCTCAGAAATCCTGCTGCGAAACCAAGGTAAATGATGACAATGCAGACAATGACAGAACTCCCCTGTGAATGAGCCATAAAATACAATCTTATCACATGGAGATCATTTTGCTTATGAAAACAGGATTTTATAGGAGGTGCTGAATAGGTTTTGATGTCCTTGCGACCCTTGACAAGATAAGCAGTTACACATGTTTTGTTGTGTGTTTACAGATGCAATTTCAGATGTCAGGACATTATTTCTGATGACCGGTAAAGGGGAGAATCACAGCTTAGGTCTTTTTTAGATAAATAAGGATTGATAAAAGGGAGAAGAAAACATGATATAGGGCCCCAGAGCTGTGTTTGCCCCCCAGAATGACTAAATCTGCCCCTGTAGTTTACCTAATGTAAATATCTGCTATTGTCTCTCTAAGTCAATACATTTGATGCAGGTTCAGGCAGCTGCTGTGGTCATTTCAGATGATAAGCAGATATAGTTTTGGTCATTTTGCCCAGTCTTTTATAAATCTGTTTTCTGGCTTGTTTTGCTGCTTTAACAGTATCGGGGAAGAGGACACCAGGCGGACAGATTCTACTTCAGCTGTCATCTGGCACCCGGGTAGGTTATGATTTGTTTTTCCTTAGTTTAGTTGCTTGCCAACAGTAAACAAAAAAAAAAACACCTTGAGCCAAGCAAGGGTTCTTGCTTCATTGTGCAGTACAACATTGGATGGTGTAGGTGCAAGTGAAAACCTTTAGTTTATTGACTCTTTTGAGTGATATTGATCTGAAAGCAGTTATTTCCTCTGCACCAGGCTGTCATTTGGCTGGCTGAGTGAATCCAGCCCGGGCTTTAGCCTATTCTTTTACTGCCAGACGGCTGGATGATTAGTGCCGTGGCAGTCTGAAGTCAGCGGCTCAGTGCTGTTGCCTGATAAAGGGGTCAGGCTCAGCCACACACCCACTGCCAACCTGCCCTGCCACTTAATAGTCCGTTACCTGTCTGCCTGCTCGCAGTGAGCAACAACAGGTCACTGCATCTCCTCCTCCAAAGCCCAAGTCTCCATGGAGTAGATACGAGTACTCCTCGTTGCAACCAGTGCAAGGAAATCCTCTGATTAATCTTAATCAACACCAGAGCCAGAAAGCCAACAATGCAGACTGCCTGTGGCCAGATTCCCTTTATTGACTGCACAGGAATAGGACCCACCCACACACACACACACACACACACACACACACACACACAGGAGGCGAACAAGAGTTAGTTAATTGGATATTATATTGAACAGAAGTTGTTTAGAGCTGAAGGAGAAAATAACTTTTGTTGGTAACGGTGCAATTGCAGCAGCATGGTGAGATAAAATGGATGTGATTCTCCCATCAAAGAGCGGGTTTATTGTGTTGAGCATTGTCTTCTAAAGAGGATTGAGATTGGAAAAAGAGATGGGGTGTTCATTTTTTCACAAGATGATTTACTGGCCCGATGAAGTTTCTAAGCAGATCTTGCTGGTATTTTACAAGCTTTTAACATCAAATATCTAAATAAATCCATGTTAAAGTCAAATTCACTGGCAGATAAAAGTCCAAGAAGCAATCAGGGGTATCTTTAAAGTATTTTTCTACTGCTGAATTGTATTTCTAGGAATCTGAGCGATCCAGTAAAAATGAAACCAATCTTTTGTGTATTTCACAAGCCAAAACAGTGGAAGCTCAGCAATCTGTAACCCTCCTAAAGACAAGATCTTTATTGAATGAACTCATTACATGGCATAGAAACATTGACCAAATGAGCAGATATATATAGCATGTGCAGAAGTCATTGCGGCTCTCCTTGAATGCAGTGGGGTCAGCAGTAGGATGCTTTTAATCGGTTCCTCCTCACATCCTCCTCGCCATGACCTTGCACACAGGCCATGAATTTTATTACATGCCTCTTACCTTCGTCATGACAATGACAGTTGCTGTTAGTTCCCTGAAAAAAGTATTCTGGAGGAGTCACTCACAAGCCGGGACATCCAGCGAGTAACAGGCCCATTTACCAAAAGAAAATGATTAGACTTTCAGTTCTGCTTTGAGATTCAAGGCTCAGTCAGAATTCAGTCAGATGAAACTCCTTTCAAAATTCATCTTATTGTTTCATTTTCAATCTCACACGCCCACGCGCACACACACCCACGCACACACACCCACACACACACCCACACACACACACAGTTCAGTTCAGTTCCATTAGTTTGGCTTTGACTTTTCAGAGTGCATTGCTAAGCATTATCTGCAACTGCCTCATGGTTGTTGCTAATTGATGCTGCAGTGAGTTCATTATTTCAGTCTCCCATGGCCGCTCAGATATCTGATTCATACATACACCCTGCATTTAATCATTGTGATCACACAGCCTTGTAGGACCGTTTCTAGCTTTTTGGGGGTCCTGGCCCAGTGGCATGTACAATATTTAGGATTTAAATGCATCAATCTGGTGCATGTTTTTTCCCAGTTGACCCCAGTAAATTTAACTTACAGAAAAGGATATCCATTCACATGTACATATACACCGGGGCTCATAAATGTTACAGGATTGAACAAATCTGCATTCTAATCAAGAGTGGAGGGCCCTGGGAAAGGGCCTTGAAATACAGTAGAATCTGTGAAAATAATAACTGTTGGCAGGTAATATGGTTCGTCCAAATGAGTAAACTATGATGTCACACTTAAATATTATTATTTATCATTATTAATCTATCCACTGTATCAAGTAGGGCTTATGTGCAAGCAAACACAGCTAGCATGGAAGGTAGCCAGCTGAAAAATAGCTGATTAGCTCTAAAGTTAACTACCCCCTTCACCCCCATTTGTTTGCTGCGTGCACAGCAGCACGGGCACACTGGCTGACGAACAGGTGAAATATACCACCCATAAAATATGCTGAGTCAAATCCTCGGGAAACATTTTTATTGAGGTCAATGTACATTTGGGGTCAATTTGGCAGCAGGGAAACAACCACGACAATGGAGCGTACGCTCCCACGGGAGAGGTTTATACAGATATTGGCCTCAAATATAAAGACGAGACAAATGTCACAAGAATTAGCTTGCTTGCACACACCGTGGTGTCCCTCCACCTCACTCCCCACCGCTTGGAGACTACTTTGCTGGGAGGAGAGCAGATCTGGATCGGCTCCAGAGACGGACCTCCAGTTAGAGACTGAAGCAGCTCGAATTCAGCCAATGCAAACCCCAGCAGCTGGTTGCCAGCTGGTCGCTACTACTGCTGCTACTGTCAATTAAAGACTCATAAATGCAATGAAATCTGTACGTCAGATTTTTCAAACGTTGCTGCTGCGAGCACTGCTGGGATCTGTCACGAATGTGCCAAGAGTCGCCAAATGTCATTTTGTATGAATGTGTAATGAAAAGTATATTGTGCTCATTTTGCTGCTGTGAGGATTTCATGATTCAAATGTGCCAAATGTGAGCCAGATTTGATTTAGTGCTCTTTTTCTGCCGATGGATCAGGCTGAGTGAAGAATGCCTTTGCTGGTGTTCAGACACTGTTTGTGCTGCTCGTTCACGAGGCAACAGTGCTACGCCCGCCCTCCTCAATAACAGATATTATCCCATTTGAGCTTTTACTAGCCAACATAAAAATGGAGTACCAAGGTGATTATTCAGAATTATGATGGTAGTGGTGATAAACATTGGTCTTGCCCACTAGAGACAAGCAGTGAACGCCAGAAACAGTTGCCATTACGGAGCTATCAACGAGGGAAATCCCTCAGCTGGTGGGATCACACCAAGCGTATCCACAACATTCATTATTTAGTCATTGTGCTGATAGTTTACTCAGATCATCTATCAGCTATCTAAAGAACATCTAGAATTACCTTTCAATGACAGACAGACCGAAATGACCTCATTCAAAGGAATTATTCCGTGCATAACTCAAATGATGCATTACAATGCCACGATCAACACGTAATAGACCTTACGCCACTGGCAAAAATTCATTCAAGCAACAGAGACTGTATGCCTCTGATAAAAAGCGGACAAAAAGAAAGACAATTAGGATGTGAAAAAGAAATTACCAACCTCATTGATGGGTCTGAATAGCGTCCCAGAGGAGGAAGAGGTAAAATGTAACGCTTCAACAAAAGGACATTAACGCAGATCCCTTCATTACTTTGAGATAATGACCCTCCCTCTCCTCCACCCACACTTCATTCACATGACCCGGCAAGAAGAAGAATTTTCAGTGGTTTAGTGTCTGGGCATATCTGTCAGTACATTTCTGCTTCATGGACACATCGGCAGATGAAGAGTAGTGATGAGTCATTGTTGTTCATTAATCCTTTGACGTTTTGGGAGTTTATTACCAAATATATTTAACTGCAAAGGAACCTCTGTGTAGAACTGACAAAACTGATGTCACTATATTAATTATAACTATATTAACATATTATTCAGAACAGAGAATATTGTCCATATTAAAAGAAAAACGTTTTTTTTTATCATTTTAAAATCCATTTTACAAAGTGTTTTGCTAGCAACACCAGGCATAATTACTATATAGTGTCTGTTACTCTGAAAACACACATTTCACCATGTGCAATAAGCATATGAAATGTAAACCATTTACAAAGGTATAGTCGTTAAGTTTAATTTATTGCATGACTCTCTTTATGTCACAGCTCATACAGTCACATTCTGTTTACCTATTGATTGCTTTTGCCGCTATAGTACATTATGTTTTATACAACGACGGATCTACACATTACTTTATATTAATGTGAGCGCATTATTTTGGTTGCACCAGTTTGAAATGATCTAATAACTCAGACAGGACGTTCCACACATACTTAGTAGTCTATTCATGAATTGCTGATGCAGCAAATCCTGGACTCAGTGACCTCAGTTTCTAAGCAATAAATCTACAATCAGCCTTATCCTAAAGGTAAAGATTGAATCCCGATAATCACCGTAAAATTATTCTTAAAGTATCACTACTTCATTTTAATAAAGTACTAGAATAATCCAAGTTCAAGTTCAATTTGCTTTTGGCTCCGAAGGCCCTTCAATATTGAAACCACACAGAGTTAACTTTTTGCAAACAGAGTAAGATATTGATCACCTTCAAGGTAAATATTATGGAGATATGAAGCAAAGTTTCTCATTATGGGGCTCAGTTTATTGAATGTAATTACCTTTTTTTCCAAGGGTAATCCCTTGGAAAAAAATAATGTAATTACACTTGAAAAGTTATGCAGCAATTAAGTCCAGTTGCATAATGCGAGCTCAATTATCACACAGCATGATAGGTATCCATGTCGAGAAACAGTGAAAGTGATTACTCTGCTGTATCTGTTCTTCACGTTGCTCATGTTCAAAACAAGCCCTGCTGGTGAGTAATTAATGAATGAGTGAGCTTAATGAGCAGAGGTGAGCACTTCAAATGTGAATCATGTCTTCACATACTAATGGCGCGGGAGTTCATTTCAATAACACCTTTTCAAGTTCTTGAGTCATGCTCCAGTAACGCAGGAGGAGATTTAAAAAATTTGAATAGAAAGCTAAGACAGGACGCTTTTCAAGCCAATCAAATATTTGAGCTAGTTGTATGAATATTTGATCTGTAGAAGTAGAAGTGAGTGACATGTGGGTGGAAAAGCAGGCGAGATTTTTATTCTGTTTGTTTCATTTATTTTATTTTTACATTTCAGGCACTGTCATAGAAATCAAAGTACAAAGATGACACGACGTACAAACTGTCATTGATTTCACGATAAAGCACACCTTCTTATTCTATAACTAGCACAGATATAAAATCGGCAAATATGTTTTTGAGAATATTCTGCCTTTAACAAGTTTAACAATTCTGAGTTTAGCTGAGGATCATTTTTGAAAGCTGGGACTCGTATTTATTTATCTTTTTGTGATAAGCTCGCCAACTTATCAGGCTGCAGTGCGTCTGTGTCCTAATCCACTCGTACTAACCTTTTTCTCTCTTGCTGAGTCAGCCAAATCCCAGAAGCTCCGATGATAACCTGTTATAGCCTGGACCAAAGTGCTGCAGAGCTGGATGGCTACCTGCACAATGGCTCACTGATGATGCTGGGAAATTGAAGCGACACACACAAAAGGGATTTTTAGGGTCCTTGAGGCCATTCTTGTTGTCAATAACTGTTTATCTTATGGAGTTAGTTCACATGTGCAGTATTGTGTGCCATTTTTGCACATCTCTCCCGACTCCCCTAATGAACTGCGAAGAGCCTGAGCTTGTTTTTATTTCGGCTGGACTCTAATGATAGAGGGAGGATGTGGAGATAGAGAGAGGGAGCAAGGTAGAGGACTGGAGTGCCCTTGTGGTCCCAGACGCAGATGGGAGAGATGAGAGGGGAACACAAGCACAGCTGAGGCCTTGCAGCATGGAGCATTATAAGACCAGGAATCAGTGAGGCCCGGCTCGGCACTGATGACACTGGCTCTGCTGCCACTCGGTCATTCGCCGCTCTCACCAGGAACCCCTGAGTGACTCGTCGAGCACAGTTGCATCGAGATTAAAAGCACTTTCCCCTCTCAGATCAAAGGTTGGCGAGGCTGTGTGCCAAGTGTCTCCGGTGAAGTTATGACGGTACAAAGAAAGTACACAAATGAATCAAGCCATTAGCTACGGGGGATTGAAACTCAACACAAAAGCATATGAAAATGATGTGCGTGTCCTGATGGATTGGTTTGACCTATTGTGATTGCCATCCTTTATGAAATCCCTTAAGCCTTATGCATGAAATTCATGTTTGTCAGAAACTTGGACGGGGACAGTGAATTTAATCCTTTAATGGGAAAAAGAAGAATAAATATATCCATTCAGGCATAAACTCTTGTTTGTCTGACTTGCATTCTGCTTGTTATACGCTGTGTTGGATGACTGCTGCAACCACTAAATGCCTTGAATGGAAAATATAGAAATTGTCAGGAGTTATCTCTGGGCCTTCACACTCCCTGTGAGATGAAGCACAAAGCATACTCCACCTGAACTCTGCAGAGTACAGAAAGACTAGTAATCTTCCACCCAGGCTTCAGAGGGGAAGAAAAGTAAGCACACAATAGCATCATCCTCTTCTGATCCATTTTGTGAAAGGGAGAAGAATGAGAAAAGAAAATGAATACACGGCCCCGACTTCGGCCTCAACAATTGCAGGGTGTGGAAAAGGAACAGTGAAATTCTACGGCTTTATGTGAAACATTTTTTGCATGTATTGCCCAATGATACGTGAAGTAGGAAGTTGATATCCCAAAAAATGTTTTTATAAATAAACATGTACTTGAGGATTGATTTTGGTTATTTGAGCAAACAGTGCTATTGAATTGTTTTATGTTTACCCAAAATAGTCAAATAAAAGAATAATCAGGAAAGGAAAAGCCAGAGTTGATGCAAAAAGTGCTTCCCCTCATCCGCTACCTCTCCTGTCATAGAGGGAACTTTCAGGTAGACAACACAGAACAAAGTATTTCCACAGACCAGAGCTGGTTTCCAAGGTAACAGCGAGCGGGGCCCCCTTTCGATCGAATGGCTAATTTCCACACCTGTACCCTCACCAGCGCTACTGCAGTGCTACCTACATATCAACATGCTTTATGACGGCTTGCCCGAAGCGATCAGCGGCGACGGAGGTGACCACAACGTCGAGGCTGAAACACCAGAACAAAACTGAGGCATCTCATTAGTAGTATCTCACTGATGCTGGAGTTTTACTGCCTCGGCTCGCCCATCACTCCCATCTCCCTGTGTGCATGGTGTCATCCTGTTCTTGTTCGACTGTTTTCCTGCGTGTGTTAGTGTGTGTGCATGCATGCCTCGCCTCCTCCCTTTCCCTCTTTCAGCCCATCTCCCATTGCGATCCGTGATTCTAACTGTCCTCAGGTGGCTCTTTTCATCTCTATCAGTTTATCGAGCCTGAGTGCCCTATCAATCTCCTTGTATATAATTAGTACACTGTCCTGCAGGAGTTATCTGACACCGGCTGTTTTCACTTTTAAAGTTGACCAAATTTACGATGACCTAATTGATTTGATTGGCCACTCGAACCAATTTCACCCATCGGAATTTACATTTTCCAATCATTTTAAAGCCACTGTAAACGGAAGTATTTTAATATGACATTAAAGAGCCGTGATCACAAAGCAACAATCAGTGTGAACGGATCTCTCTTCCCGGCCAGTGGTGACAACATTTTAGGTCCTCATTTAGTCAAATGACAACTTCCATTCTACTCCTATTCCATTTCCAAAGTGGTATTTATACTTTGACTTAGTACCAGTATCGGTAAATGACCTGAATCTTTCCTCCGCCGCCCATGACAAAAAAGGAGCTGATTGAAGAAATGACTTTTTAGCACCTTTACTCTTTAATGAGTGGAGCTAGAAATTCTGGCATTTGAAAGACATTTTTAAAACTGCAGCGTGTTTTTTATTTTATTTTTTTATTTAACTTTCCTCAGGTTGAGTCTCTGTCCTCCGAGGGCCAGTCGACAAACAGCCTAATGGCCTCGCAGACGTTATAATCTGATGACTGTTGCCCTGAGCTATTTGCAGTTTCCACGCAGCCCTGTGAAGGTCAGCGTGGAATCACAGCAGACGATAAAGAGAGACTCAATCGCTCGGACAATGGAGAGTTGACAGACACAGACACACACACACACACACACACACACACACACACACACACACACACACACACACATCGTCTTTTTTGCACCAATCTGTAGTTCAGACAGACACACACACACTCCATCCACATCTCCTCTCATCACACCGAGCACATTGGTGGGATATTTTTTTCCCCTCAAGCAAATGAAATGTTCTGTATCAGAACGTACTCAGGGTCATTTTTCTTTTCTCTGATAAGTTAGTAACAAGTTTTGAAGACTGTGAGCCATATTTGATATCTCGTCGGCTGATTGCAATGTGGAGACGCTGTAAATTCACTCCGATTGTCCTGATTATGGAGAGTCAGTCAGAGTGATGTAACGGTCAGATAAATAACTCTAACCCACGTCCTAATTTTTAAACAGATGCATCTGCATCGGGTGTGATGACCATGCCCTTCAGGGCAGGGCCGCTGACACTCTTTGATACTTATCAATCTTCTGCTCGTAGTTTGGGAAGCATTTCCTGACATTCTCCTGACATTTCCCCGTCATGATTTATACCAAGGAGATCCAAACTCCGCCATTAAACATGGCTAAAGGCTCCTTAATCAAGGAGTACATCTCGAAAATTTAGTATGAAGGTGCTCTGGTCAAAACTAATCTCATATGGTCTTTTTTAAAAATAATCAAGCAGGCTAATTTAGATTAAGAACATAGAGACCAAATTAAGAACACAGAGGCCAAAGTCACAGATGGAAAATTAGCGCAGCCATAATGATGAAACTTTTCTAGTTTAATTAACTGTGGCGTAATCTTCACATTCTGCATGCACTCCATGTCCTCTGGATCAAAACAGACACAGCCCTGCTTTGGTCTTCATGGAATATAAACTTTATGAATTACTGCTTGTTTCCATGCCCACTGTACGGTGAGACGTTATGTGTTCGGTCCATACCTACATATCAAAGATAGATCTGACCTCACTTGTAACTCTCAGTCAGTTTGACGCCTTTCTTGCACAACTTTTTTGCAGGTTGAGTAAAAATCCATGCTACTTGCCGCGGTCAAGCTTGTTAAACATTCTGTGGGCAGTTCCTGTTCGGCCCGTGGACGCATTACAAGCAGCAGCTTGCTGTGAGGGGTTTTGATGAATCCGACAATCAACTGGCTTTCATGTTAAACACCTTTTCAACCACTGTGAGATTGGAATTCTTCTCAGTCCCCTTCAATTATTCATTGAACCTGGTTGTGCCTGAAAGGCATTGAGCGTGATAAAAGGGCTGTTTTGAACAATTAACATTCTGTTAAATATCCTCAGCTATTTTATTTTTTGCTATTTTATCGGGTGTTTATAGCTAAATTATCATTTCATATGGCTGTGATGCAAACACACACACACCTCGGCGCTTCTTTACAGAAATAGAAGAGTACTCCCTTGAGCTTGAGAATGGATCTAGACACTTGTATACTGCACAGGGACAAGAATAAAGGAAACACAGTCTGCATGTCAGTTAGTATGGTAGTCAGAGGAATCGTCAGTGCAGACAAGCATTTTGTGGTTTCCAACCACATGAATTAAATATATTTCTCAGTGATTCTCTTACAACAGCACTTTTCTTCCAAATTGAAATCAGCAGAGGCTCACTCCTCATTCCTTTCATACCTCACGAGCACATTAACACCTATCAGCTCACATTCATAATCAATAGAGTATCGCCAAACAAAAACAAACACACTGAAAACTATTTTCCTCTGGTGTGAAAATCTGATTTTTTTCAAACTGTAAAAACTTTGTCATTCAGTGAATCTGGTGAAGCAAATATGTGTGACATTAGGTGGCCGCTGCTTGCTTTGTAATTCATGGTGAATCATAGCTCGTTCCGCATCTGCCGTGAATGGTTTCAAAGCAAAGCACAGCGGCGCATTATAAAGAGTGTGAAATCTGACAGCACAGAGACATTCAAATGTTGACCAGGAGAGCTTGTTTTTACTATTCTAATGTGAACTCGTCTTTCACACGGAGATTCAATAACCAAGGTCAGGTAATGGTTGCTGTCAGATTTAAAAATCACTGTTTGTTGGGAGTGAGACCAATGTGGAATAAAGCATTCGCAGTAGGTGTGGATATGATAGAGGGTCCTGATCAGACTGGGCTGTCTACCAGGTGCATTTTTCTTATGCAGGGATTGTAATTGCAGAGGGTTTTGGAGACGGGGTAGAGAATACAGCAATGAAAGCAGGTGAATTGGCAGCTTTGCCATGGCGGGTGCTGAGCAGACTGCTAAATAAGGTTTTCTGTTGTCCACAGAAAGAGCCGGACCGTGGGAAGGGGAGAGAGAGAGAGAGAGAGATGGGACAAGGGATACTGATGAAGAGCAAGGGCAACAGAGGGAGAGAGGGAGAGAACGAGGGAGAGAGATAGAGAGACAGGGAGGGAGCGAGACCGAGGGAAGATAGACGGCGAGCACGGAGGAGTGAGGACAATGTAGGGTGAGGGAGGGGGAGAGTGTGAGACGAGCACCTTAGAAAATCAAGCAGCCAGTCTATTCCCCGGAGAGGACACAAGCCTGGCTGTGGCTGACTGATCCAGTACTGTGCTGCACTGTGTGAAAGGGGCCAATAACAGGCTGAGTAATGGGATTGTGCCACTGCAGATTGTATGTGAACAGGTTGGGTCCTTGGGTGTTCCCACACGTCAGGTTAGCACTGGCCTGAATAAGACCAGACTGAACAAGAGCCAAGCCTGTCTGTTGTACTCAACATCCATAGGCTCACCATTTAAGTTTTAAAGGATCAGCTGAGGGTATTCTTTATTTTTCATAGTGTTGACAAACCCGTCTGAAAAGATGAAAGCCATCCACAGAGCTCCATTCTTGGTCACACTGGGTCACATGTTCCCTCATTATGGTAAACATGAGCACAGACATTTGGAAATCACACCTGAATAATCAGAGCAAAAGTGTATTATCCACAGCTGAACAACAGTCTCCAACAGTACGTTTTCTTCTTCTACTTCTTAAAGTCATTGTAAAGCTAGTTTTAAAGTGGCAAATTTGCGACTTTAAAACTAGCAAATTTGCGAGTTTTAAAGTGGCAAATTTGCTAGTTTATTACGATGCTAACAACCTGCATTTATGCTAGCTAACTTTGCTTCCGAATGTCGCTTTTATCTTTCTAATTAATTCATCCCAACGTGTGATGCTTTGCTAAGGCCCTTAAGGTAATGGCTGTTGATGGTTATTGTTGGTTAATTTTATTTGGGCCAAATTGTCATCTTATTTGTGTTGATTGAGCAGGTAGTTTGCCTAAGCTAGCGGTAGCTTTCACTTGTTGTCATAGCAACGGCAAACATCCGGGTCAAGCTACGTGATTACTTCCTCTATGACCGCTAGCTTAGCCAAACCACCCGATCAACAAACACACATACCGTAAGATGACAATTTGGCCCATATAAAATTAACCAACACTAACCATCAAGAGCCATCACCCTAAGGACCTTAGTAAAGCATTGACACACGGGATGGATTAATTAGAAAGATAAAAGCTACATTCATGGGAAGTTAGCTAGCATAAATGCAGGTTGTTAGCATCGTAATAAACTAGCAAATTTGCCACTTTAAAACTCGCAAATTTGCTAGTTTTAAAGTCGCAAATTTGCCACTTTAAAACTAGCAAATTTGTGACTTTTAATCTCAGAATACTGCCCACCTCTCTCGGCTCCGTTTTTTTTTTTTTTTTTTCGACAGTGGCCGTCGTACAACTGCAATACTGTAAATACTGTATAGACAATCATACTGTACATAATAATTATATTTCTACAGCCTGTTTATAAATGCTGCCCTCATATCTATAATCTGTCATATCCTTATATTTATAGTATACCATGTACATTTGTAATATATCTATATTCTCGTAATATGAGCAATGACAATAAAGTTGAATTCTATTCTATATATATCTATATTCATCATCATTACACATCACAAGAGTAAGTGCACAACTGCTACTCTTGTGCATTACTTGCCACTTGCTTATCTACTGCACAGCTCACACTGGACATTTGAGTTGAAATCATTGCAGATCTTTTCCCTCTGATGTGACCCTGCATTAAATTGATATCATAATGTCTAAATATTAAACTGTCTGCTGCTGTCCGTCTCTCTGTATGTCAGCCTGCCTTAAGGGATAAGATCATCTTCTGAAGTGAGTCAATGGTCTCCATGTTGATGTGTGGTTTAGTTACTGTAGTTCACACACTGTCAGCCTGGATTAGAGCCACCACTGCTCAACGCCCCACACTCCGCTTTGAAGCCCTCTTGCTCCACATCCTGCCGGTGCTTTAGCTCACATTTAGCACGTCCCATTGCATTAGTCTCACTCTGTCCCTCACCTTGTGGCTCAGCTCGATCTGCCGCTGCCCAGCCATTTCCATTTCCCCGCCACCTCTTTGATGTTGGTCCGTCACATCGGCCGCGTGCGTGGGCATGCGTGCAAATGCACGAGTCTGTGTCAGAGTGCAGGAGTTAATTGTATCGATGTGATTTAGGGGTGCATAACGCCGAGATCAGTGAATTCATTTTGAGGTTTACAGTGTTGCTAATGCTTCGCTCAGGGCAAAGAGGAAGGCGGTGGCGTATAAACACACTAACATGATGAGTGTGTCGCCAAATGTTTAGCTGGGTGCCATTTCTACACCAACACAAAATGCATTCAGGGGTCCAGATGATGAGTCAGAGGCAATACAAAATGATTTTTTTTTTTTTTAAATGTTAAGTTTATTTAAGATTATTCAAATGTTCTTCCCACTTGCATGCAATTCATTGGCGAGCCACCAAAGCTGCGATTACTGCTTCTTTTTTACTTCTATACTGGTTTAACAACTCTTTCCATGAAGAAATAGTCCCTGGCTCTGCAAAGAGCACTATAACTCTTTAACGTCTGACAACCCATTACTTTGGATTAACGTGTCACAAGTGCCACCTCTGACAGCACTGAGGGGTTAACCCTAACCTGTGTTATCCAACCCTGCCACGGTATGGCGGGATGGAGCCGGGTGAGTGAACACAAGAGCCTAAATGGCTGCATCTCAATCCTGGTTTCAACTTGACCTTGAGCTTCTTGTTTGGAATACATTTGCTTTTATTCCTTTTTCTTTCTTCCTTCTGTTTGCATCGTTGTGAGTCATTCATACAGAGGTGGCTTTCTCTCTGCTTAACATTTCATTCTGCCAACAAAATGGAATTTGTCCATGAAAGCTGTGTCAGATGAGATATATGTTTTGTCTTTTTCTGAATACAGAAGAAAGTGGAGAAACATACACTTAATGCTCTGTGTGAATTTCAGTAAAGAATCCAATGAATTGGAAACCGCAAAATTGTATCATGAGTTGTGATCTCATGCTGCACTCCTACATGCAATGAATTATCAACTGGCTTTTAGCCTCCCTTGCCGAGAGTTTTTTTTTTCCAGACAGTTTTCTGTTTTATTTCACTCTTGCTGCTATCACGAGCATCACTGCAGACACAGCAGCCAGCTGTTCCCAGTGATACCAGTCTGATAAACCCAGAGTGTGCTACCTTACGAGGATTAAACAGCAGACAAACACAGTCAGCCGGCGAACGTTATGGAACATTTAGCGGCTTAAAAGCACATTTTTTCCCCCTCGCGAGTTGGTGGAGACCAAACCGGAGTTGAAAGTACGGCGAATATTGGACTTAAATGTTCCAGATGACAGAAACTCCAAATGAATGCAGATGTTGCTCCACATCTGCTGGATGTGTACGCGGGCAACTGTGCACCAAAACAACATAAGGGGATAATATTTCAAAGTTGTGCTTCCAGTCTATCAATTTACTAGACATGGAGGGTTCTCCACATCCTGTGGAAGTGGAGGAAGTTGTCAAGTCTGAGATAATTACTCATGAGCCATCACAAGAAGGGCCTGTTTTACTAAATGTTTTAGTTTGTTTGTTTTGAAGACATCTGATTTAACCACTAACAGAAGGTCCAGTGGAAGATTTAATTCATTCACCTTTCATTAGAAGCTTTACAATGACTTTAAATGCAATCAGGCTGATAGAATCGATCGTACATGTTGTCGTTAAATGACAGATGTATGTATTTCAGGACAGAGTTGAGACATGAGTCACACTGCAGAGGACTGCTACTGTATGAGAGGAAGTGTGACTCCATCAAGCCTGAGTCAGTGGTAATTAGACTGGTAGGTGGATACATTTCATTATGCCCAGAGAAAGAAGTGGCTAAGCCCTGTGTTCCCTTGTAATCCTTCCACTGCGCTGCCCATTATGACTCAGCCTCAATCCACTATCCTGAAAGTCATCACTGTTCTCCTGCCACAGTGGGCCAGGCTGGCCAGGTGCCCCAGGCTCACTGACACCAGCCCCCTCGTCTCTGGTGACTGAGGTCGCCTCAGCACAAAGCTGAAGTTTCCTCCGCTCAGGTTGAATAGGGCTGGAGGGAGCGCCATTTAGTTCCCCTTGTTTAAAGATAAGATAAGGCTAACGACTGTAATAGTTCCTCAGGGAAATAGATACTCAGGATAATAGAGATCCACTGTTCCTATCAGGGCAGGTATATTGGATGGAGCAGAGGTTTTTGGCTGGGGGGAAAAAGCACTGATGAGCTCTGCTGTGCGTTACAAGTCACACTAATGACTGTGGTATATCAACACTTATCCATCATAGCAAGGAGATATTACTGCCTACCCTTTTGAGTTCTATTCCTTACCACCACTCATCACTGTCTGTACATGTACTTTATGCTTGTTGGGGAAGAAAGAGGAAGTAATAGGGGGAAAAACAATTGAAAAATGAAAATTAAGAGTGGTTTTGAGTGTGTGTGTGTGTGTGTGTGTGTTTATTTGTGTATTTTTTTTCAGGCCATGTCTTCTGGGGTCTTTGTGTTCTTTCCCTTCCTCGTCCCAACAATTTAGTGCAGACTCTCAGGGACACGAGTAAAACCCAAGACGAAAGCATAATCCGACAAATACCGACAGGCTCAGAGGGTAACGTGACCCTGGGTGGGATTTTCCTCTTTAAAAGGTTATTTGGAGCACTTATTTTAGGTAATTTTTGACTAAGAACCGTGACTGCCAGCCGCCTGCCCTCATCAAACTCTAGTTGAGTCAGATGAAGCTCTTGGGGTCATGGGGTTAAAAAAAAATGATACTGCTGAATAGCATTGAATAACACCATTAGAAATCATCACTCACATGCTGCTTGTTATGTTATTCTAAAGGGCACCCACACCAAAGGCAATATACAATCAGAGTAATGTTCCCCTACCATCATATCAAATGGTGCAAAGGAAAACAGAGCAGCTGTGGAGAATGATCATTCAGCGAGAGGGCTATTACAGCAATTTGAGGTTTCCGTTCAATTACAAAATGCACAAATCCCCAGTAATCTGAATTAAAAAAAGTTTCATTGTGTTCATATCTGTAATCAGCAGCAGTATAGCTTGGTCATTATGGGAAATTATACAGTGGGTAAAAAAAAGAATAATTATTCCCCGTCCTTGTCTGTATTGTGTTTTCGATGACCTGGTGTTCTTTTAAAAAAAATTTTCATGTCAGCTGTTAGAAGCGATTGTCCCTTCTGCCCACGCCTTTTACTTTTGTGTAGTTAAAGCCGGTGTGGCACCCTGAAGCTTCAGCCGGCCACCAACCAATTTAAATTTTGGCAGTATGATACTCTGTTCTGGGTTTCTACCACAAAAGAGCATTGTTGCACATTGACTTTGACCTTTGAAAGGCCAAATTATTAAGAAAATGTGGTATTATTTTGGATTTATCTGATGTCACAGCTGCAGTCTTATGTTAGTATTAGCCATTTAATGGAATTTAATTTAACCATCTATCCAAACACATGACCACACATACATAAATCACACACAGCACATGCATACAGCACATTCAGACCACACAGAGCAGCAAACACCTGCTGACACTGTTTGACTGTTAAATTTAGAGCATCTCTCTCTGCTCCCCGTCTTGCTGTCTCTGGAGGATTGCTGTGTTATTCCTTGAGTCGCTGTCTGATTTTGAGATGAAGCAGTTTACCTTCTGACTTTCTACCGACTCTAGGATGATCTCAAACCCATCCTCCGTCTTTTTTTATAGCTCCTGCTACTGTATATCTGTGTTTGGATCTTTTAAAATGTGTGCATGGGGGCAAGAAAGTAGTGCTCACTTTGGGCAGCTGTTGAGCAGAAGTAGCCTTTCAGAGAAACAACAAGTGGCATCATGGGACATATTTTGTGTGCCATTCTAGCTGAATGGTTAAGTACATCCACCCATCCATCATGATCTCATGAGGGCGTGCTGTGAGATTTGTGTGCTCCCTGCTTGACTACCTTTTGATTCTGCACAAATTGCAAAGCCTCTTGCAACTTAAGGGGGTCCAAGTGAAAAGAACAGGAGTGGTGCTTCTCTGCCCCATCGGATAAACACTCGGTAGACCATATTATCCTCCACTCTCTTTTTTAAATATTTCATTCAATTTTGCATAATATAAAAGGTTAGAATCCAGGTCTAGTAATGACACTTAGGAGAAAGTGCTGTGCGTGTGTGTGTCTGTGTGTGTGTGTGTGAATGTGAATGTGTGCGTGTGTGCGTACGTGTTCCAAACAACAACAAATCGGGGTTACTGTGCTCCAAACCTGCATATTTAGGCTGCTCACTGTGCAGTGAATGTCAGCACTCTGTGCACCTCTCTATCTGGCATTTTGCTTCTGCAGTTATGTAATGCCCTGGCATGCAATGTCCCGGTAAAATGTCCTCAATCACTGCTATGCCAATGACAAACACATGCGATAAATGAATCATTAAAGAACTGGGCTCATGTTCCTTAAATATGACACCCGCCCCCCCCCCGCCCCCAAGAATTCTCCCACTTGTACTGAGAAAAAGGAGTAACTCAGGTGAAGCATGTCTTTATTTGGTTACTTGCTTTTCTTCTTCCCTTTCAAATTGTCTTTGGCACTGCGTAGCACTGCACCACCGGGGACACTGCAACACAAGCTGGGACTGGCAAATAACAGCATGAACTCAAGCCTGAGGACAATTTAAAGACAAGTAGGCAGCCACATAAAGGCCAAGGTATGGAAGTGTTGTCCATGACTTGTGTTGCTGTCTCTCCCTCCCGCTACAAATCATTAATCCAGAAACCTCCTTGATCCTTTTATTTTAGACACATTCCCTCCTTTATTTTGCATTCTTCATGGCGTGCAACCACCTTAATAAAATATTACCAGAGTAACTTTGCTTCGAGTCGTAAGTATAATTTCCAAAAAGCAAATGCGAACATAAACTGAGGAGATTGGCAGGCTCTTGATGGCTCAAGGCTGGATGCTCAATCAATCCGTTCACCACCGTTTCTGCTCCAACACTGAATTATCTTATTCCACATGCTGCATAATTGTGATTTCCTGTGTGAAAATGCAGAAACGACTCCCTGGAAAGGTAAGATGTTGTTTACCACTCTGTCATCACTCTCACAGATGATGACAGATAACTCCCACCTGTTGCTCGTTATCAAGTGGCAATCTTTCTGCAGTAGACTACACTTGGCTTACAGTTATTTACACACACACACACACACACACACACACACACACACACACACACACACACACACACACACACACACACACACACATTGGCTTTCATTTATTTTGGAAACCTCATGCAACGCTGCCCTGTAACCTGTTCCACTTGCACTAGCGAGGAACAATAATCAGTAGAAATGATAATTACCTACAGCTGCTTCTCCCAAAAAATGTGCCCTAACTGTGGTCCATGTGAATTCTGTAATTACAAGCATACGCTTGTTTTATTCCACGCTCACTTGTATTGGCTGCACAATTTCAGGTTGTTCCATTGTTCACAATTAGCCTATCACATTGTTCGCATTCTTTTAATTTTTTCATTTTAAATGTAATATTTTCTTTATATACATTTCTCACTGGCCACCTCAGGCCTGTCAGTGACACTTTTATTTCAGTTTGGTCCTATACGTCTGCCTGTGACTGGCTTGACTAAATCTCAGTGGTAATGACCAACATGTCTTTGGAGCACCAGCTAATCATTTTTCACTAATGTGGAGCAATGTGGGAAATGGCTCTTATTGCTTTATCATTATAACGCTTTCTGTAAAGGACATTACTGAACCTCGGATGAACCACGGGACAAATGTCTACTTTCTCTCATTAAATCCTAAAATGAAGACCACACAAGAAAAGAGAAACTTTTCTCCAACCATTCGTCAGAGTCAGCCCGGGCCTGGGTGCACAGACATTCGTCCCATAAAATGTTTGATGAAAGGCTCTTAGTGGGACTGGCTTGGACTGATTGCATATGCACCACCAGTAATGGTGAATTTACTCGGCCCACAGGGGAGCGTCGCTCCTTGTCTGCGTAACGCTTTGATCACCACAAGACACCGGCAGTGCAGTAGCACCTACCTTTTACTCGCCCTATGCCACAGGAACATATTAGCATATTGTACTTTAAAACAGCTGTCGCCTGTGATTACATGGCTCTAGGTTAACAACGTCTTTAAAACAAGTTTGTTTTTCTTTGGTTGCGTGGGAATATTGAGTGTCGGATGAAAGATTTTGTCAGCCTGGCTTTGTTGCTCTTAATACTGTAGCAGCTTACTGTCATCGCAGCATTGTCGTAATGTAACGCGGCACGTACGGGCTCAGTGAACAATAAACAGACCTTTTGTTCCTTTCCATACAACTTCTCGCAGCGCTGTAATTTACACGTGAAAGCCTGCGGTTCACAAGGCCTTGAACTCATACACACAAACTTGACATCCATGCATGGAGATTGGCAGCAATATATCCATCCCATATTATTTTTATCTTCATAAATATGTGAGTTGTGGAGCATAATATTTTCATCTGAATGCACCGCCTTAAGCAATGTCAAGCTGGATAGGCTTTGTTGTGAGTGTAGAGGTGTTAGGTCGGCACACAGTGACCAAGAATAAACGAATATTAATCCAGTCTTTTTAATTTGTAAATTCTAAAAACTTTTAAAGTTGTGCCCACGTTGTGGGTGCAGCACACAGAAGATGAGTTTCTTGAATAGCATTCCTAATGAGTCTCTTTGCAAGAGAACTATATCCAAATGCCAACAACATCAGTCATGAGATGTCGCCTTAAACACTTGAAGGCTATCGATTGACCTGATGGCATTTTCATACATGGGCTTGAAAACCCCGGACTGTGAGATGATTTCTCAGGATTTCATCACAAGTTGTGCTTCTGTGCATTCGCCAAATGTATTCTATTTCACAATGTTTCTCATCCCTACCAATTGGAATAATTTTATGCTTAGAGACCCAACATTGTTTGCAAGTCAATATTTCAAGTGCTTTAAGTGAGAGGAGTCAATAGCAAATTGGACGTACTCAGGGTTTAATCAAATGCTTTAGTTCAGTGGTGACACTTTCCCCGCTGTGAGACCATCACGCTCGCACCGAGGAGACCACGAAAATATTCATTGCCACACAGCTCACTGCGTTTGCTCTTGAGGACATTGCTGAATCATGCAATTATGGTTTGGATGAGGAAAGTCGATAACTGCCTCATACTTGGCCAGAGATTGCTAAGGTCACACCTGTAATCATGTGGGAGCAGCACAGTCCATTGACACAATGATGAGACTCCACAGACAGTCGGGCAGGCTTGAGATAGGGGCTGATTGCTCCTTATTGGAAGATGGAGTTGGGCTGTCATGAATGGTGCTGTCACAAAAATGGAGATATGCACCAGTAGCCACATGTTTGCTCAGGTCAGGACCCGACACCCTGCCAGCAGCGCTTGTTTGGAGGGTGAGATGCGTAAGGCCCTTCGTAAGCAGGGAACAGCTGGAGGCAGTGCACCGACTGAGCAATGCCTTTAGGAGAGATGGGAAGGGCATGACTGGTAGAGAGCGGCGAGTTTATGAAGTGTAACTTTATTAATGGTAGATATATGTATGAATGAGTTATAAGCAATTCATACAGTTTCCTGTTCTGGAATAATCATTTTGATTAGCTGGACCACAGGCCTGCAGAGGATTTACTTATTTAGCATTCCTCACTGAATCACCAACATTTACAAGAAATGTTCACTGTATTTTAAGGATATATACTACATTTCCTCGCCGTGTTGAAACATGGTAGATCTTCTCAGGCTGTAAAGACCTGGTCACTGAAAGCAAAACATTTCCCCGTATTGACAATGTTGACCTTTGAGGCAATGGAGAGCCGGAGAGTCCAAAATGGAGGAAGCTATCATAGGTCATTAGCTGTGTTGCACCATCCACTTTGATTTTACCCTCCCCTGTCAGAGAAAAACAACAGATGAGACAGGAGTTGGTGGTACAAATACATGTTTTAACCAAACTGTATCAACTTAGCAACTGAAAACAAAATCTTTCTGGAATAAATGTTTGTAAATGGACCTGCATTTATATCGCCTTTCTAGTATTATGACCACTCCATGTGCTCTACATGTTAACATTCACACACTGATGGAGCCATCTGCCCATCAGGATCTAACTAACATTCACTTGCATCCACACACTGATTGCACGGCCTTGAGGAGCCATTTGGGGTTTGGCGTCCTTTCCCAAGGACACTTGAAACGCCAATCTTCTGATTAGAGGACGACTCCCTCTACCTCTGAGTCACAGTCGCCCTTATGGACGATCTAAGAGCAAAATGCACATCAAAAGGCACAATGCAGAGAAAACTAGGCTGAAACAACCCAACTGCAACATCAAATTGTACCAGATGAATAAAGTGTGGGGAGGGGGCCAATGGGCACTTCACACTGCCTACTTCTGGTGCCCTTGCTTCAAACCCCGCCTTCATTTTGATCCTGGAAGGTTTCGTGACTGCAACTTGCGCGATTATGATGTCGTTGTTGTGACCAAATCTATCCAGAGATGGAGAGAAATATTAACACTTGGCAATGAACTCAAAATGTCACTTTTGTGCTAGTTGCTACCAGCGTTGCTAGTGTGCGGCATGTAGTAATGAGAAGTTCAGAAATCTGTTGTGAAAGGCTAGAGCCTGCATGATTCTGGCTCGCCAGCTTGTTAGTGATTAGCTTGCCAGCTACTGAAGCTGAAGTTATGACACTTTATGGACAAACTCCATGATTCTCTTTTAGAAAAGCTTGTTACATCCTCTTACCTTTTTTCACATTTAAAGGAATACTTCACACATTTGCATTAAGCTTTGTATCGTTAGAAACCCGGTAGTATTTTTGAATGGTCGTGCATCATTCCCTCATTTGCCCCAGAAACAGAGCACCGATCCAGAAGCCGAGTGTTTACTAGAAATATGTGCAGACGTGTCAATAAAGTTTCAGTCATGTTCTCTCTTGTTGATGACTGAGACGACGCTTCTTGAAAACAACATAAAGCCATGTTGTTTTACGACGTGATGATGTATGAACAAGAGGCATTCAGGCCGAGGCCCATTTGGTGTCTGCCGAGGGGGAACAGATCAGTGGGAGTTGCCTGTGGAGCTGTGCATTGTGGGAGTTCTCGTCTTCCATCCACATGTGCCAAAAAGTCACTGTCTGTCACTGACTTTCTCGGTCAAGAAGGCACCAAATTCTAAATTTATTTTACATTTCTACTACATCTATGACCCACTTTCAATACAGATTCATGCTTCCACCGGTGAAGTATGCCTTTAATGAAACACTTTAAATAATGAAATAAATAACAGCAGGTTTATAATGAGAATTGTTGCTCTTATGGCCTGAAAACAGCTGCTAACAGCTGATTACCACATACACGCTATACCTGCTACACTACACTAGACGACGAAGCCAAACAGAAATTCACATCAGTGGGTCTTGTGTGAGCCGGTACCTGCTCTGCTGCAGCCTCATGTGCATGATTCATGAGATGGCACCCAGGTTTTCACAACACTTCTCTGCCTACTTCACTCCAATTATTGTAATGAGTGCTCTCTCAGAGGTCATCATTACATCACACTCCCTGTCATTTGACGGCAGAGTGTTGGAGCGTTATGTGCTTGTCTCTAGTCTTTAGTCTTTCCCCCTTTCTCCAAATGTACACATGCTGAGCCGGATTCAACGAAAGATCGCATTAATTAGCTCTTCTGCTAATAACCCAAGCTCCATTCTTTCATGGTGTTGTTGTGTTTGCTTCTGCAAATCTGCAACTATTACAGGGTTGTTAGATCTGAGTCTTTTGTACCCTGAGGAACAAGGGTGGTGAGGAAGAAGGGTGCTTAACTGCCAAGATCATCCAGTGTTTGGTTTGGGCTTCAGACAGTGCAGTAATCCAGAGTCTTGTTGTAAATGGGAGTCATTCTAGCGGTTGAAAGACATTTGGCTGCATTATTCAAATGAGATTGTCAGATGAATTCCATAATGTATTTTTAAAAATAGCAAATTATGCGCTTTTGCATAGAGTAGCTTATATTATCAAGTCAATGAAAACACCATTGTTTACCTTTTCTCTGGGGTTGCAGGCAGAGCAGAGCATCGTTAATTCAGAATTTCAGCATATTTGTATTAGAATAAAAAATAGGTGCAATAAGAGAGGGGGACTCATCGGAATATCGTTAGCAGAATGTGACTCAGTAATGGTGGATTGGTTCAGCTTATTAGCTTTAAGTGTGTTTGTGTGAGTGTGTATTGCATCCGCAGTTTAAACATCAAAGTCCCATCGCTACTGCCATGCAGGCGACAGAAAATTGCAGGCATGATGTGTTTTGTTACACGAGCTAGCTTGCTATGTGAGCACTGGCAGAGGAATGAAATAAAGGATTGCCAGAAGCATGTTCTCTCTCCCTCATAATGATCTCTCTCACAATGACTGCAGCAGTTACTTCAGAAAATACATTGTTGATGCCTACTCAAATCAAAGTGATCCATCAGTGAACTACGGGCAGGTGTTGGAAGCTCAACGACCTAATTGTATTTCTTTTTAATTGACTCTTATTTATTACACAATTGCAGTGACATGTTAGTCAGGCCGTCATAGGCTGCAGTGATACTTTTACAGCTTTAACAGCCAACCAAAACAGCATGGATTCACATCAAGTACAGCTTGCTTGTCATCATTTGTCTTTATCAAAAGACTGTCATGTTCGGCGTTCATTCAGCACCTATGCGAGGCCTTTATCCATCGTGCTAAACTATACTGCGCAAAAGGTATGTTCGATTTAACTGCCTGAGACTAACGAGCATATTTGTGGTGCCGCTATTTCGCTCGGAAGACGGCCCTCTTTTGATCTGAGCAATAATCTGTCTCTCAGAGTCTGGGAGCTATTTACAGAGGAGATTTATTTCACTGATTCTCTGTGTACAATGAAGCATCTGCTCCTGCCAGCTCAGGTAGAGAAGGGCTGTTTTAGACAGCGGCTCACTGAATATGTTCCCCTCAAACACAAAGAGAAGAAATACCTATTAATAGTCCGCTGAGTGTTGTCTGTGTGCTCGTAGATGTGTGTAATGCTCCTTTCAACGAGTTGAAGTGGGAGGAAAATGTCCATTTATGAGCACATCCCTCCCACCTTCTTGTCAGCGCTGCAGTAAAAATACCACAGGAGGAAACTTTTTGTCCATTTTGGATCAACAGTGGACACAACTGGGTTTTCATCTGCTCCACTGTGACTACAAATAAAATAAAACACCAACAAGTGGAATTTTCCATTGGATTTGTCTTTGCTTTTTATCATCCAGCTCCAAAGTGAATTACAATAGCCCTGAACATTGTCTGGCAGGCCTTGAGCTATTCCCAGGCAAGAGCAGTAGAGGTCAAGGTGTGAGAGCAATGCCATAAGCACAACTTGAAATTCTGCCCGTAGTTCTTCTCCCACCAGGCTTGATCTCTCTCTCTCTTCTCTCTCTCTCTCTCTCTCTCTCTCTCTTGTGTCTGCTTTTCCGGTTTCTCTCCTTTGCACATTCCCTCTCCGTCCTTCTGTCTCTCACTCTCACTCATTCTTTTAACACCTCTTTCAACTTCATTTCCCCTGGTTTTCTCCTCTGCTCTCCTCAGGACTAGCTACGGTATATGGTTCTTGTGAAACGAATTCATTAATTCATTTGTTTCCCTTTAAACATTTAAATATCTTAGTAATGGGGTCGTAGCCAGGATATTAGAACTACTCAGGTTATGAGTCCAGATTGTGAAATGCTCGACTACACACCAGAAAATTGAATATATTGCACATTATATTAATTCATTTAAAAGTTAATACGATTTTCTGTTGAGATGTATCATCTCGTTTGCCAGGGCGGTGACAAGAGGTCTTGTAAGTCGCTGCTTGGTAAAATCTTCACATATGTGCTTCCAGGATCCCAATGCATCATATTCATTGTTCATATCTCACATCACTGGTTTATCGCTCCACTAATGACATTTAATTTCTTATTCAACATCTGATTCTGGAACATGCAATTATAACAACAGCATTTTCATTAAAGTAATGTTTATTCTAAATCAATCAATCAATCATGATGGCATAAAAGAACTACTGCTACATAAGATCACATTGAAAATAAAACACTGTGTGCTTGAATGTGTGTCTATTTGCTTGCAACCAGGCTTGATGTTTGTTGTCTCTGTCCTTCTCCAGGTAGCACATTCAGTGCCGCTGCTGGACAAATCCTGCCTGTATACAATGGGATCACTGGGTGCATGGACAGCAAGGACCGAACAAATTGCGGCTTGGAGGTCTCCATCAAACTTATTTTGCCAGCCTCCTGCAGCGTCTGCAGCCACCGTAGAGGAGAGGCGTGAAGCAGGATTAACGGTAGTCAATATCAATTTCTAATAGCTATGGTCAAGAAAAACGTATTACTGTAGCATGGAGATTTTTCTGATGCTTCCAACAGGCCATTATATACTAATCTAAAGGAATTTAACTGCACCATGTAATGTGTTTTTTAAAAGCATTTCACCTCGTTATTACGGATGTTTTGTCAATCTTGAATATTTCCTGCTGACATCTTTAACTCCATTTCAACCTTTTCTACAGCATAATATCCAATATTTGTATTTGATATGTATTATGTAAAGTATTACAAACTAAATGTTTTAGTTCAATTATATTTGCTGTAAACATATAAATAAATAAATATATTAAAGATGTTAAAGGCTATATATTTATTTGAACACAAAGCTACAACAACATATTATTTACATGCATGCAGACGGATGGCCTGCAAGGAGAAAGCACATGCACATTCATTACAGGTGCTCATGGTAGTTAGTGTTCACAAGAGTTGGGAAACTTTTTCAGTGTATGTGCTGGCTGAGCAGATCTAATTGGAATAAATGGGGCCTACCTTTTTGGATTCCCTTTCCATTTCTTCGATTTATCACCCATGGGTGTCACAAGTGTGAAGATTCGTATTTACCCTGCAGATCTCATGCCCAACCAAAATCTGTGTTGCAACAAAATTGTGATCCCTCACTGGCTTCCCCAAAAAAATGGCATGGTTCAATTTAGGGAATCTGATTTTCTAATTTTTCCTCAGCACATCGCTATAACGAAATTCAGGTTGAACATCCACATAGTGACTTCTAATCATTTACTGAATGCAACCTATGTTGTCAAGTTGTATCACACCACTGCCAGCCAAATAACTGGTCCGTAAGAGGCAGATGGCAATAAATGATATGAAGTGTTGGGCCCCCAGGCCACTCAGGTGAAGGAAATACAGTGTGTGTAAACACCAGGCTGTGTGGTAGATATGGATGAGGATCTCACTGCAACCTGCAACACTCACCTTCTCATGCCAGGTAACAGCTTTGTGTCTTTGTATAGCTGCAAATCAGATTGTGTTTATTTGATATTAGACCATACAGGATAACTTTTCTATGAATTATCTTAATTTAAAGCGTATCATAGCCGTATGAAAATGAGAGCCAACACAAGATCATATAAATAAAAAAAATAAAAAAATAGAGAGTAGCTCAAAGTAAACAGTATAACAACAATGTCTGTGTTTACATGGACACAGAACTGCCTGCAGTTGGCTTAACACATGAAACACCCGATTAAATTGTCTGAGCTCAGAATCTGATCCTGCAAAGCACAGTTAAGATGCCTGGCACAGAGTGATACTAAATGTAAATTTTGCGCTTTTGGATTTTGCCATCTGTGCAAACTTTGACTCTGACAGCGTTCTGTTTACATTTTGATATTAAAAACGAAACTAAAAAAAACCCGTATTGCTTGGATATCATTTATTTAAGCCGTATAAGATTTAATGTCGGTGAAGTAATCAAGGAAATAATTAGTCTGTGTGACAGTCACCACCAGTAGGTACTATTATCTAAAACTGCTTTATTCATGACACGTGTGACAGTTTATCAAAGGTGCAGGTGCATAGCTTAACCTGAACAAGATGTCAACCAGAATGTGGCCGATAACTGTGTTGCCCCATGCATGTAAATGTAGCCACGGGAAGTGTTATGGGTTCAAGTCTAACTATTAAATATTCATACATGCTGCAGGGCACTTTGGAGAAAATACTTCAAAGAGTGAATATGGCTCCAAGTGGGAGGGATTCTTTTGACAAATCGAGTTTGTTTCACCTGGTAAAGTACAGTTGATAATTACATATGCAGTCGGGAAAAGTAGGAATTTAAAAAGTCAAAGAACGGGGAGGACAGGCAAACATTAAATGTTTATTACAGAGTGCTGCATAAACACAACACACAGATTAACCTTAATAAGAAAATGGTAATGGCATGTGACCGTGATGAACACAACAAAGCAATTAGTCGAAAAGAGGGGGAACAGTTCAAGCGGTGGTATGGAGGCCAACACTAGAAATGTTATTTCAGGCACCTTTGTGTTTTTACATCAGACTGAGTGCTTTAATGGGATAGGATACATTCATTTAGTAAAATAAAATAAAATACTTACTCAAGCTTCATAGTGTATCCCAAAGCAAACAAGCACTTGGTGGTGGCTCAGGAATCATAAATCATACACTGTCCTTCTAAATCCTCTTATAAAGCTTGCTGTGATCAGGCCTCATGGTCACAAAGGACAAAAATAATATATAGCCTGGAGGCATTTCAGCCATAAAGTCATTATTGATCTTGGAAATTGTAAATTGACAAAATGAAAAAGTCTTGAAGTAAAGTAAGATCCACTTACTGGAAATGTTCTTGGATTAAAGAACATCCGAAACAAACAACAGCAGCTATCCGTGAACGTCACAGAGCCTGTCAGGGTATCGACTGGGAGGCTGGATGTCAGTGAACAGCCGGGGAAAGATCGAGGAGGCCACTGACATCCAACACCAGGGACCGTCTTAAAACATAGACGCTCCCCATGTCTCCGAAGTTCCATGTGATAACAATCGAACACAATTCATGACAACTGAGCAAATACCATCTCTTTGTGAAGGCCAGGATATGTGGCTGAACGCTCCTGACATTTTTTGTTTAGTGGACTTTGTGCTAAGAATTGTTTGTTCGTGTTCTTACATAAAATCACATACACCTATAGGCTGTGGGGATCAGTAACATGTATATATACATCTATATTTTTAGGCTATATAGTTGAACTCACCCAATAGATCAAGGAATCCAGCTGTGCAGGTCAGCCCATGAAATGTAATTTAGCTTTGTTCCTTAAAAAAATCTATACTTCAGATACACATCACCAGACATTTCGTCTTTAACCTTCAGGTTTTAAGGTAATTCATTTTTAATTGAACTATTGTTTTGTTGTTGGCTGCTTGTAGTGGTGCTTGACGTTATCTGTTCAAATATCCTGTTGGGAAATCAGAATATACTCCTGCTAACACTATTAAAGCTTGCCTGTGTAAATAGGTCGAAGGGGATTGTTCTTGGAATTTACTGAAACATGCGATTCTAAATCCAACATATTTAATAACAAGAAATATGTTCCATTCAACATCTACACTGATGGTGAAGAAAATGAAACAGCACCCCTTCATTTTATCATGCAAATCCTCCTTCATCATTATTTACATTCAAAGCAGGACATGACATACAGTATAGAAAATTGCCTACACTTGTTGGGAATAACATTAATAATTATTCCATTTGAACCTATCTATTTAGGATGAACTGAATTACTTTGATAAACCAAAGCCATTTAATTGTGTCCTGCATCGTTGTTCATACCACATTCTGCTCTAAGCTATTACATCCAATTTCCACCCTGATGATTATTATGTAGTAGATACTAATAGAATAATGGTAGAAGAACAGGAGAGAGCAGAGGTAATTAGGAAGCAGTGGGTCATCTCGTTTGCCCAGAGGAGGATGCAGGGGGAATTACCTGGTCCACAGACAGTGGAGACAGGAGGAGGGAAGGAGAAGAAAGGGAGAGTAGAAAGAGGGAATAAGATATAAATGTGTGGAGGAAGGGGGGGGGGGGGGGGGGACTTGAGAACTGGAGTATGGATGGAGACTGAAAAAGCGAGAGAAACGTGACAAGGGAGAGGAAAGAGAAAAATGAGACTTGTTTCATTTTGAAATGATGGAATGTGTTCCCACCCCAGAGCTTTGTTCAATAAGCCGCCTTCTGTTGTCGAGCTCTGGAGGAGAGGAGGAGAAGAAAGAAAGAAATAGAGAGCATGGCCATGCGTATGAGTGTGTGCATCCAACCTATAATTCCATAAAGACCATTAGTCCGCCTGTTGCCTTAAATGCTGTTCACTTATTCCCCTGCATGGCTGATTGAGATCAAAGAAAGATTAAGACATGGATCTTTACAGTCATATGTAAAAAAAAAAACGTGTATATGCCGATGATGTTCTGTTATTCAAGCAAAGTGTTTGTTTGTGTCTTATTAATAAGCAAGGTTAATTAATTGGCAATCAAATTTAGATATTTATGTTAGCTGTTATGACACAGGTTCGAAAGTTGACTTATCTCTTCTTATTTCCTATTTATTTACACACACATTTGTATTATTACAGTAAGTAACTAGATATCTAAATTGGTGACGTTAGATTTGTAGGGCAGGAAATAGCTAACGTTTTCGTTAACTGTACTTTCTGATGCTGTGGCAAGAGTGTGATGCATTTAGTTGTTAAATTTGACTAATTTCGATGCTGGTTAGTTATATTGCAATATGGCTTTCAACCAGTAGAGGTCACTCTGTGTATCGATAGCAATGTGTAGAGCTCAAATACCAATTTGTCAAGCTGTGTTTATCCAAGAAGAAGAAGACGGAATTCAGGTTTTGTCAAATCTTAACCAACTAATCTGTAAAAGCAGATCTATAAGTGGATTTGCATTTTCGCAAGTCGCGGTAGAAAAGGGTCAACTATAAATGATACATTTGATGATGACTGGATTTCATTTCGCTCCCTCAGTTTTCGGGTCCTGGCGTCGTGCATGCTGGCTCATTGTCACACTGTCTCACGGTTACTGTGACATGAGAGCAGAGCCATTGTTAAAGTGTAATGTCATCCTCGGATCTGAGCCTACGTCCACCCACTGCACAATTTAGAAAACTGCAAAGTGTGCAGATACCCTTTAATGATATTAGTAATGCCTGTGCTTTTCCTACAATGACAAGTCAAAATTTCTGCTGTGAAAAAGGTCATTTAGTCAGTAAATGTGTCTGTATTAGCTCCAGAGAATCTGACTTTATGAAAACCAAGAAGGATTTAGTGGTTGTTGTAAAGTCACTGGTTTGGTTGTGGTTTATGATGAAATATATGTGTTCAATTATACACACCATTCATCTTTATGTGTGTGTAGTCGCAGAAAATGAATGCAGAATGTGTTTATTTTGATACGTTTTATTAAGATTTGTGGGATGTAACATTTTTTTGTGAATCTCACTCTCAAATACAGACGGTTGGTCAGTGAGCATACCAACTCACTGTGCTTTCAGTTAACTCTCATGTAGGTTAAACCACCCGCATCAGTGAGATAGTCCACACAGGGCAGGCAGGAGGGGCGGGGTCAAACAAACAAACACAGGACTTTCCTCCAGGAGACCACTGCTCATGTCCCATTTAACTAAAAGTAAAAATCTGAGAGGGTAGAGGGGTAAGAGGGGTACGGATCCTCCAAGTTGATGTGAGGATGTGTTGGTTTTATTCATGTTGTATGAACACATGGGTGACTTGCTACACATTCCTGCCAATATTTTCACACTATTCTACTGATCTGCAGGTGACAACAATAAGCCGAGGTATGCAGCGAAGTTCCAGCAGAGATGGAAATTCCAAAACAGGATTGTTTGCTACTGACTTGAAGAATGCTACTGCTGAAGGAATCTGATTTGCTAATGTTTTCTGAGGAAGAAAATGTATTCAACACAGGCGTTAGCGCTCAAAGGTACACACCGTTGTAAACGGAACTACTGTTTGTTTAAATGATAACTTTCATTGATAATGATATAATGATATCTTTAATAGAGTCCCTGTTGTAGTGATCGGGGAGACCTTAAACCTTTCCTCTGCAAGAATAGACCCTGATTTACCCTGCTGATTTAATAACCCAGACCACTAGCCCTGCATTAGGTATTGTAACATCAGAACATGCAGCTGCTATGGGGTCACAGCTTGCCTCTGCAGGCCATCATACTAACTGCACCATTTGTTCCCTCTGCCCAGTGCCGACACCTATCTTTAAATCTTGTTCCCCCATCTTGGTTCAGTTCATCTCCACATGCATCAACACATCTTTCCAGACAGAAGAGGTGACTGCTGCCTTCAAAATAGCAGCTCTGAGCTCAATGAAGGCTTTTGCTCAAAAAATGAATGTAATAAAATATTTGACTTGGTATTGGTTCACAGCAGTGCAGAAATGGTCTTGAATGAAGCTTCCCCATGACTGAATAATGGCAGCCAGTTCAGCTCCAAGTCTATCTCTCATTTTTATCACAGAACATAATATTTTCCTCAATGGAAGAGTCCTGAAACGGTTTTCACTCTTCTCCATGCACCGATTTGTAGGTGTCATGTGTAGCAATAATATTATGTATGTGTGAAAATATTTTTACAGTAGCGGTCGTTGCAAAAACAAACACACAACTTGTTAGATGCAGTGTTGGATTTGAGATGCTGTAGTTATGAATGGGAGGTATTTACAGGTTGAGTTACATTTGTTGATGTGCAGCGGAAAACATTCATAGTTCAACTTTTTTAAAAACCTTGTGAAACTTATACATCAACCATCCTTGGAAGTTGCCATAACTTAAGTTGAATTCTCCTTAAACTGTCATTTAAGAGAAAATGTATTTTATGGCATTTTTCACACACCATCTTAGTTTCTTTGATGAATACTACCTCGCTTTCATTTGAGTCACAGTCACGATAATTCTTTCATTTATTGAGATTTCTACAGTGTCTCATCTGAAGGAAGGATGGGGGCGGTTTAGTTCAGTCAGGAGCAAACTAGACAAAAATCAACAGCAGCAGTCGGCAAAACAATAAATACGGGAGAGGAAAAGAAATGAAGAGGCACGAATCTGACACTACTTTTTACTTTTTCTGTGAGACCAGAGATAATCCCGTAGGAAACATGACAGAATCCAAAAGCCTAAACTCAAGGCAACAGAGAAGTTAAACTCAGTTAGGGCAGCAAAGGAAGATTGTGTCGACGGGATCCACATGTGAGGGCCAATTTTCCTGAAGCAGCTAAAGAGATGCATTTTAAAGTTTGCTTTTTTGCTCATTCCAGTCACTTTGCACCACCGGCTGGAATACAAGCCCAAAACTTTATCTGTGAAACCTAGTCTGTGGATGTTGTTTCATCCCTATCACTTACCCAATCAGGCACAAATAATTGGTTCACAATCTCACTTTCTCTCACAGTCACATGGTTAAAAGCTCTCCTTGGTTTCTTTTCAGATAAGGCAGGTTTTGAGAAGCCCGGTTTTTCAATTGCTGTATTTCTCTGTTTAACTGTCATATTTATCTCATTCTGTGTTCTCTCGTGAATGGGAGATTTTACTTTGTTTTAATGTATATAATGTTAATTCAAAGTCTTTCCTGGTTTGTCACTGCAAGTAAAAAGCAGCTCTTCTTATGAGTCAAGCCTTTTTCTTCACCTTCCTTCTCTCCCGTTGCACTGGGAAGTTTCCACTCTTGACACAGACAAAGATGAAATCCCCAACAAATGCATCACGTAGCTCCTCATAGGTATTTATTCATCAAACGCAATTAATCAAATTGGTCTTTTAAAGGGCAATGGCAATGGGAGGTCTTGATTGCTGCAAATTGATAGTTAGTAGGCAAAGTGCAAATGAAAATGCACACATTTCAGAGTAGCCGGTTAAATTGCATTAAAATGGATTTCAATCACACTCCACAATCAATGTGCGCTCTATTTCAATAGAACCCAAAACAATCCCAGCAGCATACCTGGTATATCTCCGATTGATGGCAATGTGATTGTGATTCTTTGCAGTCAGATTAATCTAAGATCCTGGTGGCCAAATAGTGTCCTTAGTCAAAAAGAGATTTTACTAATTTCCTATCAGAGGGGAAAAGAGTGATAAAGTATGTCTCCCACTGCAGGCTGGAAACTTGTCTCACCTTCCTCCCTGAATCATATCCACTCTCCTCTACTGACTGTAATTGCTCTCTCAAAATATCCCCTCTGTCTCTCAGTCCGGCACTTACTCTATTTCTTTTCCAACCATTTCCAGCCAACAGTATCAGTTTATGGTCTTGTGGGTATGGTCAGAACCAAAAGGGCCCAACCTTTGCACTCGTAAGTTTGAGTGCTTGCTCTTACGGAGATCTGGGAATTGAGGATTATTACGCTGTTATCTTCACAGTAAATCACCCAGGGTTAAACATATTCCAAATACTACTGTAAAATGCAAATGTAAGGATTTAAATCCCAAACAATGTCTTTGAATCACAATGTCCCATGCAGAAAAAGCACACAAACAGGTGTTTACGTTTAAAACCATATGGGGAGATCAGGGTAAATGGATTCACTTTTGTTCACATTTTTTGCAAGTACAGCGAAACAAAATATGCATTCACCTCAGGCCGTAATTGCTGTGTATAATTAACGTTGCTGGGCATGGAAACAAACACAAAAACGTGAATGTAAAGCAATTTTAGAAGTAAGATCCAGTCTTTGAACGACCTGCCCCAGGGTAGGGATAAGCATGAAGTAACAGAAAGCCTATAGAGGTCAAATGTGAGACTCTCCCATACTACAGAAAAATACATGCACAGATCTCTTTTGGAATTTTGGCAATTTTACTAGAACATGTTCAGCCGCCACCTGTTGGATTTCCGGCACAGATGATTTGTATCTTTGCAAAATGTCCCAGTTTTAGTGTCTAAAAACATACATTAACATAATCTGTTGAAGCTAAAAGGACACCGCTCACTAAAGATGTTTGTTCTGCGTACTGTATGTATATATCTGATGCAAGATCAGGGAGACCGATCCCTCGCCTCTGATCAAATCATCGTACATCTGTTCTACGACATCTGAAAATCCCACTCGAGCAAACATTTCTTATCTTCAATTCAATTATTTGAATATGATTACATAATGTTAGAAACTGCTTTACACAGCACATCAGCTCCAGAATGAGTTAATGAATTCATATTGTTTCAATAATAAGTTCTCACATTTATCTAATTGCATTTCAATACATTATCATGATCCTAATCTTTATCAAACATGTGAAACTCTCCTTTACCTCCTACTCTATGTGCTCTCTTCTATCAGAGATAGGGGAATGGATTTCATTTTTGATGTCTGTGTGTAGATATAAGTGGTGAGTCATCTAGCCCACCAGCTCAACCTACCCATGTTTAGCTCTGCTCTGCTCTTACAGTAGTTCTGGACAAGCTGGACTTCATATTCAATAGAAAAACGGATTCGTCCTCTTTTCCCTTAGACCAAATTATCATTATTTTTGGTATAATGTTATTACTTTTACCCACTCTTTTCAACTATTCACTTAAATATACATTAAATTGGGCTCTACATTAAAAATTAGAAGGGGCATTGCAAACTGCCAAAGATTATTTGTGTGCAATAGCCCTTTACTAAGAGGGTTCAAAGTAATACTGCACATAGAAAAAGGACCCTTGCACTCTGTGTTCTCACACAGAATGTGAAATGGTCAGTGTTTACTTCCTCCATACCTTTAGCATAAAATTCCCAACTTGCCTGACATCTATATTAACCTACTTCTTGACCACTTCACGTTCATTTCATGGCACATCAATTTGTGACCCACGGACATGTACACTTTTAATTTCATCTCATGAAAAAATATGGGAAGCAGAGTTATTAATGTCCGGAATAAGCTAATGTAATATTGCATCATGCCTTTTGCTGTAGGCAAATACATTTTCATGGTGTAATTTAACTGAGCCATTGATTATTTTCATTCCCATTTGAATATGCACTGTTGCTGAGGTGCAGATGGGCAAGAAGAAGGCAGTGACAGGCGAGGCATGGAATAAGCTCAGGAACGATATAGTGAGTGGATGGTATACAAAGGAGCACCACGATACCCTTGAACCATCACTATAAACTGGAGCGGGTAGGAGCCTGAACCTCGGGTAAGTCATTGACCTACATGGAATGCAGCGAGCTGCTTCGATAGACGTATGCATTTCACCTTGAGAGCACCACTAAGTGTTATAGGACTTGCTAAGCTGCTTAGCTGGGTACTTGATTTGCCTCAGCACCATGCTCTACAAAAAAGTAATGCTAGCTCGAAAAATAAAACCAGCAATCTCCCTCCCTCTCTCGCTTTCCTTTTTTAAACACATGGATCCTGCCTAGTCAAACACAGCACATCCTGTTCATACTGCAAAATGATGGTTTGGTTGCTTTCTGGCAGTGAGATAGAGACATCACGTAAAGATAATGTAGCTATTCCAGTCACTTTGAAAGAAGCACAGTGGAACAGAATGTGGTTGTTGTGCAGAAGGAACACAGACGCTATTTTAAGGGAATTCAAACGGGGCAATTTTCTCCTCAGCGGGGATGGGCATTTGGTAATTTGAGTGAAAAGGAACAAATGCATCAAAACAACTCTGCTTAATGAATACACTTGATGTATAAATCCCCCATCTTTACTGTCCCAAAACGTTGAGTGTGTAGCACTGGTGTAAAAATGCTTTTTAGGCATCCCAACATTTTTATTCAGTGAAGTCTGGTATTTAACAGTGTGATTAGCCGTGGCTGTCATGAATACCAGATTATGTTGTGTGGACGTTCAAAAAAATCTTTCACTCAATAACTCCAACACGTTTTTAATACCACCAGCACATTTACAAGTCTCTCCTCCACACTTACAATCAAACACATTTTTCCTCTCACAAAGAAAGGTGTTTAACTATATTTTCCCTCCGTAGAGTGAATCAAAAAGCTTGCGTTTGCTTATTCTCTCCTCCTCTTTCTCAATCAGCAATTTTCCCTTTGATCTTTTATTCATACGATTAAGTCTGTGTATCACCAGACTGTTCAGTCTATATTTCAGGATATGAAGAGACCATCTTTGAAGTTGGGTGTGCTGCAGTCGACTCTCTTTGGCGAACAACAAGTATTTTTTCTCCAATTATTGTTGGAATTGAAACTCTTTCCATCTCTTTTTACCGTTTGACCTTGAGTGTAAATGCACACAAACATTTTCCTGTGTTTTTCTGTGAAGCATTCACTGAAATGTTTTCCATCTTAACTGAAAAAAAAAGAAAAAGAAAATACTGAGACACTTTCATCCTTCCCGGCCAATATACTAGCTATGGCTTTTGTCACCCAAAATCTCTTTCATAAACATATTAATTTGGTATCCAGTGATTCACTATTCATTAAATTTTTCTTGTTGTTATGGCCTCTGTGCTCCTCAAATCAAATTTTTGACTTGATTATGATAATGCTTTACTCTTCAGTCCACCTCTTTTTCAGTGCCAACCTCCTCCATTCATCTTCCCTCTGCCTTCCTTTTGCCTATTTGTCCTTCCCTGTCTTTCTCTCACTGACATCTGTTTTCTATCTCTCACCTTTATGTTTGCCGCCATCCTTCGATCAATATCTTTAACCCTTCTTTTCTCTCTTCTCCTTGTTCTCCCCTCCCCTTTCCCTCCTCTACTCTCTGCCTCTACTATGTCAGAGCTTCCCTCAGAAGATAAAAGGTTTAAGAATCTTTAATGTCAGATGTAGGAACAGAGCACGTGAGCAGGCACAGTCAGCAGGGATCTGATAGAAACCTATAGAGAACATAATGAGCGAAAGACAGTAAAGCGTGGTGAACATGTAGTAATAAGGTAATTAATAAGGCGGTGAGATGGAGGAAGTCATGAGGGAGGTATAGGTCGGTGTAGGATAACAGGTCACGTAGAGAGAATGTCATTCGTGTTTCATAAAGCTTTTCTTAGACTAAAAATGTAACAAAAATGGTCAGCAGGTTACTTTTTATTCATATTTACTCAGACTGAACCATTTCCCATGACTTGTAGCTCAGATCGTTGCCCTGAGCTAAAGAGCTAGCACCACGATGACGATGATCTCACCAGGCATGCCAGTGAAACTGTCAATGCACGTTTTTGTCAGTGCACCACCCTGTAACCTGCTACAGGATAAGGTGTGAACGTGCGCTTTTGTGTAATTGTAAGATCCATGTTACACCCTGCAGCTGATTCTGGATACAAGGCAAAGCACGCCTGTATTTTTATGTTTTTCTCTTTTTCAATTATTAATCACAACGGGCCAACACGTCCATGTGCTGGAATGGCCCAAGGCGGGACGTCACTAGAATTTAAAGACAGGGGGGCCTTGCCCCAGGAGAAGCATACAAAATCTTTGCGCTTCCATCTTTTCAGTACTGTATTAGAACTACACAACAACCAGTGAAGAAGTCAGTAACAACTTAAACAGACATTGTCTTCTTCCATTGTCTTCTGTTGAACAAGAGTTAGTGTAACGTTAACTTTTAGACACATTAAAGCTGCATGCTCAGAACAGGCTCTGATTACGTAAATGTGTCTTAAAGTGATACCGTATCTAATTCCTCTCTCCATTAAGGTGCAGCTCTAAAGAATGTAATTTAATTACACCAATTACTGTACTGTAGATTGGTTCAATCAGAGTGTGATTTTGCTCAGTAATGTTTCTGTCATGAAGTATACAGTAGAATAAACCAAGACTTTAAAAGATTTAAAAGGTCACAAATCTGACAACATAAATATGAACTTTACCCACATAAGTATGTATTTATTCTGTATTTATTCCAGCAAAATGAGGATGAAAAAAGATAAACAGGTTTTACAGAAATGCTTCTTTCTAGAGTATATTCTTTCTACAGACTATGATGCTATAATCCTAAAACGCTATGTATACCCTTTCATCTGTATAGGATTATTCTGAAAAAAAAACTTAAAAAAAAAAAGGGTCGCTCCAGCCCCCCTAAAAAAGTTCTAACATCACTGGCCCAAAGATAATCTGCACTAGCATGATGGAGTTATTAATACATTTATTATTTGTCCACACAGCATGATTAAAAAAAAATGCACAGGAGTAAATGGCCTTTGGACTCCATCTTATTACAAGACCCTTCATCCCACATTAGTCCATCCATACCCCCTCTCCTGTCTTACTCACATGCACGGATATCTCCCCTTTATTTTTGCCACCTGCTCACACCTTCCCAGAGCCCCCGTGGGTGCACTAGGGAGCAGACGCAGAGCAATGGAGCAGCAGAATCCAACAGTGGATTAGCAGCAGTATGTGAGAGAGGCCGGATCCAGACACATTCCTCTGGGGAAGTCAAGCCAGCTAATCCGACCCCAGTGCTTAGTCTATCAACCCCCTACCAGCTGCACTTTGCCCCTGCACACAAACACACAAACAAAAAAATATAACCCAGGCGTGAAGATTTCAACTTAGATATATGCCCAGTTTTACGGCATCACTGCACATTCACATGCCAACAGGCATTCACACAAAAAAAAATAGAACCCAAGCGTGAAGATTTCTCCTAACATGTATGCCAAGGCGTAGCCTACAGCATGCAACTACATTAAACAGGCACACACACACACACACGCACACACACACACTTTAGTGTATATCCCTGCAGGGCACACATTGTACATGTATACGCAAATAGTTTGACCCTTTGATTGCATGCAGTTGTGCATACCATGCACATAGACAATGCATGCACACACAATAACAGACACCTGACCCAAACCTCCAAACCTCCAGGCGTCCGTTCTCATACATGGCCACTGCTAATCAGAACATGCTGCCCAGATTCACAAGTACAACAGCCTGAGCCCCCGAGGAGGAAAACAGAGCTGTTGCAGTCACTGTAGCAGTCTGACTGTCCGTTTAGTTGGCCGGCTGGTTAACCAACTGGTTCATTTATTCGATGCAGTGGCCAGCACATTAAAGTACAATGAACACATGAATCCCTTTTCAGGATGAGATAATAGCAGACAAATGTTTGCAGGCGGGATGCTCAGCCATGCTTGCTTACATGTATGCATGTGCAATGGCGTGTGTGTTCAGTTTATTTTCGTATGAACTGTTCAGTGACATGGATTCACGGGGAACACATAAACAACGGGAGGATCTGGGAACAGGCGGTCTGATTGCTCATCAAGCAGCAAGCGAGAGCTTGCAAAAGGCATCAATACAACTGAAGCCCACTCTCCTGGGCCCACCTGTCGATTACAGTGGTAAAGACAAGCTGCCCGGTGCCTCAATCCATTCCCAGCAGCCTCCACTGGGCCTGTAGACACCTGAAGAATTCTGATGCCAGGAGGGAATAAGGGACCTTCCACTTCACACTGGCAGATACGCAGTGGTTTGCCTCTGCTGCATAAACCGTTCAGATAAACAACCCTACCGAGAAATGGAGCAAGGATACAAATCTATCACTCATGTGTGATTCAGTTTGTTAGGATAGAATGAGATAGATTACAGTAATATCAAACTGTCCACAGAAACATGTCAAATGAGACTTTCTCAAAGCGCTCCAATACATCGCATTAAGACACAAAATAATACAGAATAAAACACAATTCAGGAAGTGCTTTATTTGCAGCACAATCCCAATTAATTCTCAAGGCATTACCATTATAATTGTGATAGTTATCACCATTTGCCCTCAAGGGTTGAATTATGTTTTCTGAATATTTGGACAACAACCCCATCGCTGCTTGCTGCTTTATAATTAGACAAAATTAGAGCTGGATCAAGCTGTTTTCTCTCATTTATCCTCCCATGGGAGAGCAGGGGTAGGGGTGGAGGTTTACCCTGTCGAGCCAACTAACCTTGGACACAGAACAGAAGCATGCAAAAAGTTGATAACCAGACAGCAGGTGTTTCACTTTAGAGTGGGGTTTTAGGTAATGTCTGTTTTCTTATACCGTCCATCAACTGTTTGAAATAAATACAAGTATGAATTAAATAATTGTACTTTATTCAGAGGCACATTATTTAATAGTGAGGAATGGTGAAAGCACAAGTCAGTTTCCTTACAAAAGTAGAGCCTCACAATTTTGAAAGGTTTCAGCACCGCGGACAGCTCCCACTCTGTTACTGAGAAGCGCTCTTCCCCTCAGATGCAAGCAGAGGCTCAAGGTTCATTCATTAGGTTTCCTTATGAAGTCAACCTGCTGCTGACTTCACTCTAATAAATCCTACCGATACTAGGGTGCATGATATTGATTCCCATGGAGGTTAATGCAGCGACAATTATTACGTGGGAAATATTCAAATGAAAAGCCATGCATATAATTGATTTAAACATCAGCTGATATCCGAGCTGCTGCTCTCAGAACGTAGTTCGGATTAAATGGGAATCTAGCGATCGTGTTGATGGGGGGGAAAGGGAAGCAAACCCATACGCATTAGAATCAGCTGACCCCACCTGAACGCCTTACAGGCGGAACGATGTTCATGTGTGCAATCACGGCCTCTGCCTTCACCGCTCCCCTTTTCCTCTCCCTATGAAAAGTGGAGGTCGGTGACTTTTCCAAAGCTAGATGGCAGAAGAGCCCCACTGCAGCGGAGCTGCGCTTTGCGCCGTCATCAGCCCATCTTTGCATTGCAAATTACCCAGTCCCATCACTCCCAATAACGGGCCCGCTCGATCTCCAAAATGAAAATCAGAGTTATGGAGGGATTGCCTACCAGGCGAATTTCTTTCATCAGCTTTCGGGACGGGACGCCTGTCTGAGTGTCACCTAACACCCCCCACCCACACCCTCATCCACAGCCTCTCTCCCCTCACTCACACATAAACCACATGCTGTCACGAACTCAGTTCATTTCTTCCTCAGGATTTACATTCAGCCCATAAAGACGCTGCTTCCCACTCTTTTGCCACTAACACCCCACTGTTCCCACTTCATGATTTGTTAGACACACATCAACCACATCCTACTCACACAGGACGCTCTCTCTCTCTCTCTCTCTCTCTCTCTCTCTCTCTCTCTCTCTCTCTCTCTCTCTCTCTCTCTCTCTCTCTCTCTCTCCACCACCAATACCCCCTCCCCATCACCCCTTCTCTTCCCTCACTGCGCGTGGTTCAGTTGCCGATCGATAAAGGCAGCATTCAAATATAGGCTAGACTCCTCTCTGCCCTCGGCCGGTTTATAGGGATTAAAAGGGAAAGATGTTGCGCGGGGGATGCAAGAGCGCACCGCCAGATACGCTCTCACTTGATGCCCCTCTCAGCAGAGATGGTTGAGCCCTCGTCCAGGTTGCTGTGGTCCTCTCCTAAAATTCAGTCTCGCTCACTTCTCTCCTCTCAGCTGACATAGCGGCTTCTGCCCGTCTCTCCTCTGAGAAGGGGAAGGGAATCCACTTCAACCTGCCGCCAGAAAGAAAGAAAAAACACTAGACTGCAGGTCATACATGCGTTAGTTGTGTGAACATGAAAGGGATTTACAGAGAAGGATACTACGACGGATCTATTGAACTGCGGGACGTTTTCAACAGGAGATGCGTTAAATGTGGCCGAGGAGACTTTGTCCAAGCCAAAACGATGAGGACTAGGACGGGAATTGTTTTTTGGAATCTCATCTTTTCACTGATGTTCACTTGTGTGAAAGGTACGAGCTACTGCAGCAAGCCTCTGTGTTGTCTTGTGTGTGTGTTTTTTTTATGCGCTTGGTGTGCGTGCGTGTGTGTGTCGTGCGCGAGCGAGAAATGAAAAGCTTTAACATTACAGACGTGCTCCAAATACGCTGCCACGGTTTACTGGGTAGAGTTTTAAGAGACGCATTTCGCCGGTTTGCCGCTCAATGCAGGCTTTGACTGAGTCGCTCAATAGATATTCTTGCGGTAGCCTACGCTCCTTCTAATAGCCTACGTGAGCTGCTTTGCTTAGTAGGCTAACTAGTGAATTGTTGGGGCGCAAGTGCATGCACTGCAGATTTCCTATAGGATATGATAGCGATCCTCGAGCCTTCCGCCTTTCTCTCTTTTCTGGGTCGACTTTTCAAGTATTTATATGCGGTATTTGCGTCAGGCTGCTTTCACACCACACATGTTAATGGAACCATTTAGGGGGGCCGAGACAATTAGTAGGAAGCAATTTGTCGACTGGTGTTTATCGGACTTGCCAGTGCAGGCAGGTGTAAGGTGGGCTTGTTAGTATTCCAGTGGCTCTTTCTCGGGGTCTGCCCATTTGAATACTCGCTCTAGATGGTGAGGTAACCGCTGATTCCATTTTATTCCTCATGTGCTACATTTATTCAGACGGATGGCAGTTATACAGCACGAATGAAATGTCCCCTTTTTCTGAAACAGTTTTCAAAATGACTCGGAAATAAAAAATCTGTCAAAGCAATTGCTCCTGATTTACCACTCCGAACCACTGCTCGTCTAATGTCCACTGACATTTAAACACCATTTAGAGAAAACCAATTAAAAAGAAGAACAATTTGTTGCTTCCTTGCAATGTCAGTTCCAGATTTATTATAAAACTATGTATACGTGTGTTTCTCTCTGCCTGTGCTATTTAATGTTGCACTCAACGTGTGAAATTCTAATGTTCAACTCAAGAAAAAAGGCGAATCAAATTCCAACCCTCAAAATGTTTTTCTTCTCAATGTGTGTGTGCGTGTGTGTATACAGGGGTGTTGTGTGTGTTTGTGTGATTGTGTGGTAGTTTATCTGTTGAATGCTTGTATGACTGTCTGAGTAAGGGCTCTCACAGATATCAATTTACATGCAGATTGTTCACCCTGTGAGTAATTCTTATGTCTGTCTATTGGGGGTGGATGAAACGTGCAGCATGCAGAGTAGCAGTGCCCACCAAGAAGGAGCCAAGTTGAGCCGAGCGGAGTCGGCCACAGTGCTGTTCCTTCACCACCCACATTGTGGCAATGTCAAACCTCGAGGCCACTACCAATCCTCCTGGTTCTGTTACTTATTAGGGAGCTAGCCAGGGATTGAGGAAGAGGGGTAGGAGAGGAGGAGGAGGTGGAGGTGGAGGAGGAGGAGGCTTCTTTTGGAAAAGAGCAAAGGAAATAGTGACACAGACTAAGGTGAGCAGGAAGAATCATGAAACAGCTGTTGTTCTCCTGCTCTGACAGCTGACACAAGGTTTGCAGAAGTAAAAAGATAAAGATCTGGCCTATGACTCACTTCTCCTGCTAAGATAATGATGCCTCTTTCTAGCAAAGTTTGTACAACGCTACTCTGCTAGAGGTGCATTTCCATATCAGATTATTGTTGAACCCCGATCCACGTACGTGGGTGGTGCACAGTTCACAAAATGATCTCAGTCCCATGTCTGATTCTTGGAACTCCATTACTTTAAAGGGGAATGTTGTCACACACAGCAGCTTAGTGTTGTAATTAATAAAACAGCATTGTGATGTTTGACATAAAAATAACATGTTCTCACTGCGGCTGTCCGCCGACAAACGACTGAGGACATCCACTGCAACTCTGCCACCTAATCCTCAGGGAAGTTAGAAAACTGTCTTACACAGAAACGTATTTAGGAAGCTAAGTTGCAAGGACTGGAGTTTTTTTTTTAACAGAGCAAAAGACCAGGGTCAAATATAAATTGAATTCCTTTACACTGATAGTGAGCACTTTACTGTATCATCTCTCGAGTGCAACCGCTGCTCTTTGCCATTTTGCCCATGACAATCTCACTGCATCCATCAATCGGACGACGATCATTCAAGTTCACAAAAACGAAAAAATGTCACAGCCAAGAGCGCCCTATTCTTATGACACATGCTTCTGTTAGCAGTAATATCATGTAGGAGAGCAGAAACCTTTACAAACGTTTAGTGAAATAAGATCCACATTGAAGTTATGGCCACAGATATCTGGATTTGCCCTTTATATATTTTATGGTTATTGGAATATTTCTTATTGAGACGGATGAATGTCATGTTACTTATCATTTTTTCTATCTTTATTTCCACCTCATATTGTACTTTGCACATCAGCACTTATTCAAGTATCCAGGTTCTGTCTTTTGGGACGTCTTTATGAAAGACAGTCCCATAGGACTAGGACTGTCCTGGAACAGAAGGATATATAGCAGTGACCAGATAATGAAAAGCAGGAGGGGACGTGATCATCATGGGAAGTTGGAGGGACACCAGAGGGGAGGACAAACAGAACTCCCAGGCACCGGCCTGTTTCCCGCCTGATATTAGCATGTCAAATGACAGTGACCGATCAATGATAGTGAACAGATTGTTGAAGATTATCCATCTGTTGTGTCCCACCACTTCTACGTCTTGTGATTACGACGTGTTCCTCAAATGTCCTGCTAGCTTCCATATTTAAAAAATAAATAAGCCTAGTTGTGTTTTTTTTTTTTTTAACTCTATACCAGATAATTACATATTGTAATAATCAGGTGGGGTCTGCACAGACAGTACTGGCCACTGAGCCCTTGATGAAGACTTTCTCTCAATGTGATTATGTAAACAGGCTGGAAAGGCTGCTGGGGCTAATCAGGATTACAATTTGTCTGTGTAATTATACACTATCTACAGGGAATATGGGGCATTATCCCACTGCCCCTTAGGTTCTCAACCTACGTCAAGTAGAAGAAGTAGAAGAACCACCTGAGTTCAATTGGAGCCCATTTCTATCGGTACAGAGGCTGGAAAAACTAGCCTGGACCGGGAATGATCTGCAGGTTAAGCTTAAACTTGGGTCTGTTATCTCTCGAAATGATTTTGAGAATAAAGGAAGTGGTCACTGCTGACTAACAAACATAGACCCAACATGCTGCCTTCTTAATGCATTGTATTTTCTTCTATCTGTTGTTGCTGCAGTGATTTTATGTTGCCGTCCTGTTATGCGTTGGAAGTTCTTATATGACCCTGTCTTGGCTAGGTCTCACTTATAAAAGAGGTTTTAATCTCGTAGAGGTTGTATATATTTGATGGGAACAATAAACAACTTCCCAATAACACATTTTCTCTTTTAGTGCTGATATCTCACTGCATAGTCCTGTGGTGTACCAACGTAATACTCAGTTCACCCATGGGCCTCTTGCCCATGGCTTTAGGCCTGGGCCAGGCTCTGAGATGCTGCTGACAGGTCCCAGTGAAGGTCGGATATAGTTTGCTGGTTCTGATTAAGTCAGTTCTTCTCAGGTGTCAGTTTTAATGTAAGCAGTCCTCTTGGGGAAAGAGAGATTGGCAATATCTTGTCTTCAGGAAGAAAAGTAGCTCAGCGTTTGTTGAGATTAAATGTAATAGGCTGAGGAGCGGCTGCTTCTAGAGTCAAGGCTAGAGATCCAAGGTGGACTGTCTTTTGCATCTGAGGTGGAGGTTTCAGAGGGAATGCAACTCTGTTAACGGCCTGGAGGCACACTTGCAGATAACAATGTTGCCTCATCCATGCAGTGGTTAAAATCAGGAAAAACTGTCGGGTAAGAAATTTGCAAATTCATTGTAGTTGGGCTGTATTTATGCAACACTTATTAGGGGTGACTTGAAATACAGCAAAACATTTATTTTAAGTGAGATTTAACATACAAAGCAGCATTTACATTTCCAGTATTACTTGCTTTATAACCCGTAACTTATGCAGCCCCCTCCTCAGTGACCACTGTGAAGGAACTGGTAGACTGCTTACTGGAGCCTGCTGGGATTTCACAGCATATTTCACAGTAATTAAAATGATAGGTGTGGATAGCTTAACAGATACATGTTTAGACTGTCAACTGCACCGCTTTGCTATCAGCGCATATCACCTCTAAGAAATAGACCGAAACATGTCGACCATACAATCTCAGAAGCCTGTAAGATCATTTCAAACCAGCAGCTTTGTTTGAAAATGATTGATTTCTTCACATTGCTGTTAATTTAACAATTGGCTCGGCTGTTTTTACAGGTTTTTTCTCGGCTCTTCTGCGAGGAATAAAGACACAGAAATTTGATCTCCCATGCAGTGTATTTTCAACAAGTGAAAATAACACATTCAGGCCTCTGCTCCACATGGTAAAAAAAAGAATTGATTAGCTAATCATCTGATTTTAGGGTTCCATGCTGTGTAAATTGGCCTTTGGCACTGGCCCGTGGAGCTACATTTATTGAAGCCCTTATTCGTCCATCTTTGGCCATTCTCAGTTCAAAACAATGACTAATTTTGGTTATAAGAACATTATCAAGGACAGACTGAAATGAATCGCTGAGCTGCAGTGACAGCAATATTAGAAGTTCAACTCCAACCTGTTGAATCTGAAAGCATTGACAGAAGCAGGAAGAGCATTGTAAAGCAATTGTTTCTGTATTGCGCCACCTACAGGCAATAAGTGTTACAACTACAGCGTTTTTGTTGTATTTTTAATACCAGCCATGTGTAATTTGATGTTTCATCAAGTTTTTTCTTCAGAGTGGGAGGAAGAGTTTATAGAAAATTAGTAATGTAAGTTGACTAAAACTAGAGGGGGAGCTGCAATAAGTTATCCAGTAATCGATTATTCGCTCAACCGTTTTGATAGTGGAATACAAACATTAGCTGGTTCCAGCTTCTCAACATGGTGATTTGAAGCTTTTGTTCGTCATGCATGACTGTAACAAAATATCTGTTTGGTTTTGGACGGTTGGTTGAATAAAACAAGACAAAAAAAGACTTTTGAAGACATCATCTTTGGCTGTGGGGAAAGTAACAGGCTTTTATCACAGTTGTTTGACTTTTGTAGACAAAATGATTAGTCGAGAATGATTGACTGATTAATTTAAATTATCATCAGTTACTACTACTAATAATAACATGAATAAATCATATTTTTTCACATTTGTTTTTATTAATGTCATTATTTGTATAATGTTATTTTACTACTTAACACATTTTTCAGGTGGTCAAGTGTCCAAACCCCAATATTAAGACCATCTTCTCAATGTTTAGAGAGGGAAATCTACATTCATTTTACAGCCACAAACGGATATGTATTTTTTATTTTTTTATCTAATAGGCCTATGCGCCGCAGGTTGATGTAGCAAAGTCATGTTCAAATCAATGAATTTATGACAACTAAAACAGTTGCATAGAAGCCCTCAGAAAACTGCAGCCATTACACTCACTGCCTCCAGGTGGTGCAAAATCGCCTAAAGCGTTTACTTTCTTTGCTTTTAGGTGGCACGATCAAGGTCTACATAACCAAGATGTAACTGCCACCATTACTTTTCTTTCCCACAGGTGGAGCAGGTCGGCATGTACCGATTTGATCTAGCAATTTTCTGTAGAATCTGCAGCCAGCTAAACATTGATGAGGTTGTTTGTGAGTTTCTGATTGGTTTTCAAGCGAGTTCCATGAGGTGCTGTGCATCTAAAAACACACATCCTTATGCGAACAGGCTGTTAAGCGGAAGGAGATTTTTGCTACTTGGAGAATGAAAAACATTTGAATATTGTTTCAGCCTCTGTGTTTGTCTTTAGATAGAAAACGTTTCTTGTGCCTCTTTCCCTTTGCCGTTTTTCGGGGGAAGTGAAGGGTTGATGTTATTGTTTGTTTGGAAGATTGGAGGCTAGAGAGACAGCCGTCCTATTAGATCTGCTGTTGGCTCACAGTGTTGTGTTGTACAGCAGTTCTCTCAGTGGTAGCATGGCATCAGGTGCAATATGGCTCAGTCGCACTTTGAGGAGGTATTAGTGTCTAGCAATAAAATACAGTATCTGCTGGGAAGTGGGTAAAGCACCAGCAGCATGCAGACGCTGGGAAACAGTTATTACATTTGGCTATTCAGACACCCAACTTCTGTTATTCCCTTGTACAGTGGTGTGTGTGTGTGTGTGTGTGTGTGTGTGTGTGTGTGTGTGTGTGTGTGTGTGTGTGTGTGTGTGTGTGTGTGTGTGTGTGTGTGTGTGCCAGCTGTGTTTCAGTGTGGCAGTGTATTTGATTTGAGTATTTCTCACCTCAGTGGTTGGCAATTTAAAACCACCAAATTAAATATTTCAGAGCCCTTTTCCAAATTGCGGTGACACAGTGATGAGGTAATAGTCATTCTCTAGAAAGCCCCTTTTCTGTTTCAGTTGTGTGGAGCCCATTTCCCTTTCATCAAGCATGCAGACAAGCATAGTGAGAGCCTGCGATTATGCACATTCTATCAGTATGAATTGTGAAGGTGCAGCGCGGCCATGCAGATAAAATGCTTCTCTTTTGGGAGCATCAATTTAAGATTTCTGTCTACTAAGGTTGCTGTCTAGGCCCCCATCATTGTTGTATTCCTGGTTGTGCTGATGAAAAATTATTTCTCTTTCCTTCATATTTTATGTCTGTGGCTCAGAGTACAGCTTGTCATAGATCTAAGAGAGAAGAGCTTGGATTTCTGAAAACAAAACGACATCCAAATATAACCCCTAAGTGCTGCTGCAGCACTGATTTGATATGGGGCAGACCCTGAAGATGCATGATCTGAAGGGATGACAGCAGACAAAGCAACAAAAGGTTTTATTTTTACTTCCCTTGCACATTTCCTCTGATCAATGGTTATGTTGAGAATACTCTATAATTTTAATTTCCTCTTCTTTTTGTGGACTATATAAAATCAATAGTGAAGTGAGTGTCCATGTGTGACACCACTGTTTTTCTTTCTTCCGTTTTGTAAGAGGTGTGGATACTTTGCAGCAAATAAAGCCAGGATGTTTGTTGACCTTTGTTTTTCACGGTAGGGGCTCTATCTTCTCTGTCTGTGATCTGTAACCAGGACTCACTGATGGGATATGTCTATGTTAGCTGACTCGCCTTTAAGGTCAAGTACAAATCAATGCAGGTTTTTTTTTTTTTTTAACTTTGATTGCTAGAAGTGGTGCTGTTGCTTCCCCCTCTGTTTGTGATAGCCCATCATCATGAAGAATGATGAAATGCCATCCAAAAGAAGAGGTGTCCTTGACTAAGTATACACTAGAGTCAATCGTGAGGAAATGGAGTATCAAGCAGAGAGAGAGAGAAAAATACATGCCAAAAATAAATCAGGAAGAGGAGCTTGAAAGCGCATCGCTCGGTAGGCTAGTGGATACTGCAGCCCGGGATTTGTGTGAAGAAAGCTGCTGTGATGTATGAAGGGTGAAGGCGAAACGCTTTTCGTGCATATATCGACTGCTGAGCCTTGTTCAAAGCAAGGCTCTTTTTTTAAAACTCTGAAATTTAGGATTTTAGTAATGTATTGATTTTACAAAATTGTTGTGAATATTTATGTGTGCACAGCAAGAGTGTCTAGTCATACAGTTCATTTTCTTTTGCAAATGTATGATGTTGATTCACTGACCCATGCATCCTTACAGTCAATATTAATGAGAGATACATACTATTTATATAATGGTATCTATATGCTATGATGCTATGAGAAAAACTTGTATTATGTATACCTCACACACGTATGTTTCTACCAGGTTTTGGGGGACTCTCCTTAACATTAGATATATTAGCTACTTAGATAAAGGCTCTGCTTTAAAAGTCATTTAAGAAATCCTAAATAAAGTTCAACACAGTCATAATAATACAGTAGATAATACTTGAATTAGAAAAGCATTCAGAAGAAACAATCTCTCATGAGACTGACGGAACAAGTTCACCTCGATTTTTTTTCTTTTTGGTCTCTGGGCTCAGTGACACTGGCTACAATAACACCAGTGGTATGATTACAAAGTGATGTATTGTGTCTGATACAACAGTAGCTCAGGTGGGAGAGCATTTTGGTGATAAGTCACATGGTGGCTCTTCATGTCCACTTCTTGAAGTGTCCTTGAGCAAGACTACCTATCCCAAATAGTTCCAGATTCATGTGCAAAAACTGTAAGTCGCTAGGGTCAAAAGCATCTGCCAAATGACCCGATGTAACGTGATAGTTCAGTTTGACGATGTAGCACTTTCTTCTGACAATATAGACTTTGTAGGACAAAGTGTCGAATAGGCCGTGCCAAAATACAAAGAGCCCTGCAGCTGATGTCCTCTTGCTGTTTTGTTTGTCTATACGCATCACAACGTTGACTTAGGAATAACTTAACAACTCAAAGAAGATGGTTTCATTCACAACCTTACTGCCACTCTATGCATTGTTATTCCATCAATGCATGAAGTTTACAATGAATGGTTCCAAAGGGGGGCGCTACAACATTTCTTTTATTGCCAGTATATTGAATGCCATAAATCAAGGCAGAAAAACATATCAATAATACTCTGATTGCTCTAAGCAAAGGGTTTTGTTGGACGAGGTAAGCCTTATTGTCTCATTGAAAAAAATTGTTTTGGACACGCACGCTGCCACACAAACCGGGGACAATAGACACCCGAACACAGCACAAGAGACGGCAGATAAATTCAATACAGTTTAAGGAGAATATAGCAAATAGAACACAATGAATTTGCCAAACTATGTAAGTGCTGCAGTCTTTTCTCAGAAGTCAACAGTTTCACTGTCGGGGGAAGAAAAGAGTTTGTCTACCAGTTAAATCTGCCCTGCGAGATCCTGAAGCAATTACCTAAAGGGAGCAGGTCAAACTGTGAATGTTTATTTTCCAAGCCCGTTTAATCGTGGTCTGTTTAAAAATAGTCGATTGGGACGGGCAATCTTTCATACCCATCAGCAATCACACATTACACAATGGTCTGTTTGTCACTCGTTATAATTTGGATGGCAGTAAATGACTCCTCCTCACCTCGTCCTGCTGCGCGTAATCATTTCTCTTTATGGCCCAGCTACAAATCTGCATTAATGGTGGAGGACAGCGTATTGGCTGTTTCCTTCTTTAGGGGGCGCCTATCCCTTCCTACACTAGCTCATGTACTGGAAAGCCAAATTGTTGTCTCTCATAAACATGAAATTATGTATTTAGCCTGCAACACATTTCTATTATCCATATGATGCATTATGTATTTTGTTTTGAAAATCAATCTCATTCTCCTTGCACACGGTGTACATCACTGTTCATTAGCTGTTTCTTTCGGCTCAGAGTCTCTGTATTCACTGGGCAAAGAAGAAAGAATCACATTCATTCATCAAGTCTTGTTTCACCCTGTGCATTAGTGACAACAACACATATGAATATGCATTTATTGACACGCAAACACGCACACATTCAATTCAGACTGATAAAAAAGAGACAAACCCCTTCAGAAATGTCATCAGGGTGGAAGACACCTGCCATTTTCCTGCCTCTTGCTCAGCCAGCATAGCAATCAGTTCTGAGCGTCAACGACTCGGTGTGGTGAAAATTGTGGTATTTCTGCGCATATCCAAAAGGCCAGGGGTAAATGTAACTATTTGAGGAACAGCTGGGACTGTTCTTGAGCTGTCTGTCACTCTGGCTGCCTGCTGAGGCCCGGTTTCTTTTCCAGACTTCTGCAATATGATACTGATTCATATTTCTAAACCGCATTCTCCCTGCTGTGCAATCACAGCATGTTGTTAATTTGGTTTCTCATCACAATTTATGGTCGGTGTTGCAGCGTGGCACCAACACGAGGTCTGAGAAAACAATTGACAATTGAAGTGATGATGATGGAGGTCAGAACAGGCCGCTAAGTGATGACATTCTGTAGGTGTAAGTAGTAAATGGATGTAATGCATGTCCACTCGCCTGTACAATTAAGCACATGGTGTTTTCCATCTTTTTCCCTTGAAGCAACAAGATGAATGATTACAGCAATCTTCTTTTAATAGATGCAGTTCTTATGGAGATGACAATGTTTAACATATTACAAGCTCATATGATTCACAGCATTGAAAAGGGTAGATTATCTGGATAGTTCATGAGGAAAAAAAGGAAAAACAAGGGTCAGTTCAGTAGACGGAGGCAGGGGCAATTTGCTGAAGATGCAATGAAGGAAAAAGTTGAGAGGGATGAAGAGAGGGCGAGAAAGGAATAGGTGAGACAGCTGCAGGGATACTGAAGAATGAAAGGAAAACAGAGCTGAGAAGGAAAGAGGGAGAGAGAGAGCACAAGAGAGGCGGAAAGATGGAAATAAATATCTCTGCAATGAGCATCTGTTCTGTCATCTTCAGGTCATCAGAACAATCAACCACACAAATATTGCTAAGCAGTTCACACAAACAGCATTACTCTGAACATTAGTTGTCTAATGCACTGAAATATTTCAGGGACAGGGAATAATAGAGCTCTATGGGGACCGTCCCTGCTGTAATGCTAAACTCCGGGTGATACAAGAGAATGGCCAGGGGCGGGGGATGCTGTGGCATGCCTCCTTCACATTCTCCTCCAACACCTGGACTCCAAGGTGCTCTTTACAGATTTTAGCTCTATTACACTCTCTTTAATACTATTTAACGGCATCTGATTATCAGCCATTTCTACCATCTCCATGGTCCAACTCTCCTCACCTGCTGGATCCACAGATTCCTCAGTGGCGAGGACATCAATTTTCTGAGTCCCCTTACATACTCTGCAACAATGACTGTCTTAGCCTTGTCTGAATTCCAAGATGCTTCAAACATTCTGATGACACCGCCATACATGCCTTCCTCAAAGCCACAGCCACTCAACAATGTGTTACCTGCTTCACCCAGTGGTGCACGGATCGCCTCGACTCCTACCTCCTCCTCAAGGTCACAAAGACAAAAGGAGGTCATCTTTGACACCGGCAATAAACTCGCCACCCATCATAGCTGCACTTCCATCAACAGCCAGCCAGAGGAGCTGAGAGAGAGTTTTAAGTACCTCTACATCATTCAGGACAACAAACTCAACTTTGATCACTAAAGCGCAGACATCCATAAAGGCTGCCAACAAAGACTCTTTGTCATCCGCAAACGTATGGCTCTCTCAGTCAAACCCCTCCTCATTCCTCCTAAACTGAAGTATTTTCGTATCCACCCTCCTGCTATTTCAGCATGCTCTCACCCTCACCAGTCGAAACAAGCTCCTGAAAATAACTCATTTATCTTATAAAATAATTGAACTCACCACGCCCGTTCTGCCACCTCTCAATTACACTGCCAGCCCCTCAACCCGTGCTTCACCCTCCTGCCCTCTGGATGCAGATTCAGACCCAATCTGTAAAAATAAAAAAAACTCTTTAGGAGGAGTTTTGTGCCATCAGCTATTGCTTTAAATAGCCTGGGCTGTAATAGACTTGCATTGTTGTTCTTGTTTTGATTATACCTTATTTTCAATGTTATCTCTGTGTACAGACTGTGAAAGTAATTTCTTCTAAAGAGGACAATGAAGAATTAATCTGATACAAGAGAACCTCAAATAAAAGCAATTATCAGCCTATTTGTCTTCTCAAAGTGTGGCACATGGTTTAGGGCAGTATAGCTCATTGCACAGCTCGCCACGCCTCAGTTTGTGACTCGCATCAGTGGTAAAATAATTTACCTATACTGTGTGTTAGGTGGTATGACAACTAAGTAAGCAGATATGCTTAGTTGGAGATGGCTTTTAGGTATTTTGCAGTCGAGGTGGCTCTCCTGTGGACTTTGTCTTGTAAGTGGAACAATAGTGAGGATCCCTGGTTTAGGCTTCTCTCTGGGCTCTGCTGAAATCCTCAACTCTTGCCTCAGGTTAATGTTATTTTATGGGGACATAGTACATCCTTCCAATATTGTGTGGTAACCTCATCACAACGCTAGTCTTTTTCTACTTGACCTGCACTCATTGTTATGCAGCAATGATTAGAACTGGATGTCTCTTGTTTAATATATTTTTACTTAACATTTAAAAGAGTATTCAAGTGATTTAGTATGGCCATTTCCATAGGGGACTCACAAGAGTGGGATTAAAAAAAGCTCTCATGACATTTTGTTTAATTGTATGGATCAAGTTCCAAACCACTGGATCCTATAATTCACCTGAATAGCATCTTTCATTAGACCCATACTTGCCTCCTAAATGCTCACTTCTTACAAACTCACCCAAAAAAGACCAATTTGGCATTGTACTGTAAAGCCTCAAACCCAAACCCACATACAGTAACTCTGATGACATTATCAGGTTTTCTTTCAAATTTTAGAAAGCTGTATTACTGCCAATGTTACAGATATTTCATACAATTCTATCATCCATATGGCCATGGCCAGGCACAATTTAGTTGTTAGTTTCGAAAAATGTATTCACAATTATGCTCCTGAAAATGGAAGAAGTGACATACCAGATAAACAATAGACTGAAGCTCTACGTCAGTATTCAAATAGTGTTTTGCTATGCCTTTCTCAAAGATCTAATCCTCCCTTTTCTGCCGATGTGAATTAAGTTTAAACTACAGCAGCAACTTTGGGTGGGCTCACTTTCAGTAATGGACATGTCTTTGTGAAACTTATTTTTCAAGCCTATTTTAAACAGTCAGTGTACTTTGGGTGCTCTTCATTTGCTCTTACTTTTCTTTTAAACTGTCTTATACACACCCAGTCAAAATGATTTTAGTTGGAAACATGCAAAATGTATAACTGCTTGGAAAACATGTTGGTGGCTCTTTTTATGGCAGCTTTATGATAATGAAGGCAATATGGATCAGACATCTAACAGGTAGGCTCTATTTCAGATCATTAACTTCAAAAATGTGTGACAACTTCATATTAATGATCAGTGGAAATAGAAAAATGCAACAAACCCTTTAAACAGACCACCAAGCAATAAGAAATATCACAGTAGCTGTCGGTCAAACATGCTGCCACGTTGCAATCAGGCTTCTCATCTGCACTTTTACAGTCACGCTGGAAACTTTGTTGGCTCTGTGAAGAGGGCTATCCCCGTAAATCCGATATTCCTGAGAGTACTTGAAAGCAACAGTGATGCACCGTGTCACAGATTGGATCATGTTGACCCTGAAAGCAGCGCATCCGTGCTGCAAATTTGCCATGATTACCCTGTTTGCTCAATGGTGGCAGGAATAATTGCAACTTAGACATGCGTCAAACCGTGGTGAGATTTATTTTTGCCCCAGTGCATTTCGAGCAGAAGCTCATCACGAGACAACACATCATAAACCTGCACGGGTATGATACTTAATGTAGCCATAAGTGGATCTAGAAGAAAGGCCACTGGATACGGGAGGAGTGAATTGGTCTCTGGGGCGGGTCACTTATCTGCACAATAGGTGGAGATATACTGTATGATCACGACCCCCGTCTCGACAATATCCTAAAGGAATTGCAAGATGCAAAGATTGTGGCAAATATTCCAGAGAATTATAATTTGTTGTAATAATAATGTAAAAAGTTTTTTTTGTGTGAAATATAAACAGCTGCAAGACTTTGTCCAAAAATAATGAAACAGTTTGACAAGAAGGGAATAAATTGTCAGTTTTTGTTTGCTCACATCAAGGAAGGCGTGCATATCAACAGGAAACATTAGCAGTGTTTTTCTTGTTGGAATCCATTTCAGTTGCATAGTTGCCAAGTGGTGCGTGATTGCTTTTCTTTTTTCACATACAGCAGTGCATATATACTATGCAACACATCCTTTACCTACCAAGTGTGAAAAGCTAATTACACTAGGAGTAAATTGTGTGGGGGGAGGGGTTACCCATGCATCTTAATTAAGTTTGCATTTCATTAGACGAGGTGCGAGATAGCCTCAAATAAAATGGCACTTGCGGTGTGACACAGTGTGTATGGGATTATACAAGGCGTACACTGGATGTAGAAATGTGGAAGAATAGGTGTGAATGTGGGAGTAAAACGGATACTGTAAATGAACGCTGCATGAAGGAGACAGATTATTCTTGTATATATGTTTGAGTTAGAGTTACTTATCTGCTCATTTACATTAACACCACAAAGGTTAGCCAAGCAAACACATTATTGTCGTTTGAGAATGATAGTATAATGCTTAAACTAATACTTCAAGGGTATTGATTTTCAGCAAGCCAGTGCAGCAAAGTGCAAAGACATACATTGTTTGGGTTGTAAAGTGAGTGTTTAGGGTTTGCGGCACCAAATTGGAAGAGCTTGCCTGTTGCTTGTCTCTTACTCTTTCAGACTCACTGGAAAGCATTGTGCTGGAGTGATACATCACTAGGGTTTTGTTCGATATAACATTGAAAAACATCACTGCCGTTCTCAGTTAAGCATTTTTCTTCCATAATGACGGCAGTATTTGTTACAGCCTATTCTTCTTTTGATTCAAAGTGGAAATGAAATCATAAATGGAAACAGAAAATGTGTCTCTTATTCAGCAGGTTGCCAGATTTCCCTCATAGCTTCTGCCAGCTGAGAACAATGTGGATTTTAGAAACAATTTGTTCTCAGTTGAAGAAATATTGCACCTGGATTTAACAGGGTGCACACAGTTGTTACAATACAATAAAATTGTTACTTGGAATAACATCTGTTCAGGCCTATTTAAAAAGTGTTAAAGCCATTCTGTTTATTTACCGCTCGGATGTGTGCACCAGGCAAAATTAAATACTTTTACTGTAAGGATTTATACAATCTACTCCTTTTCTGTTGAAGCTGCCCGTGACTCATCCAGGTCATGGTAATCTTTGATCACGAGGCACTTAGAACTGAAGCAGCCTCTTGGATGAGAGGTGAAACATCTTAAAAACCTGAAGCAAGTCCAGGTGCACATGAAGCTTTCAAACATGTTGAAGAGCATTTCTTTTTCTACTATGCATAGATGCAAGATAATGACTGTATATTTTCCTTTCTTTCCAGGTTTTATTCATACTTGCGGAGGCACTTTAAAAGGGAGGAATGGGACGATAGAAAGCCCCGGCTTTCCATATGGATATCCAAATGGAGCGAACTGTACCTGGGTGATTGTTGCCGAAGAGGGGAGCAGGATTCATATAGTTTTTCAATCTTTCGCCGTGGAGGAGGAATATGACTTTTTATCTTTGTATGACGGGCATCCACACCCAGCTAACTTCAGGACGAGGTAAGGAAGCGGCCCTGAAGCAATGCACCTTGAAGGCTGTGTTTGAAGGCTGGCAGACAGGGACGGGAAGTAAGAGGGAGGGAAGCCTTCAATGATCACATCCGATGGAAGGTTTAGCTTTAATATACAGATGACAGACTGCATGCTTATGCTTGTCAGACAAGTCAGCAATAATGTTTGGATTGTCCTGTGTTCACTCTTTTCTGACATGGTTGTGTGCTGGATTGAAAAGCCCTCACAAAACTAGAAGAATCAGAAACCAACTTGCAAATATGCTTTTTTATGCATGAATCCAAAACCAGACTTTAACACACACATCATATGTATTTTTTTCATCAATTAAAGGGGAAAAAGTACATAATTCTGTTCAAATACAAAGTACAATGCACACTTATACTCGCGTGTTTGGTTTCCATAGGAAAGATCCAACTGAAATCTCCAGCATTTATTTCTGAATGAGTGTTTGCTTAAGTGATGCACAGGTCAGCTCAGTAGCAACACCTTCTTCAAATGCTTCACACTTCACAGACAGGTAGAGAAAAACCTGAAAATCAAACACAAAGATATCTCCTTGTTTATTCACTGAACAAACACAGATTTACTTTGTGTGCTTTTGCATTCTAGTAGCTTTACATCTGAGTGGTGTGGGGAGATTCTTCTGTGTTTCTGTTTTATATTCCTCATTCTCCTTCCGTCTGTAAAATAATGATTTGGCCCTGCTGTGTTTGATTTCACGGGACGGTAAGTGCACACTATGCAGCTATTGTTACGTTCAATAATTTCATTTAATTAAGAAAACTGATACCTGTGGTGAGACGACTTTTCTCGATGCTGCTCCAAATAGGCAGTGCATGCATAGAGTAACATAGTATTGAGCGCTAAGGTTTAGGTATTTTCTCAGAGTACACTGCAAGGATTTTGATGAATAAATAATTCTGATACTTATGATTAAATATACTGAAATCACCAACATGAGCTCAATCAAACCTCGCAACCTAGGGTTAACCAGCAGGTTGTAAGCTATGCAGAAATATTTTGTAGTTTGGCTATAAAACAGAGATAATATGAACTGCTTATCATGTTCTATTTCCTACTTTCTGAAATAAAACCTGCTTTAAAGAAACCTTGTTTGGATTTCAAGAGAAAATGCCACACAGGTTTCACACTTTCCTTGTCCACCCAAGCGCTTAAAATAAACCCACTCTTTATAGATACGTCTTCTATGTACTATAAGAAGATTATCTATCATCCTGGCTGATACACACATCAGCTTTTAAAACTGTCAAAAAGCCTTTAAAAAAGTAAACAAAATAGAACATCTTGTGTCTGATTATCCACTCATATTCACAAGCATGCAACATCAGAGGTGAGTGTGTGGGTCCAGCATTTCTGTCTGTGAAACACTCCAAAGGACTATGCCAAAGTGATTCCTCCTATGTGGCTCAACTTCACTGGAAGTGGACCGAGGTCACACACTAACGAAATGAAGGATGTATGGCAAAGAGGGACAATGAAGTGGAATAATTCAAAAGCTGAATCATTGTTGATACTTTAGCTGCTGAATCACTTTAGATACTTAAAAGATGATGTTGCATAATGCTGTTTTCAAGGTCAGGCTTATGAAAGGTTTGTCACTATGGTGGCTGACTCCACATCATTAAATGATCTCACTTATATAACTCATGCTGCAAATTTATCATTTAAAAGCCTCGGAATATAATGCAGTTATGTCCGCGCTATTATAGAGCCGTTCCTGACATTGGTATGACTTTGCATGCATATCGTTGACTCCAGAAGCATGGTAAAATTGGTTGTCTCCATAGTAGTGAAATAACTCCTTGCACAACTCGAGCCAGACCAAAATATCCAGCATTACCACCACATATTGGCTCATTGTAAACAGAGGGCATTTTAATATCAGCAATTTGAGTTTAATGGAGGTAAAATGGCACAACATCAACAAGTTATGTGATTAGTGATCACACATGCTGTTGGCCTTGCTGCTTCATATGCTACATTTATTGGCTGTCAAGTATGACTAGTGTTAACACAGTGCCAGAAATGTAATTCAGTGACAATGTATTAACTTTGAAAGTCATGAGCGTATTCTAGTCCTGCTCAATGTGTTAAGTGTCCTGAGATAACTTCTGTTGTGATATGACACTATAAATAAATTGAATTGAAAATTAATTAATTAATTGTAATCACCTTAAAATTCGGTGACACTGTTGAATCTTTTTGTATTTCCATATCACAACTAGTATCAGCATGAAAATGAATTTATAATTAGAGTTTTTAAAATAGGAAAGAATGGGCAAAGTAGAGTACAACCTCTCCACATTGATGGGAAGTAGCTAGGTACATTTACTCAAGTACTTTACATGGGTATCTTATTTTATGCATCCTTTGTACTTGCACTCCATGACATTTTAGAGGAAAATATTGTACTTTTTCATCGTTATATTTATTTCACAGTTCACTATAAAATGTATTGTTATAGATAAGGCTACCCAAATGTAAAGCCACATTTAAAATCAATCAGTATCACTATTTAATATATTTGTTTAATATATAACTTTCTAAATGGGTACATTTACTTTAATACCAGTATAGTTTGCTGCCAGTACTTACTTTATGTAAGATTTTGAATGAAGGGCTTTTAATTCACTTGTATTGCTTTATTTGTAGGCTATTCATTCAAGATCTCAGTACTTTTACCACAATGAGCAATTGTGGGAGTTGTTAAGAACACATTTACACTAAAGAATACAGTCCAAATTCCCCAGTTTCCCAGAATGCAGCAGAAACCTCCCACAGTCCAGCAAACACGTAAACTGTCATCAAAGACACCTGTGGAGAAGAAGATGTGTGTAGAGGAAGGTTCAGTTTGACGTGCGAGTGACTCGAGTAAGTGGCTTGTTTCATTGTTTTTGTTTCACTCCGCTGTCTCTTTGTTTACATAATTTGCTCACAGTAACGTTACTGGAGGTAAAGTGTTCTAGGTCGAACGTCAGATAGCGTCATAACGTCAGAGAACGGCTAAGCTAACTTAAACATGACGTCAAGACTTTGTAATATCGTTGGACACAATTATTGATAATATTGACTTGGGACACGAATACCAACACGGCAGAAAGATTTGCATCATCTTTGCATCTGCAAACTTAATATCATTTTCGAAGTTCATTATAATGTCTGTAAAATTGTTGGGCAACTACACGCTTTTAAGGCCTTATTTGCGCACGTTCCGGAGTCGATGTGCGAACGTTATTGACACAATGTAGGTTCGTAATTATTTTTTAACGTGCAACAATTTCGGACGGATAAAACGGTGTACCGTTAGCGAAATTTCCCACAGCAACAATGCACGCTCATGTCATTAGGTGCACCTGTCCTTTCCTTGGTGTCAAACGTCAAAACACCTCTGTGAAAGGTTCTTATTACAACATTACCCTTCGTTGTTTTTATTTTGGGTTATCGACAGCTTAACTCTGAAAACAAAAACAAATCTGTAAATCTGTTATTTGTAGCTACGTGTAGTGTGTATGGTAAATGACTTGAACAGCTCACAATAGTGCAAGTTAAAAAAAAAAAAAAAGAACAAACGCAGAAGGAGCTTCATTATTTATTCTATTTGGGTTTCATGAAATAACAATACAACAACTTTATATATAGCTTTTAAAAACAAAATGTAAAAAGTGCTTCAAATAGCAGCAATATAACTCAAACGGAAAAAAGTAGACAATGGGTTGGAGGCAGGAAAAGCCTGTCTGTAGGCCTATAGATGAGTTTTAATACCAGATCTAAACCTAGAAGGTGTCCTCAGGAAGAGCATTCCAGAGAAGGGGCCACAACAGAAAAGGCTTGCAAAAGCATTGAAAAAAATATGGATGTGGTCTCTGTGATGTGACCTACAGGTTTCTGAAAAGCCATTTTCAACCTCAAAGTGGGTGGCTCTGTCTGTCGCCATCTTGGCATACAGTATAGTGTGTATAGTACCCCTTTACCTCATTTTAAGCCTTAATATACACTAACTGGCCAAAAACACTCGTATATTATTATATTTAACTGGACGGCCTTTATGATTATGGCATGCATTTGCCATGGCATTGTTTCAGTAAGCCTATGCAATTTCACAATATTTATTTCTGTCCAGAGTTGCATTAATGATGGGAGAGTCGGAGCGCTGCATAGTCTTCTCCAGCACATCCCAAAGATCTTCAATTGTGTTAAGGTCTGGAGTCTGGTGGACAATCCATGTGTGAAAATGATGTCTTGTGCTCCTTGAACCACTCATTCACAATCTGAACCCGATTAATCCTGGCACTATCCTCTTGCAATATGCCTGTGCCATCAGGGAAGAAAACATCCACTGATAGAAAAACCTGGTCATTCACTACATTCAGGTAGTCAGCTGACCTCATTTTTCTCCCACATAATGTTGCTGAACCTCAACCTGAAGCAACCCCAGATCTGAACACTGCCCCCCACAGGCTTGTATGGTAGACAATAGGCTTGATGGGTGCATCACTTCATCACCTCTTCTCAGCCTGATGCGCCCATCACTCTGGAACAGAGTAAATCTGGACTCATCAGACCACACAACCTTTTCCATTGCTCCAGAGTCCAATCTTTATGCACCCCAGCAAATTGGAGCTTTTTTTCCCGAACAGCCTCACTGATTTTCTTAAGGCTTCACAGCTGTTTAGTCCCAATCCATTGAGTTCTCTTCACACTGTGCATGTGGAAATACTCTTACTTTCACTATTTAACGTAGCCATGAAAAATAATTTTAGGCGAGAACAGTGAGACTATGGCGGCCTAAATTAGACTATGGCGGTGCGCCATAGTCTCGTCAATGTGTGGGAATCACTGAGTAAGGGTTACATAACTTGCCAGCTCAAACATATTATTCACTGCAGTAATTATACAATGGAAGGCTCTTACCTATTTGCTTATTTAATCCAGGTGGTGACTTGTTCTTTGGACAGGCAGTGTAATGTAATGGGACAGTTAAATTAGGTAAGAAGTTCAGTGTAGTCAAAATGCAAGTTTAGAATAACTATATTTTTTTTACCTCATTTACATTAATCTAATCAATGCAAAACTATACTACAGAACTACTGTAATAACCATCACTGAAAAAATCCTGTTTCATATTGTTACAGCCCAACTCAAAGGCTGCAACAAAAATGGGAGACCCGAGAACCTCAAAGTAATAAATGTGGAAGGTCAGTGATCAGTAATATGTGGATGTGTGGGAAAAAGTCTGAACCAAATAAAACTGCAGCTGTGCGTCGTCCATGTGCCTCTGGTGAGCTTTTATACCTGGGGCCACATCAGGCTCAGGTGTGGCTCATCAGCTTTTAATGCCCTGCATGGAGAACGAACACAGATGGCAGTAAAAAAACATGGTAGAGTGCACAGGTGTACCAAAAAACAAAAACAAGTGGACACTGGGTGCTGTGTTATTGCTGATTAGCTGTGTCAAATATAGGGTTCACAATTTCCAAAACAGCAAACCAGAGATAATATTTAGTTGAGACTTTTTAAATTTGCATGGAACTAATCCCGCTATTCACAGAGAAGGAGGGAAAACAACTAACTCTTGCTACAAGACAAAAGCAAATGGCTAAAATTCTGATGGGTTTTTCCTGATCCGGCCCAAACCTCTAAATAGCAACGTCGTTCTTTGTGTTTCAATCCCACTTTTGTTTTTTCCAAGTGGTGGATTTCATCACAATGTGAGACTATGTTGTGTGGCGCCAGGAAATGATAATTCCATGACAGTCTTTGCTGGGCCTCTGGGGCCCAAAATGTACGCTCGTAGAACGCCTGGTCTTTTAATTCTCTCCAAAACAAAAATCACTTAGAAGAAGGAAAAAAACAAACTTCCTTACCGTATATTTTCATATCTTTTGTTTAACTTCGTCAAGAAAGATGCAGCCCAAACTTTCCCGGCTTGTTTTCCAGCAACTTGTTCTGAAAGATGCTTATTTCCATATGGTAACACCTGGTGCCTTTTTCCCGATTTTCCTTCCTTTCACTGAATGTATATAGATGTGTTCTTCGCTCAGGTGTATCAGTCACTGGAATGAATAAGAAGGTGAACACAAGGACAGGCAACCCTTTTTTCTGCTTTTCCCCTTCTAGGGTAATTATACATAGAAATCTTGATAGAGATTAAAGATGCCTTAGAGATTAATTTATTAATGCTTTTATTAATTAAGGCAGACATTCAGAAAGGAACGTGACAAAGCAACAATTCATTTTTAACATGAAAAAGAATCGACATCCCCATGATGGACCTGATTAGTGTCTCCGCATTGATCTATGCATTCTCTTTGCTCTGTGAAGTCCCCCCCCCCCCCCATCCCTTTCACTCGGTGCCGCACTTTTATTACGTACAATCCCTCTTGCCTGAGAATGGCTGGTTAAAGCACTCATTATTGTGCTGAAATTATATACGGAGGATGGTAGAGGAGAGGAGGTGAGTCGGTGTAAAGCCTTTTATTCCAGTGTTGCCCCAGACAAAATCTAACCTAATTAAGGTGATCTTTTTGCTGCTGTGATTATACTATTACTATGACAAGCTCATATTGAGTGCAGTATTGATAAAGGCTCAGTTTTTGACTTGTTAGAGATGTAGTTTGGCTATAGAGCTATATTAGTTCTTGCTTTACTATGTTTCTTTAGGCGTTTCCTATTGTTTTTTTGACTATCATCAATCTTTTTTTTCCGTCTCTTAAGCGCACTAAAATTGTAGTGTAGTTTTTAAGCAGGCTCACACTGTGTATGTTTTTTCAAATCTGAATATCAAAGATACACACACAGCTTAGTTTTAAGCTGGACCTTTCCATCGCAGGTGACTTAATTTGAAACAAACTCAATTTGTGTGGTTTTTCCTCTTTTAAGTCAATAAATGTTGTTTTTAGATTTGAAAAGAAACAATTCCTGAAGACATCACTCCATTTTTCTATTGTAGATCGGCCAAGGTGACGGTTACTTGACATATTTAACCATTCTAAACCTTACTTGACATGCCACAGGCGTTTTAAGTGGTAGAACGTAAATCAGTGACTCTTGACCAGTGTGCTTTATACAGTATATTGCTACCGAGGCTGAACAGTACTAGTCATGGGACATGTTCCAGGCCAAATGGTTAGATTTATGACTAAGCAATTAGCTACCAGAGGCTGTGATTGGACTTACAGGGATTTTTACAACAGCTAAGGGGATATGTTAAGCAGAGAGAGCGTTTGTTCTCTCTGCTTCCCCTGTAAAGCTACTCCAGGCTGCACTCAACTCAGATTTCCAAGCAGTTTCACCAACTAATATGGATTGAAGCAGAACATTTTGTGACAAAAATATACGAATTTTGGAAATGATTGCATCTAGTTAAAAACTTTTTTTTTTTAACTACACTGCAAACGGACTGTTTCCATGGCTAAACCTGAACCAACCCTTATCCCGAACCCACACCTCCTGAGGGTATCATTCTAAACACAGTTTATCAGGCGAATAGACTTCAACATAATACCTGCTTCGTTTCTTCTCTACCTCTTAAATGTTTCTCTCAGTAAGTTCAGTGTGTCCTATTTGTTTTTTTTGATCTTCCTCCTCTATTCTGTCCATCTCTTCCAACCACATATCCACCCTTCGGCTCCAGCCCCCCCCAGGACCCTGAATAGTATAAGCGGTTACAGGTAATGGTTGGAGGGAATTTGTTTGCTGCAGTAATAATATTGAAAAGCTCTGAAGTTATTTTTTGGGGGCCACTGAGCCATCCTGGCACTCCATACTGTTGTAAAGCTGTCCCTTTTTTACAGTGTCGATATTATCATAGAAGTACATGGCAAGTGTCAGTTAGATGCTAAAGAAAGAAGTTCAAAAGAATAGGTTTCATGTAGAGTGGTTTGTTGTGGTGAAAGTACGAAGAATATCAATGAAACACTACAGTACTGCATCCATGAAAATGAATAATGTCACTTGTAAGCAATTTGGACACCGTATCTATCTTCACCGTCACAAGCAAATCATTAGTCATGATGGGTGAAGTAACTTTGTGACTCATTGTACTCCATAAAAATCACTTTCCAAATAACTGAAAGTAGCTTGAGGTTTTCATGAAGTAAAAGATGGATTAATGGCTGTCGTGCTCCGTTATTTAGCTTTCTTGAGAAAATGGCAATGTTATTCTGTGCAAAACAAGTTGAGTGACACATTAGACGCACTTTATGACCATTCACCATAATACATTTACCTTTGCAATTACATTTTTTTTCTTATACATTTTTTGTTCATCCTTTACTCCTATTAGAGAAGAGCCAAGGATGAATTAATTGATAGGATGATTTGACCTTTATTACTGCAGTTAGTATAACGAAATGCCAGTGTCTGGGGCTGCTCTAATGAGTTTGGACATGTCAGTGCAAAATAAGTCTATTAATCATCCCCTGCTGTTTTTTTTTTTCACCATTTTGAGGAAGTGGCTAGCAGGAAGGTCATTATTCAGTCAGTTATGTGCCTTATTTTGCAATTTTGCATTTTTTTTCTTTCAATAAAGAAAAAGCAAGTGGTTTACTTTAATTGATGCGTACTAAGTTAGATCAGTCAGAACCCTTAAGGTCTCTTCCCCACTCTATCCCAGGAGATACAAATGGGTTAAGAGCAGTGTAGCAGTGAGGCGAGGTGGGCAGCACAAAGAGATACAAAGAGGCAAAGCAGCGCAAATGGTGAATGAGCAATAAAGGAAAAGTAATGGTGAATATGAGCAACCTCGTGCAACGAGTAATGGAGAGACAGCTAGTCTGCCAGAAAGCGCTAGTGTGACACAGAGGGAAAGAGAGAAGGGGGGTAGAGAGACAATGAGTCAGGCAAATAGGGGCACATCATTCCCGTCTCCCTCTCTCCCCTCTATGACACGCCAATACCGTGACACACTAATCAGATGGTGGGAATGTCTGAGGGGAATGTCTGACAGCTACCTTCAGGGCTGATGTAGTGTGTTCAGGTGGAAGGAAAGGCTGCATCTGTCCAGGCAATCATTGGCAGACTGTTCCTAGATACAGTCGTTCTGCTGCCACTGGTGTTGCTGTGATCCGTAAACGTTCAGACACCTGGCGCGTCTCGAGTCACAGTAGCATTTCTGGTTGACCGAAACAGATGCAGCCCAACCAATTTTTGTTTGACTCGCTTGTAGCACTTTGCAATTTCAATTTGTGGAGCAGCACAAAGTTTAATTAAGTATTATGTTTATTTCTTTTTTTGTAAATGAGCTTTCCCATAATCTCATAAAAGTTCCCATCTCAACTGAAGTCAATCATTATGTATGCTGTGCCACTGTGACTCACTTCAAATGCTGTTTTTGTTTATGAACAGGCTTTGATCAAATTCATCAAAACAATTTCATGCAAATGAGTTGGTCCCGACTTTGTATGACCTCTAATGCACCAGCTTCCATCACAGTTCAAAACTAATAACCATTATCTCCCGTATGGAGGATGAACTTCTTTTCTCTGGAATTACATCTTAATCACAAAATTGTGCATTTTAAGCCAAACAATCCTCTGTACTTTCCTTTTCACCCTAACTTACAATAGATGCAAGATATGCAGATCCTCTTTGATCCTATTTTGCTTGCATTTAATCTCACTCAGATATAAAATAGTAGTTCTTAAAACACTCTGTGCCAATTATCTGCCACATTTAATGGAAAAGTTGGATGTAGCAGGTCTATGAATGCTGTGGATGTAAAAGGATTTTCTTGTCAATTCATACCCTATTCCAGTAAACCAGCAAGGACTTTTTCAGTAGGAAAAAAACATGTTACATTAAACGTAATTGTGTGTATGCCAGTGTAACCCATCTACAGTTCTGACCAACATTATAGTGTCTATCCTTTTATTTCTTCCTGATGAATGTTCATCTTTAATGTGATGCCTTTTAATCTTTTGTACTTCTACTCTCAAATTAAAGTTAAAGCTCCCGAGTGGGTCTGGGCTACCTCCCAAAATCAGATTAGGTCATAATCCGCTATTTAGGATCTTCTTTGTGTCATTTTAAAATGGTAGCGTGATTTAGTTGCTGACTTGTCTCATAGCTCACTCACAAGCTCCTTGTCTGTGGAGACGTCAAGCCCCATGGCGTTTTTTTGTTCATGACATTTTCCAACCATTCACCCAATTCTCCTGTTGCTAAAGCAACACGTGGCTGAATGCCACATGACGTAGAAACCGTTTTGTCTGCCTTTTTAAAGCCCTACTTAGGTCACAATGTGCTTTTTTGGTTTTAACAAACCAAAACACATAAGATATTCTGAAGACTCCTTGGAAAAAAAATGCTGTCAAAATGCTGACTGCCATTTAGAGGATTCAGAATGAGTGTTTCTTAAGCAGATGTGTGTTTTTATGATAAGATGCTTCACCTTCAGGTTTTGTTTTCAAGATTAAATTATTCTGTCATTACCTAGACATATACAATTTAAGACATGACCTGTCTGAATCAGAAATAGGTCTTTACCCAACTTTGCCTGGACTGGCAGCTCCTAATCGCTCTCAGTGACAGCTTCAGCCCCTTATGTACACTAACTCCATGACAACCTCATTCCCCTGCTATTTTGTGTCATGATGACAGCAGTGCAATCTACGAAAGGATTTAGCGATTTAGCCTGTTGAAACTTGGAACATAGTTCTGAAGTACAGTTTTTGCACAATGGCTTAGCTTTTTCTATGGCATTTTATTCACCGTGCTTGTGGCCATGAAAAAATGTCTTATTTTTTTAAATTTCAGATACAAATTATGGGAAGACACTAAAGAATAGGTCATCTGGACTAATTCTTCAGAGCACCCTGTATAGTTGCGACTCATGTAGTGCAGGTCGTCCCCAGATGAGAAGATCAATCCCTCGTCTCCACATGTTGAAGGGTCCTTTGGCAAAATACGTAACCCCAAATTGCTTCCATCGGTGAATGAATGTGTCCTGGGTGAGAAGCTGGCATCTTGTATGGCAGCCTTTCCCATCAGTGTGTGAAAGGGTGAATGTTGACACTTAGTTTAAAGTGGGTGGGAAACTAGAAAGGTGCTTTATGAATGTAAGTCCATTTTTCTCCCCTTCACATGTTGCCATAGCAGCAATTCTTTTACCTGTCCTCTGTATACTCCGTATTCACACTGAATGCTGTAACACCACATCAGTTGTCATTTGCCCTACTTCTTCGCTTCTGGTTCTTAAAGCATAGCTCTGCACTATGTGTACACTTGCCTGCTAATCATGTTGCCTTTCGATATTTTGATTTTGGCCAGCTTGGATATATTGCCTAACCAAATGACACTGAAACATTAATAAATGCAACCGTAAAAAGTGACCAATTGTGTTAATGTGCTAACTCTCTCAACCGTGCTTGCTGTTTTTGTTTAGGCACTCCAGCAATGACTTCTTGTGATACATGAGGTTGCCTCCACTTTTAAATTAACCATGATGGCATGCAAATTCAGTACAGTACTCCTGTGAGTGATTAAGCTCACAAGGTCACATTTTCAGTTCTCTTTCCTCCATAAATGTATTCAAAATTGCGTCATGTAGCAATTGCTTTTTAGCAGTATCTTGGCATGCTGTGCAGTACCTGCGACAAAGGGTAATTATTTAGTGCAAGTACCAGCACAGTTCACAGTGCTGTAATTGGAAACTCTATTGAAGCTGTAAATACAGCACCCTCTTCTTAGCTGTCACAGGGGGAAGTTCTGTTTTTCCACACTTGGCCCACTCCAGACATTATTCATCTGGCTTATTGTCAAGTAGAGGTTCAGATGCACAGCACCTCTAAACACTACCAATGCAAAATGGAAAATGACGAGTGAAAACTATAGCGAAGGAGACATTTTGTTCCATGCACAAGTTATGTGCGACACAGCCTGGCTTACAGGAGTGGAAGGTCGATAGAACATCAGCAACTGCTGCGGAGGAATGGTCAGCAAACACGTCTTGTTTACGACACCGTGAAAACTAAATGGATTTGTTTGGATCTGCACCTAATTTGAAATGCAGTAATGAAGCAGTCTGTTACAATGCAGCTGCCAGCTCTCAAACACCATCCAACAATAGGGAAGGTTCTCACTTGGGCTTTGATTGTATAGTACCCAGTATATTATTGGTGGACAAATTGCATCACAATGCTCAGAGAAGTTCTGTTTTATTAGACACAAAATGCTACACTGCACAAACTCACCAGTGGTGTGAGGGTTGACGTCTTTGAACATCATTACTTTTAGTGATAGTTTCTTTTGTATGCAGGGTTTCTGTATCATTGATTTTTAGTGCACACACCTCTCAATAGGAATTTATAAATTTACGATCAGCCACTTCACCCGGTGGCCTATCTAATTTAAATACAAAAATTACAGATGCTTAACAAACCCAGGTGGTGTTTTGGTTTCTGGCTCACAACTCACAACAGTGTGTTGTCTTTTTGGAATCATTACAATGTTTTGGGGAAAAAAGGACATACTTGAAGCAAAAACGTCGATTGCTCTTGAACTGGTTTTAGCATGTGAAAGCTGAAAAATGCAAATGTTTTACCATGGTAACATTTCTTTTAATTTATGCAAGTTTTGTTGGACTGTCATCACCTGTATTTAATTAAAACATTTGTCTTGCATAGGCTCGGGCAACAACTGCTCAATGTAATTGAATTGTTATTAGCATATAAATGTGATTCATATAAATTAAATCATACGTTCATTACTGTGGTGTCTGTCTCTCATCTGCAGGTTAACAGGATTTACCATCCCTCCGCCCGTTACCAGTTCTGGCTCCATTTTTTCACTGAGGCTTACCAGTGACTTTGCAGTAAGCGCCCATGGATTTAAGGTAGCTTATGAAGGTAAGAAAATGATCATTTTCTGCTCTTTGACTTTAATAGACATTAGAAATGGCCATTTGAATGAAAGATATGTGAAACTGGATTCAGAGACGACAATCAGGACAGCTTTTCATAAACTGGGTTTTCATTTGGAAGAAAAATGCACCAGCCAGGAGGAGTGGACACCACTTATTCTTGAGAGGGACATGTGATCACACTTAACTCACCTGATTTCCTTTAGGACCTGCAGTGTTGAGTTATGGAAACATTAGGTACCTCAATTAAGCAAATTAATCTCATATTTTTCAAATCAACATTCCTCCCCCCAAAGTCCCAGACCTTTTCTGTAACTCCAGAGGTGCATCCGAAATTACATGGCAGATGGTGATGGGAATTAGTTGAGCTAATGGATGTTCTGATTTATCTATGTTGAAGCAGAGCTGAGTGCAGCGGGGAGCTGTCTAAATATGAACTATCCTTCTGTGACCATCTTTCTCACCCCGACTTACCCCACTCTGCTGCCTCATGTAAATGCTCATCACTCATCCTTCTCTAGTTCTTTCTTTCTCTGTCACTTCATTATTATATTGTTTAGTGTTTTTTATTCTTAAGAATACTTTTTATTTAATTATCTTACCTCCTTTCCATTTTTTGACTTTCCCTATTCTTCCTTCCAATGTGCTTCTTTGGCTTGTCTGCTCCTCCTCCTTCTACTCCCAATATCTTTCAGCTGTTTCTTTACATTCTTTCTTATTCCGTTAACGTCTCTAGCAGGAACAGGCCTGGCCCATCCTCGAGCCTCACAATCCCATCTCTTCCATGATATGCTTTTCCATCCCTCTTTACCACCTCCTCATGTCCCCACCTGCCCAAGACCTGGCCAGTTCGGGACCTCTCCCCTCTCCATCTGCCCATTTTTGCTCTCCGTCTCCTGCTCTGTTACCCTCTCTTGTCTCTTTCTATCTATTTCTCTCTATATCTCTTTCTCCACTGAGTGGCTTAGTTGAATTGGATCTCGTCCTTCTGCTTTCACCTTTCGCCTGTGTAATCTTCCACAGAATTTCATGCTGATTTGGATGTTGATCACATTTTGTTACACATGAGGCACATATATTTTCCATTACTCAATACTGAAAAATAGGACAGTGGAGAATAATGTTAGGTGGTGTGATGGAGCTATTTGCACGTGATCTTGTGATTCTTGCGTGATATTGCTACTATTGCGAATCCAGCTGCTGCATAAGGTAATGTGATTTAGGCAGACATGGAGAAGGAGATTGAAGTAGAACATGGCATTCCAACCAACCAAAGATGAGGAAGAACTCTGGTTACATGATAACCAGAGATGATAGTTCAGCCGAATGTGTCTGTAGATGCTCATTGTAATTTTGACATCATGAGACCAAGACGACACCTAACAATATCCACAGTACCTCGCCATTGTGAGGCTTCAAACAGGATGTTCTCAGAGGGAAGTGGCCACTGGGCTTAAAGTGTCAGTGTCATCAGCAGGTTGTAACAGAGACACAGAGAGACTGGAAGACTCACAGAAAGGCAGGGAAGTTATTGAGACATTGACATTTTAAATAGTTTGAGATGATGAAATCAACATTGCATGCTTCTAATTAAATGCCCTTCTTTCATGATATAATATCACTGTAGCGTGAACTCTTTACATTTTCCATAAATTTCACCCACTTTTTGTGAGTAGAATATGTCCCCCAACCCCCTTAGGTACAATGGCAATACTTTGACCATAACCTGTACAGCTCTGATTCTTATGACTATCGTTCAGTTTTCAAAAGCCTGCTATATGTTTTAAAACTGTGTTTTCAAAGTGTATTGTAAATTTTATGCAAAAATAGCGTATGAATATATTTCTGATGTGAAATGATGTTGCTACATTAAATCCGTATTGGTGCGATTTAATAAGAAATATCAGTAAGAAAGTTACTCTATCATTATCGTTTTCATCACCATCATCTGAATTGAAAGCCCAACGGTTTGACTAATCATCATAAATTTTCATAACTTTAATTCACAGAACCTTATGCTTGACTTATAAAACACGAAAATGCACTCATCCATAATGTATTAATTTGCATTTCACTGTGGCTGCTGTATACCTTTCTTTCTTGTTATGCTGATATGGTTAGCTACATCTTACACGTGAATATGCATGTGCTGCACATTCTTATGACTAAAAGTTTGGGATTCTCAAAGTTTGTAGACTCTCAGATATGATTGAATCATGTCTGCAATTAAGTCAGTTTGAATCCGCCTGCATACAGAGGACTCTGTGAAGGACATGGCCAGATGGAATTTAATTTCTCAACAGCCTGTCAATCTTTTGTCAACTATGTTGGAATGCAAACCAACTCCTACCTTCTGTGAATTCTTTTACTGATTAGTTGCTACTTTCCTACCATAACCTGTCTGTCAGTGTGATCCTGCAATCTTACCACTCAGGCAAGGCCTGAAAGGGACAAGCTGCATTTATTAAGGAGTAGAGTTATGGGGGCTTTTCTACAAAGCAGCCAATCAATGGCCACTGGTGCTTGTAGCTTTCCAAGGGATAGAGCGATGCTGCAGTCGTGCAGTATACAGAGCGGGGAGTAATGCTATCTTCTTGCCCTTTGTTGAAGGTTGTGTTTTTGCTGTGACAACATTGCTGTGCCTATCTAAAGTCTGACTTGATGCCATTTCAGCCTGCCCTTTATTTGGGAAAGTCTTTGAAAGACAGATGACCCATGAAACATAATTTCATCTTTTCTCCCCAAATCATTTAGTTTGTATTTCTGTGGCCATGCAGATTAACCACTGAGGAAAAGTCTGTTTGTACAAGCATGTATGAGCATGTGTTGTTTACCAGCTGCTTTGCCCTGTGATCCAACATGGGTTCAATCAATACTTTTTCTCTCGGCTGCATGAAAATCCAGCTCAGCAGCCAGTGAATCAGCCAGCTAGGACGCCAGACAGGCAGTCTCCATGCAGCTCCTGTGGGGAAAGTGTGCTGCTTGTGTGCTCACAAACACTGCCACTCCTTCAAACTTCCATCGTCTTCAAAGGGCTACAGAGTCATTAGATATACAGGCGAAATAAATAGCTCTGCCCCAGAGAAATTTTGCACCCAGCTACCTAATTTACTAGTTCACATAACTCAGTCGTTGCCACTGTGATGAGGGATAATGCAAGCCACTCTCACTCCTGCTGTTTTGGAACACAACTGTAGGTAAAATTGTTGTTTGTTATTATGACAGAATCCCATTACTGTGGTCTTTTCACTGCAATGTCAGTTTACCAGGCCTTGTATTATATTGTATATGTTGTTGCTCTCTTCCTATTAACATATTTTGGTGAAGATTTATAATGCACCGCTGTTTTCTCCTCTTTAGCTTAGATATGTCAGAGAGATGCTGTTTGTTGTACATTTTTGTATTTACTTTCTCTGGCATCACAAATTATATTTGCTGTGTATTATAACGTTAAGGACAGTATAAGTATACACTGTTCTTTAACCAGGCTTTATTTAGCAGATTGGATGGGCCTCAATGTGATGAAAAGCGATGAGTCAGCATTGTATTAGCATTACGAGTCGAGTGAAGTTGGTACAGGTTTTCATGAGGTTTTTCTTTGCTTTTCTTTTTCTTTTTCGTCGGCACCAGCCCATGGTGTTTAGGAGCAGCTGTTTTCCCAAGGTTCAGTTATATCAACAATTTATTTAGGCACTGACACAGCAACACTTGTTGGCTTGGGGCAAACGCTGTATCTAAAACACTTGATTTCTTTAGGGGGCTGTTCAAACCCTCGTAAAAGTAGAAAGCCTGATTCAATGTTAAGTGTGGGCTATTATTCAAAGTTCTTCTTTCTTTCCACAGATATGCAGCTACTGTAGCTTAAATTGAGTCAGTTTTATTTTGCCTACAGTGAGAGGCCTTATCGAAATCAACTGCTTCAAATGTGTGCAACACGTCCTTTGAATTAATTCAAACCATGCCCGTCTGTGATATTAGTTTTCCATACAAACCAAAGGCCATTGAGTGAGTGCTGCTATAAATACAGCTGGGATGCATCCATTACTTTTTAATTAGTGACCTGGGGTGGAGTTTCTCCAAACTATAACTTGTGCTTGGCTTCTCAACAACAGCCGGCAAAAGTAATGGTTATAACAAATCTTTTGAGTTACTGTACTGTAAGCCAGGTTGAATGTAATGGAAACCAGTGAATCTATAAATTATATATTGTACACTATGCACATGAGCATTAATTAAACATCTGTACAACCTGCTGCACAAGGAGCCTTAAATGCCTCATTCCCTTGAATAGAAAATCCATGGGAAATTATTAAAGACCATTACACAGAAAATGTGATTCATCCTGTAAAATAATTTACATGTTATCACATTTTTATTTGGCTGAGTGCAATCTGTCCTAGGTCCCAGCAACATCTGGCAGATTAAATTATAATTCTGTCCAGGGTACACAGGGCCGGATTTGTAACACTCAAACAGTCCGCAAACTTCTGAGTTATTGATTTTATTTATAGTCAAATCCAAGTCACAGCAGTTTAGTCAAGACACTTGTAAGCAGCAGCACTTCTTATACAAAGAAATATAGGGAATGAAGTTTGGCGAGACTATTCTAAGAATGTCTGACATATTGAACATATTCATAGAAGAGATGTTGCAGTTTACCCAGTAGCTACACAATGTCATTTTCCCCTTCGATAATTGTATTGTATTATTCCACACTGAAGAGTCTTGCCAGACCTCGGTGTTACATTTATGCTGTCTGTTTATTTTCCATCTGTAGTTTCCTATTGGTATTGAAAACCGTGGTTGTAGTCTCAACCACCTCAATACACATTACAAATGTTCGCACCCGGATTTAGATATTCAACCGTTCAGAGATGAAAGCTTGCAGTGTGTCTGACAAAACATTATCTGGAGCCAGGGTTTGAGTCTCTCTCTTTCTAGCTATCGTTCTTCTCTCTTTTAGACATCTATTTCCAGCACTGTTGGTGTTTATAACCCACACTATTAATTCCCTGCAGGAGAGACTGTTTAGAAATGCTATCTCTCCATCTATGATGGCTGGCTTCTTACCCCGTCTTCCATTGTGGTTGTTTTGAACAACTATTAACAATTACAACATATTGTATTCATAAGTAATTTACTCAGCCCATATATATGGTTTGTTCGACAGCACTGTCTTCCATTATCAAATGTCTGTTTTTCATTTAATCATCCATGTGTATTGCTTGTAGCTCAACCTCTTCAGCCAGGCATAAAGTATAATTTCTGGCTAGTTATAGCTTTAAATGACAATTTCTTACAGTATTCATCTCGGTGGTTTGATGTCTTAATTTATTTTCTCTTATCCCATGCAAAGGCATTTAAGGTTGAGTATCTGATACTTTCCCCCATGGTATATAGGTGCAAATTGCACTTTTTAAGGTAGCTTGAAATAGGCCAACATTCAAATCCTAAAACATTATGACAGGTTATTTTGCCACCCAAAAGAGAGGGATACATCAAAACTGAGAATGGTAGATCATTATTTCAACCCACATATCCCACCATGGCAAGCCCATACCTGAAATGTACAATATAGTATGTAATGCATGCACATGCACCTTTCTCCACTAATAAGTCATCAACAAATCAGAATCAGAAACATATTTATTGCCAAGAAGGATTTTACACAGACGTATTTGTCATGGTGACTACGGTGCATACAATAAAAATAAACAATAAATAATAAACAAACAGTGACTATAATATATAGTATGTACAATATAAACAGAGACATAAAGTGAGGGATGATTGATAAATATAGAAGGAAGAGCCGTACAGGAATGTGCAAAATATAAAAGTGCTTGGCAGCCTGGTTCAGCAGCCAGGTTCTTGCTGATCAAGTTCTTTTTAATTGGCTGATAAGTGTTAAATAGCTAAAGTGCAGAGTGCCTTGGTAGTCTCCAGCGATCATCAATCCTTAATGGTAAATGTCCAGTCAAACATTATTGGTGTGATGAAATGCTTTGTGAGAAACCGTTTGTGATCATGGAGACTTCTGAATAACATCACCAGTCCCTTGACCAGTTGATTTTCTGCCTTGTTTAGATAATTTTGTTTTCAGCTCAGCAGTGTGCTGCATTTCCATCTGAGTGTCTCTGCATCAAACAGTAAATGGTTGTTGTGGTGAGATTAAAGATATTTAGATTGCCTTTGATGTGCCTAGTCTCACTTTTGTTGAGCTCCATAAATTAGATTTTCAAACAAATACATTTAAATTTCACAGGCTCTCCATAACTCCCATGATGGCATAATGTGTTTGCTGTTTGCTACCAGGAATCATGCTTGCAAGTAGGGATGCATATTTTCTTTGCAGTTTACATTTGTTTTTGCCCTCATATTTATATTTTATTATTTGTTCACAGTACCCTGGATTATTTAGGAGGCGAACCTTGTCAGTAAACCTCAGAAATATCACTAAAACAGACTGCCATGTTACCTACCAAACATTGTGTAAATAACAGTTTACATGTTTTTTTTATGCAAAATAGTTATTAATGCAATTCTGAGTTGCTCCACCTCATCCCTGACCTCAGTGCTGGTCAGAAGTCAATCCTGTGTGGAATCGCAGCTCTGCTTCTCACTCCTCAACCCTACAATGGTCCGATGTCATTAGTGCAGCACTATTTATGCCGCAATCTTTTTTGTGTGCAAAAACATCACCTAAATAGGCTGTCAATCATTCATTTCTATATTTTTCACTGGACTTTGTGAGGTACGGTAAAGTATGTGGAAGGAGGTGTTGCAGCTTGAAATAGAAATTGCATGGATCATGCATAAATAATAAAACCACTGTACATATTTTACTCTTCGTCACACAGATTAATTTGCAGGGGATTTTGTCTAAATATAGCTAGTATTAAAATGTGGGAACACAAATGAGAGCCTCAGCCCTCAGTGTTTCAGATTGTGCTCTGTAAAAGTTGATCAACCTAAAAAGTTACATGGAGTTTTGCGAGATACTATCTCGCAAAACTCTTTTTGGGGTCTCGCTCTCGCGCCTCGGCAGCCTGTTGTCCGTGGAGAAACGCGCAACTTTGCCGCGAGCTGGAGCCAGAGTTGGGGCTGCAGCTGGTCAGAGTGGAGCGCGAGGCCCACGGGGGCCCCGGTGTCCCGCCGTTCTGGTGTTCGACGGGGAATCCGGTGCAGCTGTGGCTCGCGGATGATGAAGACGGTGGTGATGATGATGATGAATGGCCCGGCGGCTCGTGCAGGCACCGGGGTCTCGCCACCATTATGTCTACTGCTGTGTGCTCTGAGCCTGTTTTGTGATAGACATGCCTAATATGTGCCTACAATTTCTATAGTGAAATAATATTGGCATTATAATTATAATGACTAATGATGATTTTTCATATTGATATTTTTGGTGCCCCCTCAGCACTTGATGCCCTACGCCCTTGATGTGCGTGGTGGGAGCGGCGGCGCTGAATATGGTCACTGTAGTATTTAAGTCTGCTTTCTGTGTATTTACCTGTCAACCCTTTCTGCTTTTGATTGAAAGTTAAAATAAATACATCACACATGCTCTGAGGTCCCATTTCCCTCTGCTTTATTCCCGTCACAGTCTGTTGGTATTTAATTTTGCTCATAAACAGCCAGCAGTTGATGCCGAGGATTTATATTGCATTCATTAGAGATCATACGTATGAGGGATGTGTATGTGAGCATCTGCAGTGTTAAGTGGATTAGTAATTGGATTTCAAAAATCATTCCTGGAGATGATTACTGTATTAGAAAATGTGGCTTTGCAGATGTGTCTGTCATTGAAACCAACTTCAAGATCAGGGTCTCAAATATACGGCTCCATATCTCTTTCTGTCTGTCTATCAATCCATAAATCCATCTAACAGTTATGTAAGTTTACACATGGCTTTTTATTCCCTGGTTTGCCATTGGGAATAATTAGCCACAAACAGATGGTACATATCAAAAATAATAATTTCACTTGACTATATGATCAGTGACGAGCTGTTGGGCAGAAGGAAGTTCAAGAAGAACACACTGGATCTGATCAGACTAATTTTGTTGTATTCATAATAAACCACAATGTCAGTTAAAAGGGTTTCTTTGTCATAACAGTGTTTCTTTCAAGATGGACTGTAAATGTAAATTCTATCTGTAAATGGATGATGACAAAACAGGGGTCAGTAACATAAACTCATGGCATACCCAATCCTCCCTTCAATCTGAATAATCAACATTAGAGTAGATGTATACGTCCTGAAGCAAGAGGTAGTCGATGATGCTTTATGTCCTGGCCTGAAATGAAATCTCTGCGGATACATTTTGTGCAGCCTGGACATGTGCGAGGGAATTTTGACAGAGATTGACTTATGGTCCTCTAATGGAGAGAAATGTACCGGAAAATTGTGTTCAACCAAAAGAAATCAGGATGGAAGAAAACTCCAGGCCTGTTTATCACAACTTACTGTAGCTCTTTATCAAAATTCTCTGTCAATAGTTTGCAAAAGAATACATTGATCATAAGTACTTTAGCTCTGCCAGCACAAGAGCACAATATAATGGTGCCAGTAATTTCTTGAGAATTGGTTTCTTGTGGAAGATTTATAACTTCAATATGCCATCTTCAAAAAAACGTGCCTGCCAAGGGATACCAAATAATATGAATGCAATTTTGTAATATTATTTTTCATTGTTATGGTTGTTACCCTAAATACAGGATAAGCGGTAGAAAATGGATGGATGGATGTTATGGTTGTTCTGTCACATGCAGTTCTTTACCTTTTTAAGATCTAGGTTTGTACCATGATTAATGAAGGACATTAAGTTTGAAAAGTATTCCGTTCATTCTCAATATATATGTCTACCGCATATTTCAACACATTGTAATTTTTCAGCATTAAAGAAAAGGTGTACAGCAAAATTAGTTTTGTTTGGAACATAAATGAAAGACAATAAGTAATATATGTAACATAAAAGAGATCTATGTCAGCAGATGTCATTTGACATGGCTCCTTGACAGTTATTGTAACGCATTAAAATCCACCACAAGTTTGGTGAGCATTCTTATAGAAACCCAGTATTCATGTTAAACCATGTTTTAGCCTAGTCCCTGCAGTGGGTATCAGATTATAGGTGTTCTTAAAAATGTTACTTCTAATGCACATTCACTGCTGTCGCCTGCTTTTTTACGAGGACTTTGATCAACTTTTGAATTTCTGAAAATATTTAGAGTTCTGTCTACTCTTAAGCAACACAGCCATTCAGGAGCAAACAGGAACAATGATTACCCCGCAGTATGTAGCTTCGTATGTCATGTCCTCTTGCATGAAAATGTATCTTTAATTCCTCGTTTTTTCTTACCTTGTGCATTGTGCTAATGTGCTTGTTTTTCTCTGCCCCTCACTGCAGCTTGCACCTACAGATTTATGTTATTTAGGGAACTCTTCATAAAATGATATGGGGAAGACACCAGTGTGGTACTTCACCACTCCCTGGGAAGTGCATTTTTTTTTAATCATCTTCCCAAGATAATTTCAGCTCTTAAAACATAACTAAGCATCTGAGTAGCATAAATGTCAGCCTTGGACTGTCATTTGCGAGCTATTAACATTTTATAAATACTCTTTAGCGCTTAAGTCAAGATGACTAACGATCTCACAAGAAAATCTTTTAGGTAGCCAAAACTATGAAAATACAGCCACTTTACACACCCGACTACAGACAAAATTTAGGAAACACACCGGTACATATTTTAAACCACATTGTTATTCTTAACCAAACTTTCTTATCTTTCCATTTTCCAGAGCTGAGAAGTAGCTCATGTGGAAACCCAGGGATTCCACCCAAAGGCATACTGAATGGAACACAGTTCAACGTAGGTGATAAGATCCGCTACCGGTGTGTCACCGGCTACGTCCTGGACGGCCATTCGCTCCTCACCTGTGTGACCAATGCAGCTGGTGTGTCCGTGTGGGACTTCCCTGTGCCAATCTGCAGAGGTGAGGCTTTTTTATCACTGAAAATTAGTTTCTAATCTTTTTAACTGCAGGTGATGTTGGCTGCTGTAAACTTTTTCTCCCAGCTGTACACCGTAACTGTAGGGTACCATGTTGATTACATTACTATACATTTTAAGGTTTCCCTAGGACTTAAAATGAGCAAAGGATTGGTTTGTTTTCACCTCCTGGCATTTGATTTCCATGAATTACTTGAAGTAAATTGCCTTGACATGATTGACAGCTTTATTTAGTCTGTAAATGTATTTGCAATCTGATGGGATGGAATGATTTGAATGATGTTGAAGGAGTTGATTAGAGCCTCTGTGGCTCAAAAGATTAAATATTTATTCCTTAAATACATGAATGCTGTGTTAGCAGGACTGGTACATCTAGATGTTTGCATCACTACTTGGGCTGTACTGAAATAACTGAGTAAGGGGTAGGATCTATAACCTGCTTGTCTTTTAAGTCAGACTTCCACAGACAATGATTGTGCCATGCACTGTGTGTCATACCCACTAGATCACTGTTGAACAGTTCCTTGAATAGCATGGGAAAATGATCTCTACATAAGTGTGGGAACCCTGTGATGTTTAAATTCCATGAGCTGCTTGCTCCTGCTGGTTTACTGAGGTCACAGTCAACTCTCTTCTCAGATTGCATGGGTAACAAAATACGGCTGCGTGAGCTAAAAAGAAAGTAGTTAAAGTCACTTAAAGTCTGTTATTTTTGTCTTAAATTGTCTTAAATACAACCTCACTTGTAGTCCATTGGGGTTAAGCACCAGCTCCAGAGCCATTGTCCATGAGATGGACCAGCAGCAACTTGAACAGCGATATATGGTGGATGGGATTTAACCATTAGATTTCCCTTCAACCTCAAGTGACCCAAAATTAAAATGGATTGTTTTGTCTCTTAATCTTGTTACAGGTGAAAATTAAAGATAACTTATTAGTATCAATTAATTATGTAGTTGTAGCCACTACATAATTCTCTACGCTTAGAAAATTCTCTACGACATTGGAGCATTTTAAAGGTTCGACCATTTTTAAAATGCTGTAGGTTTCACAATTCAAATCCTGGCATCTCCTCTAATAATGAACCAATTCTTAACATTCCACTCAACATGCTCTTGGCGGTTCAGACTTCTTAAATATTCCATAAATATTTATTTAAATTGAAAAATAACATGAATATACAGTATGAGCGTATAGCAAGAGCCAAGATCAGTTAACAGTATTAAAATATTTCAAAAAGTTTCTGCAAATAGTCTGCATTGCTTGAGGTATAATATATTTTCTTTTCTGACACTTGGAGAGCTTCGTAATGGGTTTTACTTCATTTTCTGCCTTAGAATCGTCCTAGCACATTCAGAAATACTGTGTTGCCCAGGATTTGAACCTTTAAAGATGCTGTGCATAGGTAATTTGTCTCAGCAAGCTCTTTTGCTCAACCATCAGGAACAGAGAGTGAAGAAGGCGCTGTAGCATAATGATGGTTTCTTTCTGACAGCTGGTTGATTAATGACTGACTACTGTTATTCATACCATGCTGTTTATCTCTTGCTGTGCTAAAATGAGACCTGTCGTCACACCAGAGATGGGTGACTTGACTCGAGTCAGACTTAACTCGCCAGATTGAGGACTTGTGACTTGCTTGAGTAACAGTGATACAAGACTTGAACTTGCTATTCATGACTTGAGACTTGACTTAGACTTGCATGAAATTACTTGACAAGTCATTGCTGTCTTTGTAAATATGTGAATTATTGAAAATGTTTTTTTTCTGATGGGATGTTTCCTGTTGCATGTGGGCGAACCTGGCAACCAATCTAACTAAGTGATGCACACATCACTCCAGCGGTGTGGACGAACAGCGCTGCAGACGGAAAGCTACAGCTCTGCCCCTCTCTGCAGCTGAACACGTTCACGTTAACAACACTGAGCTGACTGCACAGAAAATGAACAAAGCAAAAGTGCCGTTTGGAAGATTTTAGCATACGAGGCTAACGACCGGGCTAACAAGCCGACATGTTAGCAATGCTAAAGTAGTGACGACGAAGTCGAGTAGCACAACAAACGTGATTAAGCGTCTCAAAGACCGGCACGCATCTTAATGGGGACCTAAGAGCATCAGTAGGCCTGTCACGATAACAAATTTAGCTGGGCGATTAATTGTCCCAGAAATTATTGCTATAAGAGATTATTATGCCATTTTCAGCCCATTTTCAATTGATATAATGCTAATGAAACAGGAGAACAGGAAAACATTTTAAATATCCAAAATAAATAAACAAAACAACCAAAAACAATAAATAAAATTGACTCTGTCTATTTTAACAAAAAATGCACTTGAATAAAAACAAACACAACCGAAACAATAAATAAATTGGATGTTTACTAAATTCCACTCCCCACACAGAGACTGTAACTGACACAACAGGTAACTGGCACGACACGTGACGAGGGTTAGAAGGTGATGAACCGGAGTGAAAAATGGAAATTATCGCGGCTGGCAAAGTTACCGAGCTGATTAAAAGTTATCATGCGATTAATCGATTTATTGCTTATCGCGACAGGCCTAAGCGTCAGTAAAGCTCCTGTTTGAATAACTTTGAAGTTTTAAACTGTTCAGTCTGTGAGGTTATCATTACGCTAGCAGCTAATAAAAACCAGTAACGCAACGATCAAGCTAGGCAGCGCCTTACGTCAAGAGACATTAATTTAACAGGATAACACAATAATGTGTGTCAACCAGCTACTAGACAGAAAGAGATGCAGCTGCTCTACCAACTCTATTTGACCAGCAACATATGGTGCCAAGTCACCAGAAACGCACATCTCTGGTAGACACGTTAAAGTGTTCCATATTGACGTTTGGCAAAAGCTCTAAAGAAGAATGATTGATTCCCATGCTAATCATTTCCTTCCTTTTGTTTTCTTATTGCAGTATACTACACAGCCCTATCTGACTTTTAACAACTGACATTACATTGATTTACTGTATACAACAACAAAAGTCTTACACAGGGACATTTTTAAAGCATTAGAGAGGTATTTTCTTTATTTAAGCAGATTGTTCTTTAGTATTCTTTATTATAAAGCACGACATAGCAGTCTGTTTAAATTAAATTTGCATGTTGATGCTGGTGGAGTACAAGGTGCCATCCAACGGACAAAGAGACTACACAAAAAAACGTCAAAGATCTCTCATTTCTAAGAAATCCCAAAGTCAGCAGAGAAAATTTGCTCATGCCAATTCACTCTATAGTGCACAGCAAAAAGAAAATGGCTCAGCATATGATTGAGAAATGGCAAGTTCAAGCTCTCTCTCTCTCTCTCTCTCTCTCTCTCTCTCTCTCTCTCTCTCTCTCTCTCTCTCTCTCTCTCTCTCTCTCTCTCTCTATGGGCACATGGTCCTTTGATCTTATTTCCTCAGAGATGCCCTTTCTGCTCATGACGAATTGTTTCACACTAAACTAACAACAACACAAAATCTCTCCTAATTTCACCATCCACCTCCCAACACCCAGTGTTTCAACTAGTCACCTCCTTTTGTTACTATCTCTCTCTCCCCCCTCTCTCTCTTTCATGTATCTTCCAGTTCTCTTCTCCATCCTCATCCAACTTCCAGAGTACCGTCTAAACGGATGACAGAAAGACAGAGGGATAGAGGAAGACAAAGAGAAACTCTCAATTCTCAATACAAATGTTATGTTTGCAGCAGGAGAATGAAGCTGCATAACCTAAATTTGACCACATTACTAAACTGTGGAATTATCAGATAAGTGCATTTGCTGGACAGAATTGTCAGCTTCATTTAATTAAAAGTGGTCACTGCAGTTAAGTATTTAATTTCTTGAATTTAACTCCTTATGAAACAATCCATACACGGCTGTATTCATTTATCTTTTGTTGAGAAGAGCAGACTTGATTGCTTGGGAGTGACTGTCAGGATTATAGGAATCCCATAACAGTATATTATGGTTACTGTGAAGCCATTGTAATGCCAGGTGTTCCCATGTAGATTTACCATAAACGTGTGTTTATCCTTTGCAGGTGTCTCTATGAAAGGTGACAATAGAGCTTGAAAGGTCGAAAGTAAAACACAGAGGTAACAAGATATAAGTGGGTGGATGATGTAATTGTGTAGTGTCAGAGAGTGAAAGACTGACATAAAAAAAGACAGCATCTACTCCAAGCAGAAAGGCAGTAAGATGGAGAATTAATGGCTATTCTAATCATGAGTTGCTCCTGCCCCTCCCAGGAGCCTATTTCGATTCCTTCCATCTAAATGGTCTCTGGATGTTCATTAAATCAGGCAGTGAGACAGCAAACAGGGACATTGTGGTAACATGAGAATATGGTCTATTGATACTGTCATTCTTGCTGCCAGCCACTGTCGAACAGAATAAGAAAATTAGGCCACAGAAAAACTTTGCTCCTTTTCAACATTTCCATGTCTGGTAATGCAACTGGACTAAAACGCAGTTCTCTCTGTGATGCCTTTTCAACTCAAATTGAGAATTCGAATATGAGAATTTGACTTGCCCATGGCAAGATTTTTTTAGTCCAAGTGACTGCTAAAATGTCGTCCACAATTTGTTGGAACCGATATGAAAATAGCTCAATATCTTCCCCAAGCTACTGCCAGAAGTCCTTCCATTAAATTTATAAGGGTGAAAACGGGAAACCATTGTAATGGCATTTTGGTTACTAACATCATCTCCATATTCAGTATTCATTGATATTGAAACAAAAATATGTGAGCATCCTTATTTTTATATTGCAAGCCTGAGCAAATACCTCAACTGTATATAACATTGTGGTGAGTGCTGGGGTCCCATTTTGCTCATTGAATAGCTCTCCTCTTCTTTCATTAATAGTTTAAAATCGGAAATTGCATAGATATGGTCAATGTGTAATAGCAGCAAAATGCATGACACATATGAATAAATATGAATTGCATCTCTGCAACCATTATATATATTTTTGCTACCTCTCAACCCTATCAATGTTTAATATAACTTAAAGCTGAGCAAATAAGGGACTTAGTACAGAGATGACTGCCTTTGCCTTAACACCGGAATTATTAAAAAGGAAAAACCTAAGGTAGTGTAGAAAATTTTACATCAGCTTCTACACTTCTATCCTTGGAGGTGAATATTTCTAAGTAGAAAGACAAGTGTTGTATATCTGATCAAAGTCAAGGGGAGAGAGGATTAATCCATCCTCAAGTAGCATTAGATTGCTGATGCTGGGGATGTAAATGAGCTCAGCTAAAGCAGTCCTAATCCTCACCACCATCTTTTCTTCTTTTTTTTTTTTTTACACTGCCAACGTTTTAAAAGAGACGGATCCTCCTTCGTCTTTATATCCAGAGCATGCTCTAATTATTTGCTCAGGAACACATTGCCCAGCATTCAGTGCCTCTTTTATGTCACTAAACCTCGCTGGCACACAGTACCTCAAATGCTGCCATGCATCCAAATGAAACACTGCATGTGAATATAGGGAACCTGTAAGGCATTAGCCAGCTGAAGTCTTTTAAAATGCTCAAGCTGCAAAGAATTTTCTGAGTCTCAGACAACAGTTTGCCCGTTCATCATTTACAGTAACATGCATGGGTGCATCTCATGCACTCATATACTTTTGTACAATAATGAATTGCTCCCAAGCATCGACCCAATTTCCCTGTGCAATTTAATTGCAGACAACTGTAGACACATTGAGTTCTAAGGTTATTATCATTAAACGTGGTTGAGGAAATCCAACCGTGCCTTTTGAGGAAGCCCTGTGCAGTGATTAATCCATAGCATGCAAACCAGGGAATGATCTGCAGGTTTTTTAGTTTGACCAAAACATCTCCCTGAGTTGCTTGTAGACAGTGGGCAGTTACCATCGCAGTGTTTACTATTCAAGTGTCTGTTATCACAAAAACTATGAAGGAGCTAGTTTGTATTTGTTCCAACATCCTGGTGTACAAAGATCTGAGGAACACAAATTGGCTTTCATTTTTGTTTATAGCTTCTGAGAGAGCCTTCTCATCGTCTCCTTTGTTTTCTTTGATAATGTCAGTGGTATCGTTTGCTACTGTCGCAATGTTATGCCCTTTGCGCCTTCCAGTCAGAACTAGAACATATGGCAGCCTGCGGTTTCTGCTCACTCTCTGCATGCATATATATATATATACACATTTTTTCTCATAAAATTGGTTCTGCTACAGTGCTGGAAGAAGCCTACCTACCAGTATCTCTGTTTGACACCGATGGATTAATTAGTAAATCATGTTGTAATCCTGTTGAAAACTGCCAATTTTTATTAATTACTAGATATTTGAATGTGTAAAAGATCGTCATACATTTTTTTACAATCATTTCTTAATGATAAAAAATGATTATTAGGTAAACATGGTCAATAGTTAGCTGGTGAGACATTTACCAACAAATGGGTATCCTACAGTTTCCTTTTTCGTCTTCATGAGACATGCAACTTAACATTTTAAACTTCATGATGGTTTTATTTATTGCTGGACAAAATTATTGCTTTATAAAATATTCAATTTTTGAAATAATGTGAAAATCGTCTCCGTACTCCTGATTTTTTTTTTTTTTTTTTAGCATAAAACAACTTTTAAAAAGACGTGCAGTAGAGTCCTTGCTTAAGCTTGGATTTATTTTTTAACTTTGTATTAAAGTCTGAATTATGGTATTATGACAGCATCAGCAGGGAGTATAGGGGATAAACGATCTGACTGAGATGTAGGAGCTTATGACATGTATGTAAGAGTCTGAGACAAGTGCCATTTGCAACCATTCAGTCACTAATATATGAGGATGGGTTTGACTGCTGAAGATGCTTGCTTTAAGACTTGCCTGCAAACATTTCCTGACATTTCAGTGACATTTTCCATCCCTTTTATTTCTCCTCTGTTTGTCTTCTCTTGCAAAATTCTGAATTGTATCTTTATCTTTTTTACTCCCTTTCCTTTTTCCTCTCGCACTCTTGATTTGCTCTCCACTTATTTTTTTGTCTTCTATCTCCTCTCCTACAGTTTCCTCCCTCTCATTATCTAACACTTCTCCACCACTCCGTTCTTGCTCTCTTTGCCTTGACGGCCAAGAGGGCACTTTATGCTTCCCCTCCCCGTCTGTCATCAAGGTTAAAAAGTGATACGGCTCCTTTAGTCACACTCGTAGCGCTTTAATATCCGATTAATTTTAGGTTTGCCAATTACACTACAAATGTGCTGGGCACTTTTTGGAATGTCATCTTGAATGCATTGAGGGGATGTACAATTTGTCACTCAGGATAAGTATTTCATGGTGGAGATGGTTAATGATTTCATCCCAGAAATATATCATGACTCAACGTGTTTGGCTTGGACAATGCTTTACCTTGCTGACATTCAACAAAGGAAAGCCTGCCCTTGGTGCAGTCTGCAAATGCATCTAGCCTTTGATATAAATTGTATTTGTACATCATTGATGTTTCACACAGTATCAATGTCATCTCTGCCCTTCCTATGAAGACTTTGATCATTTGCTATGCTTCAGCTAATGTGTCAAAGGACATGGATCAAGTAACTAGCGACTCCTGCTCTCCCATCTTCTCTTTTTTTATCTTCTTTTGAATTTCATACATCCGCTTCCTTGTTCCTTGACCAATCGTGTAATGCAGCATACAATAATGTTCCAAGCCTGGCAGCTCTGACAGCCCTGAGTGGAGCGCTGAGCCATCAAAGGTTTCAGCTGGCACAGCTGAGTGTCACATATTAGTCTTAAATGATGTGAAAACTGTGAAAGCCCTGCCATCATTAGAATTCTTTAGGGAGAAAAAACGGATACAGAGGTGGAGGGGAGGGTGGTGAGTAATAGTGGAAAGATCTGAGAGGACTCTGAGGAGAGGAATGGAGAGGGAGAGGGAGAACGATGGAGAGATATAAGAAAGGGTGGGGGAATGAAGGGAAAAGGGACAAGGAGTGAAAGAGAGCAAGTCACTGTTATGGTAGAGTGCATGCATTAACATTCAACTGCTGTGCCATGCTTCCCACATTGGAGAAGAAATATACAATTTCACAGCATTACAAGCCCTTTTATCACCATTTGTTTTTTCCTGAAACATGAGGGGGCTTAGAGGACACAATGATGAATTACTGACTCTTGGACGAAGGGAGGACACAAGATTGCAGGGAAAGAGAGAAAAAGCACAAAAGAGAGATGTCAGACTTTTCAAACACAAACTGCTCTGAAAGAAACTGACAGAATTAGCAAACAATTAAGTTGCTAAGTTCTGCCCATTATTTGAAAGCTTAATGATTGCCAATGTGAAGAAAATACAAGCGACATTTAGTTTCAGTTGTTAGCAGGATTCGCTGTAGATACTTGACAACCTGTGGATGTGTGGAAAAACAAATACAATGTGTGTAACTGGCCTGTGCAGCTTCTTCATCGCTCTTTCTCTGGTCTTCATTTTTCTGAGGGGACAGGTACACATGTTTTTATACCTAAAAATGTTTTTTCCCCCATGTTTAACTTTGAGTAATAGCCATAACCTTTTCTCTGTTTTCCCTAAACCCTTTCCACCTGCTTTTGCCTTTGGTGACTTACAGCGGAGGACACATGCGGCGGTACCCTGAGGGGCTCCAGCGGGCTCATCTCCAGCTTCGATTTCCCCAGCAGTGACTCCTCTGGCGCTAGCGGAGGTGCTGGAGGCCTGGGCAGCAGTGGGGAGTGCAAATGGACAATCCTGGCAGATCCAGGGGACACCATCTCCCTGGTGTTCACTGAATTTCAGATGGAGGAGAAGTCCGATTATCTGGAGGTAGAGGGATCTGACCCGGCAACCATCTGGTGAGTTGAGCTGTGCAGAGGAGTGAGGGTGTGTCGTGCTTGTATTTTAACAGATGCTGTGACAAGAGCTGTGTATGTGTGTTTTTTTTTGGATGGCTGTGATGCACGGTGTTGAGAAAGTGTTCAGAGAAAGGTGAGCTAAGGTGGAAGCGAAGATGAAGTGTTTTCAAGTATTGGTTGAAGAGAGATAAGGTGTGCTAACTTCTCTCAAGAAAAGGATTTTTAGTGCCATAGTAATTCACAGTCTATATTCTACGAGAAACTATTGCTGCCCCACCAAGTAGGTCAGTAAGTAAGTTTATCAAAATGAGTGTTTGTGAGTGCATGAAATCAGTTTTGATTTAGGAGGTAAACTTCCAATAAAGTAAGTAGTAAAGTCATGCTTGTGCGTGTAGCCTAATATCACATACGGTGTGTCAATGGGCTTCACAAACCACAACATTGGGATTATAATCCAAAAATCAGATTCAGTTCTTATTACATTGACCATTCAGTTAAATAATATAATTTATTCAGTAACTTGTGCCCTATAGAGACTGGACTACTATATATTTAATCTTACTGCAAACAAAAGATTTCTCATAGAGATAATTAATGTTTTCATTCCAGATTGACTCATTGACGCTGCAGCTCTAGATATATTTCAAAGAGATGTGGTGGCTTGGTAAAACAAGGCTGTATTGCCTCAGGATTGTGTCTTAGTTCTTGGGATAACGAGGACGCCAGCTTGCTGTGATCTTGAAGCAGAACAAAGGTTCAATATCTATGATGGAGCATGACCATGTAATATTTAAGAGTGACACTTTAAAATCAGACGCATGTATTGGAAACTTAAAGAATAAATGTCAACTGGCATGCAAGTATACATATTTCATGAGTTTTTCTCGAAAGTTGTGTGCAGAAAATGGCTCAAATATGCTTTGGGGTTCTCATTGAATTAAATTGATTAATAGAGAGGACACTTAATTCCCCATATGATAATTCAAATTAAAGTGCACATCAGAGTTTTGTTTAAAAATCAGCCTTCAGACACCTTACTTTATGGCTTTCTGCATAGGCTTGATGTGGAAGTCATTCCCAACTGAAACAAGCAAATATGAAATGGGTTTGACCCCCAACCTTGAGGCTGGTTATCCATCTACTCCCCGTCTTGAGTGAATGGGAGCATTTGCCAGGTTTATGTGATACTGCCAGGCATTAATTATAATTGGCTGAAAGAAGCTCTAATCAATCACTGAGCTACAAGCTTTGTTGTCCCTGAGAGTTGTCATCCGGAGTCAGAGGGGGAGCGAGAGGCAGACACTGTGTCAGTGGGAGACAGTGAGTCAAAAGGAGAGGTGCTCTGAGTGTGGTGATGACTGCTAAGTATTCCATGTTGACGTAACTTAGGAAAACTTGACAGGGAGTTCATATGGGATGACACTGATATGTTTTGACAGACTATCAAGTACCCTCTTCCCTTAGGTGTAAAAGGTCCAAATGTAACTTACACTGACTAAAATGCTTTGTGTAGTTTTGTGTATTGTGCTTTTTTGGATTTAAGGGAAATGGTTAATTATTAATGTACAATTTATTGATCTTTAATTTTACTAATCAATCTGGTCATGGAATATCTTCAAATATTAGAGCGACTGTTCTCTTCAACTATATATTTTTTCAGTCCATTGTCCAAAGTATGAAAAGACATCCTGTGTTTCTTTATTATGGAGTTACTTGTGTTGTTGTATGTGTGGTGGGCGGCCACCATGCATTATTTGAATACTTTGAAACTCCCAAGATGATGTTATTGTATGTCACCAAATGTCAGAGTCTGTCAGGGCGAGTTCTTGCTTTAAGCCCTACTACAAGCCAAGTGGGACTCAGGGAGCTTGAGTGCAGCAGGACCAGAATTTTAGAGAGATGACTTCAACTCGTCCAGGTAAACAAACAGACAAGCAAACAAACAAGATTCAGAGCGAGCAATTCTCGCATGCCCGTAAAATTCATTGCTCTCGCTCCCTCTCTCTTTATGACTGTCTCGGACTGTGTACAAGGCCATTGGATAGCTAAACCTCCAAGCATCCTAACATATAGCAGCAGTTGCAGGCAGAGACAGGCAAACTGTCGATGTAGCCTTGAGGTTCAGAGCTGCTTAACGATGATTGACAGCCTAAAACTTCAGTTATCCAGATTTAACATCTCCTCTTTCTCCTTTTTCAGGCAACTTCAGTTCTGGAGAATAAGAATTGCAACATAATTCTCAACAGTTAATAATAAATGCGATGAACATATATTCCATTTTATGTAATTTATAACAAACGGAAAATATTTGAATATTTAATTAATTCAGATATGTAACAGTTGTTATAAAATGGAAAATGTAGTAACATTTTGAACTGCCCATTATGCCAGGCAATTTCCTGGAAGTGGCTGATGAATAATGACTCATACTAAACAAGCAATTCTTTATAGTTGAAAGTACACAAAATACAAGACCATAGGGCAAGAAATATGTTTTGCTGACACCTCTTAGCAGCTTTTATCGTTTTATCAATTGGAAAATTTCTATCAGATCTCTGCAAATGAGTTTATTGATCCCATTGTTGTCACGCTGGGGAAGGTTGATGTGAGGCTACACATCAATCACCGTGAAAATAGAAAAAAGAAATCTCAGTTTCCTTTTGACAAAAGCCAACATTGGAGTCTGGCTTGACCAAGAAAAACAGTTCTCTGTTATTCTACTGACCTTTGATATGATTGTACAGGCCTGTTCGCAAAGGGCAACAACAACAAGCTGTAGATTACATGTCACTCATTATTTAATTTTGCTTATATCCTATCAAATTTGATCAGAAAATGTTGTGTTCTACTTCTTTCTTTTTCCTCCCCATATACACCTTATTTTCTGCCTTATCCAGTTTTGTTGCAGATTTGTCTGATTGCCCACTGTCACATTGACTCTGAATTTTGTTAACATCGGCCACTAAAAAAGCTGAGATTTTGGAATAGATTTCTATTTTACCGAGCAATCTGGCAATATTTGTTTGGTTCACTGAATATGAACAATCCTATTCAACAGTGGCTAAATGGTGTCAGAGGAAGATTACAATATTCAAAGCAGGTTGAGTGCAAGAGGTGCCCTGCAGCTAAATGACTAACTTTTGGTTAAATTACCATGTGTATTAGATTTAATTTCTTCTTTCTGGGATTTATTATTGATTTTCCCAGGCAAAATATAACCCATCAAAATGTCTCCGAAAGCTATCCTCTACTGCAGTCTGACAGTGAAGAATGTTTAATTGAAGGAATGTAAATTGACAATTGACCCAAGTATTCCACCAGTGTAATTGATGCTATTGACAAACAGGCACCAAGCTATACTATAAGTACATCTCCAGAGCTACAGCTTCTTCTTATCACTTAAAATATTGTTATATAAATGCCCTTGTGTCAGATTTTAGACAATATGTTTGAGAGGAAAATAAAAGAATCAGCTATTTTGACAAATGTAAATAGATTGCTCATTATCTGGGGTGCACCAATGTATAACCTCCCTCTCCATGAAACGGAGTAGGCACACCAGAGATTTCAACTCATCACTTGACCTCAAAGCCTCATTTGACCACAACACCTGCACATTGGGACTCGTTACGTTGGTATTTTGATGACCTTGCCGTGCTCCCTTTAACCCCTCATCTCATCGAATCAGTTCCATTTTATTGAGTGAACTTATGCTATGAGGACTCTCTGATGTGCCTAACAAACCCATGACATAATCTACCATTAGTTCTCGAGACACCGAAAAGCAATGATATGAAGCACGCCAAAATTTGGATGAAACCGACCACATAACAATATGCAGTATTATGTGGCTCATGCCAAAAAGTAATCCTTGTAAAGCCATATTGCATATCTATGCAAGAATACTAATATCCCAGTGTGCAGTATTACATTATTCTTTTTATTTTTATTTTATTTGTTATTATTATAAATATTATAATAAACTTGGTTAAATGTATGCATAATTGAGCATTTCAGTTTACATGTTAGCATCACAATAGCATACAAGTTGGATGAACTATTAAATGAAAAATAACCTCATCTGTGAGTCTCTAAAAATAATGTCCTTCGATAATTAACAATTTACATAATATGTCATATGTACATAATATGACTGTGCTGTTGCATACCTAATGTATATTATACTATAGGTATGCAACAGCACAGTCAGGCTGCTCCTGTCTCTACCTTTAACTCACACACAGACTCATTTGAGACTTTTTTTCAAAACCGAAGATAAGCAAATCATGATGTGATGACATTCAATTTGAACACCATGGTATCCTGTGGTACAGTAAGCAGTCATTTCTCTTTTAAGGAAACTAGGCAGCTCGCTTTCCATAAGTCATTTGTTTCTGTGAGTTACATTGACAAGTACCAATGACAAGCATAGAAGCGTAAACATTGATCACAAGCTGGACATGCACTTGAGAAACAAGCCATCCGAGTAAGCATAAGTACATTTTGACTTGCAAGTCAATTTCTCAGATCAGATCAGAGGCTGTAAGTCTTCCCTGTCGGCCTCCAGCCTGAGCACATTTCTGGTTATATGGGTATCTGTACAAACCGGGCATCCCAGAAATAGTATCACAATACACTGCATATTAATATGACTTTGTACTGTAGTTGATTCTTGAATTTTCTTTTTCATCTACACTGTTATTGTATAAGTTAATAGAATGGTTTGATGCACACAGATAAAAATGCACCCATTGGAGTAAGTCCTCTAAGGTGTCAATAGGCCTTTTATTTACTGTGGATGGCAGATCATATTTCACTACCTTTGCCATACTCAGTTGTGGTGATAACAGTATATTCACTTCCGCTGTTCTTAAATTTGTAACATCTCTCCTGTTCTGCCTGAAGCCTCCATGCAACTTCTGGGTGGGTGGCTTTATTGTCACTATCTATTTTCTTTTCGACTCATAGCGGAAATCTTGTGATAACTTGCAGGTTCCACCATAGGAAACATCGAGGCAGTTTCTTCAAATTGGTCCAGCTACCTGAAGGCTGCTCGGATGATGATGGAATGGAATGAAAGAAAACATTCGTCAACTTTTGTGTGAAAATCAATTAGCTTATAACTCGTCACTCGGAGCTGCGATCATCTCCCATTGTGACGGATAATTTGGATTACAAATTTAAAAATCACATTTAGTTTGCTTATCAATTCAAAATAAAGCATGCCACAGTTTAAAATCTGTCTGACAGACTGATACACTTTTACTCTCTGAAGTAATAGTTGCAATTTAAACAGCAAGAAACAGTGGTGTCTCCTTATCAAAATAAAATAAGGAGAAATCAAATGTCAAATAGACATACTAATATATTTCTTATATCTGCAATGGCCACCAAGGGAACGAGTCACCATTGTTTCTCCTCTTTGCTCTCTTTCTCCCACTGCCACTTTCATTTTTCTTATTTTGATTTTGTCTACCTGCCCCTGTGGTGGCTCTGCACTAAATGCCAAAGACATTTCCTAGAAAAACAGACTTTAAACGCGACTACATACTCTTTTTACACACACAATAAAACGGACATGCACAGGTGTGGGCACATACACATGAACAAAATGAACAAAATAACATTCACTTAATCAATTTGGGAACACAGCCTTCAACTGAACCATGCTTTTTTAAAAGCCTGTCCCAAGCCTCTGTTTGGTTTTGCTAGAATGGCATTGTGTGCTATCGACTGTGGTACGAAGAGGTGTGTTGAAGGAATTGCGAGGCAATAGAAAGAAGCCTGGGCTGGTCAGCCAGACAAATGAGAAGGCAGCTTTAAATCTCTACAGATACTTGAATAAAACACCAATGCAGACGGTAATCAGAAAACGCAGACTTTCTCTTTGTTACTATTGGTCTTCCCATCTCTGCCGTATATACAGTATATAAATAATATGAATACTGTTTTCCAAGGCTTTCATTCATGTTTTTTTCATTTCACTCAATGCCCTGTTGTTCCTTTTTTCTTCTAGGTGATTATGGTGACTCAAGGATGCTAGTGACAAGAAATCTATGTAGTTTGATTAAAGTTAAAAAAAAGATGACATGTGTTCTCTTTACACTCAGGATGACTGGAATGAATATTCCAGCGCCCATCATCAGCAACAAAAACTGGCTACGGCTGCATTTTGTGACAGAGAGCAACCACCGCCACAAAGGCTTCAGGGCTCAGTATCAAGGTAAGACATGATTACTTCATTTGCACATGATAATAGAGGACCCCCTACTTGAATGAAAAGGGAGCAACGTAAGAAAAAGACACTGTAATTACAAAACGTTTTTGATCTTTGTTAACTGAATATTAAACAGTTTGGTTAATACCCCCTCTGTAGAGGGCATTAAGGTCTTTTCTGCTTCAAACCATTGACTTCAAAGGGCCTTGTTAATCAAAAAATATGAGAGATAAATACTGCATATACTTTCCTCTTATAAAATCTCAGCTCTGTCAGCTCAATAATCCATTACCCTGACATTGTTCTCTGGCATGACTTTAAAGTGACAGTTTGTGCTGCATACACTATTCCATTAAAGCTTAAGGCTGGGCCCCAAGCCAGATATGAAACCTGCAACTTCACCATAAACAGCTGTATAAAAACTTTCAGTAACACGCATGTGTGGCAACTCATTGTAAACGAAGATATGACATCAATTGCATGAAATATCACATTTTCATCTTTTCCAGTGCATTGTTGTGCAGTTTTCAAGCCATTTCTATGTGTGTTTGGTATTTATGATGTACAAGGCAGGTCTTTGTTACGAGCACCAATGGCCACTGAGAGATTTTATGACACATTTGTGTTTATAAAAGGTTGAATGGACCATTTGACCTCTAGTGCAGTTGCTTTCAAATCCAAATAACCTTGTTTTTGCTGATACATCATTCATTGCTTTTGGCTATTCTGTTGATACATCAAAATTCTGACAGCCACTTGCATCACCTGGCTGTCTGTGCACTCTGGCCCCTGCTGTGTTTAATTAGGCTCCCTTAAGATGTAGCATTGCAGTCCTTGGGCTGCTTGTTGATTCTGTGTAGTCTTTCTTCCCTACAAGCTATAACCATTAAATCTGCGCTGAACAATCCATTTCCATCCACTGTTTAATATGTCTGAGTTATATGAACAAACAAACATGGAAACTAATTTAGGTTTCATAGAATTGTCTGGGCAACCCTTCGGAATGCATCAGTCATTAGACTCATTTGTTTTGAAAAGGATGCACATCAGTAGCAATTACATTTTGATGTTCTTCATAAGACTAAGCATTACCCAGAGAAAGAAACACTTGTACTGTATCTTCTCACATCTAATACTGTAACTTCTTTTATCTAATGAACTCTTTCTATTGCTCTCGACCAGTGAAAAGCTCTGGAGAGCTTAAATCCAGAGGGGTAAAATTATTACCAGGAAAGGACAACACTAACAAACTGTCTTTGAGTAAGTCTTTTATTTTTCTTATGCAACTGTTTTCATTGTTTGGAGTTTTTGTTTATGCAGGGCTTGCGTTCTGGGTCTTTCTTTCTTTCTTGTCTATTTTCTTTTTTTGCTGCATCATTTGGTGAAGAAATTAAGCTACAGTACTAGATTATGCAGAAGTGCAGTCTCTTTTTCTTTCTGATGACCTATTTACCCTACTGTCACAGATGTCCTGTCCTGACACTTAGCTAGATCAGGCCTAGTTATGTATATTCCAAATCAATGCTGAATTTGATCAGTTTCAACTGCCAAAGCCCTCTTTTTCTCATTCTGTTCTATTTAAGCAGTATGTCAGATAGACTTATGTTCATGCACTGTGTGATCTACACACACAGCAGTAGTCGAGGTTGAGTGACCACCCACTTGTCAGATGATTTGTGTACACTTCAGACTGAAGTGAATGCATTCTAATTGCTTGCGGAGCTCCGTCATTAACATAAATCTGGAACAAAATTCCCTCTAACCCCACAGTGTGCTAAACAGTTCAATGATAACAGGTTGTAAGCTTTATTACCTTATGTGTCATAGATTCAGCATTGCATGGAGACATGAATAATGCAGAGGGCTATAATCTCTTCTACAAGACGCTACTGTATATCATTTAAAAGACGATGTGCTTTATATGCCTTGTGGATTAATTTCATATAATTGAACACATAACTGTATTATTACCGACAACAATTAACTTCAAAGCTAATGAACTTCCTGAAAGAAGTCAAAGAAAAGAAACACATTTCAGTAGAGCTTCTTACAGTAGAATGGAGGTCTTTGTTTATGGGGGATGATGTCTTATTGAAAATATTACAACAAACCTTGACGATTATTACCTATTTCTTTAATTAAATTTCTACTGCATCCAGTCTTTGATATACAGTTGAGATGAGCGTGTTAAAGGTCCTCTCTACATTCCTTCCCTTGTAAAGGCTATACTCTATATGAAATTATTTCTACAAGGCTTTATCTAGTGTACTTAAATTATTATTATGTATGGAGTATCTCACTGAGTGATTATTGTAGCTCCTGCAATTGGTAGTTGAAGGTTATTTAACCCTCTTAGCCCATCTTGGGCCCAGATATATTTCCCTCTGTTTTGTCTAGCTCAGGTAAGACAGTTTCATTTACCCTTGGACATCACTCCGATATCGAAAAAACACAAGTGTGGAACATCATTGTCAGAATTGGCAGTTGAAAAATTCTGACGGTGGGGAATGTACGCCAGTATTGACGATAACTGTGATATTTAAAAAGAATTATAAGAAATAATAAAATAATTATATCATGTTCTATTAATTATGGTTAGACACTCTCTATCCACCTACCCTACACTCGTGTTAGGAGTGTAGTTAATTTGCCCCCCAAGAAAAGACAAAAACCAAATCAGTAATCACAGTTTAGCAACGCTTTTGTTTTGTTCTTATTGTTGTTTCCTGAATTATTTTGGCCATGATTGTGTGTCATTGCTTGTTTAGTGAAAGTCTGATATGGTGATGTGCAGTGTTTCTCACAGAGTCAGATCCTATTTGTGGTAGGGGTGGGGGGAAAAAATCGATTCTTAGATGCATCGCGATGAGGACGTGGATGATTCAGAATCGATCCACAAATGTCAAAAATTGATTTTTATTCCGTATATTTTACGGATGCAAAAGGTGGAACTTGGAAATGCAGCGCCTGGACAGTCTGTGGCGTTGCACATAACAGACACGGCTGAGAGAGAAATCCGACCGGCACCCGCTGCATCTCCACGGATAACGTTTCATCATTCATGGCCGAAATAAACACTATTACTGCTTTGTACATGTTGTGGAAGTCCCAGATATACCGGGAAACTAAACGGTGTCCTGTCCGAGTTTATACCTTTACCCGGAGGGGGATCGGTAAATCTCATAGAGCTGTATTCACAGAAGTGGTCTCTATAAAAAACACACACGTAGTGATTTAATTACAATATACGTATACGAGTATGCCGAAGTAACGACGATTAGTAAAAAGTTCTAAGTCATGGTTTAAGTCTGTCCGTTAAGACGATACGAAAATAACTTTAAAAATGCTTGTTTTGGCGTTCAGTTCGCTCACAGCTAAGCTAGGCTAACACGGTAGCGGCTACGTAAACACTGAACATAACATCGTCTCGGCATAAATACGGCAGCGACTTGTTGTTTGTTCCACGGACAGTCTCTGGTTTTACTCCTAGTATGTTCGGTCTCTGTATGAAATGTAAGATACTATGTTGCGGTGCCCAGAGACGACAGACCGCCATGCTGTGATGTGTTGAAATGCAAGCTGCATTGATTATTGCACTGTTCATAGAAAGTCAAAAATGTTACAAGAAAAAGCATTTTCTCTCATCAAAAATTAGAGAAGAAAATTAATCTGTTTTTCTTTAATGATCAACACAAAAGTAGGAAGTGATTTGCAAACTCTGAGTAGAAAGCTCAGATTTGAGCAAACTCAAATGTATTTATATATTTTTTTAAATCATGCATGGAAATGTACATCAAAAATCGAGCTGAATCGATAATTGGTTTAGAATCCAATCGTTGACCTCTGAATCGAATTGAATGGTGAGGTGCCAAGAGTATTTAACGTATTTGAAGAGTCACAGGGTCTGTGAGGTTGACAGTGTTGAGTTAAGAACGTAGATGGACTAACTTGAATGCATCAGTTTTGGATATATTTGGGCAGAGGTGTTGAACATTTTTGAATTGAGTCTTCTCAGCCATCTTCTCTACGGGGAAAAGGCAACAACAGTTCTTCTTCCAGAGCATGTTCATGTTTTGACTCAGTTTTGTGTGCAGAGAGGAGGGGCTATTCACACTCCAGGCTGTTGTCGATGTGTTTGTGAGAGAATGAGAGCGGGGCACGGACAGGCAACGTGAATCAATGCACTGCACGCAGCTCGACAATTATATTAGATATGATCCATTTTAAATGGTAAAAATGGAAAATGAATGTGTGGCAGTCGATGTTGATATTCTATAGGTTGTTTTTACATGGGGCGTGGAACCAAATTCTGTTACCAGACATAACCACTGGACTTTCAAACAGACACTATTCATGCACTTTTCACTGCAGAGGGTGTTTTCTGGAAGTACGGAGCTTTGACAATTAAAGTTATCTCTCTAACAACGTTCTTGGTCCTTCTCTTTCTCTCTCAGTGAATGAAGGAGGAATCAAACAGGTGTCTAATTACTGCCCTGACCCAGGGGAGACAGAAAATGGCAAACGGATCGGCTCCAACTTCAGGTGAGTTAGCGCTGCAGACGAAGTGACTCAGAATGTGTAAAAGAGTGTCAAGGATTGGGGCGGCATGTTTTCCGTTGTTGTATGTGCAGCAAATTCCAAATATTGCTGTCAAATTCTATTAAATGAACAAAACATAAACCCAGTTTTAACCTTGTGGAGTCGAGGATATTCTTGCTAATGTGCAGGAACTTCTTTCATGAACCAGACCCATTCAGCTTTCAGGAGAGAAGAAAACATACATATCATACAAAACTATTTTCTTTGACATGTTGCAGACAATAATTGAAATTCTTTCTTATACAGAATGCAACACAATGAACTCATTCAGAAACAGCTTGAAACTGAGGTTTAGGGCGCTTCACACCAACCTTGGTAGACCTGGAACTTCAGACCCTTCATTTTGGTCTAAACCCAAAATTGCATATGTGGAAGGTGCTACACCAAATGACCAATATTTATCAATAAAGTCCACTTTTGGGTCCCTACACAACTGAGTGTATGCTTCTTTGTCCAATATATACTGTCTGTTTCTAAGATCACTTTCCACTGTGCTACGTTAGCTCTAACTTGCAATATTTCCATGTCTAGCATTTCAAATTATGGGGAAAAAATGCTTACTGCATTTTTGTGTATCATTGTTTATTTGTAACTGTGAAATTTGAACTCCAAGTATGGATAATGAGGACATTTAATAATTCATTAAACCCTTTATCTACTGGATTTGATATATTGATGCACAGGGTAATGTAAACCTGTAATGAATGACATGAAATAAATAATGAATTTGATATTTCATCAGGAGTCATTTTTTAAGAATTGATTGCTTTTTCAGGTGTTAATGGTGTTTGTTATCTTCTCAGCATCGGAGCAACTGCTCAATTTACCTGTGATGAAGACCATGTGCTGCAGGGTTCTAAAACGATTACCTGCCAGCGCGTAGCAGAAGTCTTCGCTGCTTGGAGCGACCACAGACCCGTCTGCAAAGGTGAGTGAGGCTTCTGAAGAGCTAATAAAACAGTTTGATTAAGGCAGTGCCTCTGGATATAGGCTCTATGCAGATAGAGGAAAGTTCATTTTTGTTAATTATGTATGAGTGCCTCTGCTGCAGCACTCTACTTTTCCATTTCAAAATGCTCTGCCTGATTTTCTATTTTCTGTTATACCTGGAGCACCTTTTAGAATTTGATTAATGGAAATGCAGCTAATAGACCTTTTCTCTACTTGTGCAAACAATGTATTACCTTTCTGCCATATTACAATGCAGGAGTTATTACTCTCCATTCTCAGCATATTTATTATCAATTTAACAGTCCTATTGTATGTTGTATATTATATGTTTTTGAATAATCATGGATCTTTTGAATCCGTCTTTTTTTATCATCTGTTTCTTTTGACTGTTGCAGTAAAAACGTGTGGGTCGAATCTACAAGGACCCTCAGGGACGTTTACATCTCCTAACTTCCCTATCCAGTATGAGAGTAACTCCCAGTGTGTGTGGATCATCACTGCCAGCGATCCAACCAAGGTAGTCCAATAGGTGTCTTCTTTGAGTTTGTAGTCTTCTTACTCTTGGAACAAGTCTTATGAAAACCCACTGCTGCTTTACAGCACAAATAAAGAAGTTACTTCCAGGATTAAAATAACAGATACTGTAGATTTGATTTTTGCAATAGTTACATACAATCCCATTAGGTTATTATTGCAGTACTACTGCTTGTAAAATGTACCTACCTAGCCTGGTATAAGGATTAAATAATGTTTTTTATTTTCTTCATTAACTGAAGAGATCCCAGAGAGTAAATCCTTCCTCCATGTGTTGTAGAGGATTTTCTGGACTTTCCCTTCCTAGATACATATTTATGTATGCATTTATTTTCCAAGGGCTTCCCAAGGAGGGAAAAGGTTACATAGAATATGCATGTATTTTCACTTTAAGTTCAATGTCACTGTCCCTCATTAATGTCCATGACTGTGTGGACTAGATTGTTGGCAATTGAGGGATTTGCTTTATTTCACGCGGGTACCAGAAATGGAGAGAAATAAAGATTGAATGAGATCAGCCTTTCCCCAAAGTGAAGAGGTTAAAGCTGTTTTCCTAATGGCCATTACTGCTCTCCTACAGTACATCAAATCTGGCTCTCTATTGGTGAATCATTCACACAGGGTTGTCACTATGTGCTCTCCTGCTAATAAACAATAACTAACCAACTAACACTCACTCACAACTCTTAAGGACTGGCAAGTGCCATAGATTTGTGCCACCGTGCAAAACACACCATTGACTTGGCAATGAAACTTGCTCCATTAGTGTTATAATGGTAATTATGCTATTCATGCTTTGTAAAGAGCCTGTTTTACATTGATATTGTGCAGGCAATATCCTCCCAATGGCCGGAGGAAGGGTTGTCAAGGATGAGCAAGCAGCCATCATATGTTTGTCATCATGTCATTATAACATCCTTTCTTTTGTCACTAATTCTTGTCGGCAAAGTGTAGTTAAGCTAATATTGCTTTGTTGTTTCCCGTCTCTGCAGTAGATGCTTTTTACATGATCATTATTAGTGTAAGCAGCTGCTGCCAGTTTAATCAGTGAATATGTCATCTTTTTTTGACGTTATGTACATTTGTTAAGGGAAAAAAGATCAAGACCAGTGACAGCTGACAGAGATATCTCAAGGGTGAATACGGACAAGCAATTAAACATTTGGGATTTTCAAATTTGCCTGCCATGATTGGTTTTCAGTATTTGATAGGCACTCTGAAGTAATGTGAAGAGATGCTGCTGTCAGTTTCTATAATGCTTTGGAGGATGTTTGTGGTGTCCTTTTGTTTGCGGGGTGTATGGCATGGACATGACTATTCGTCAAAGCCTTATTCTATAAACGGTAACAGATTTGATGTGAGATTTCATTTCTGCACAATTCATTAAAGTACCAGAATTGTAGGTTATATTATGCAGCTATTTTATGAGATAGGAGGAAGTCTTCTGTTTTCACAGGATGGATCGAACATGCTGTTGTCAGCTTGCAAAAATGTATAACGCATTATATAACTTTTCTCTACATAGGCTTGCCTCTTGCAGTTTAGCTGGCCCTAAAAACACTCTCTTAAGACAAATTATGCAAATAGCCAGCCATGTTATGAACTTCTGTATAAATGAGATGGTGGATTATTTGGTAATAAAACCTGAGAATCGTTTTTAATTTCTCATCATTGAGAGTGTTTGGCTTATATGAATGAATACCACGAATAAGATCAACTCTCAGGACAGCAATGTTGCATCAGTAGAGCTGTTGGTCTGAACCACTTGGGTTCACTCAGGTTTTCAAAGTATGCCCCCAAGGCAGATGGTGGAGCTTTCAGACTTTTGCTTGTATTTATAAAAATGTATAAACATTTGCTGACAGACAACTTGTTCAACACGTCAACATATGTACACACCAACTATCTGCATTCTATATGGCAAGACACGGATGTCAATACTTCAATAATATACAGTAATAGTGTTTATTATTGAAATAGTGATAGTCATGCACTGCTATGCTACATGCTAACACGTATCAAAGGACAGATGATAAAAGTGATTTATATTTTATTACAGGTTATTCAGATCAACTTCGAAGAGTTCGACCTAGAAATCGGGTATGACTCGCTAACAATTGGAGATGGAGGGGAAGTAGGTGATTCTAAAACAATAATACAAGTGTAAGTACCACATGAAATACTTCATTGAACATATATTGAGCTATATATACATATATTGCTCATGCAGTCAAATATATTGCAGAGCTTTGAATTAAATGAATGAATGAATGAATTGAATAACTGCTTTAAATGAAAGCTTACTTTGTTGAAGAAAACTCTGTAATTACCAATAAACAACACAGTATAAAGCATAAAGTACATTGCATTTTTGTTTCAATACATTTTACGTTTTTTTTTTCTGAAATAACTGTGTGATGAGCTGATGAGAAGGGGTTTCTGACACCACAGTGACTTTGTTTGTCTCCCTGTCTGCAGGCTGACTGGAAGCTTTGTCCCAGACCTGATTGTCAGCATGTCCCATCAGATGTGGCTTCATCTCCAGTCTGATGAGAGTGTGGGCTCGATTGGCTTCAAGATCAACTATAAAGGTACACAGACTTGAGGGCTGATATCATCTCTCACTGTCTGTTTTCATGTCTCATTCAGCAAAGCAATGAGTCCATTTTCCTGTCTGCCTTTCTGTCTTTCTATCTGTGCGTCTGCCTGTCTCTCACTTGCTTCTCTATCTCCTTCTAAAAACTTCCTTAAATAGGCTCTCAGACTCCTCACCTGGACCTTTATAGATAAATGTTAAAGAAAAAAAAAAGTAGCTCCAAGTACTTGGCTTAACTTAATTCTCTACGTTTCCTTTCCATCACTCCTTCCGCTTCTCCTCCCCTCACTTACAGAAATTGACAAAGAGAGTTGTGGTGACCCTGGCACACCTCTGTACGGTTTCCAAGAGGGTAGTGGCTTTCTAAATGGAAATGTTCTGCGCTTTGAATGCCAGTTTGGATTCGAGCTCATCGGGGAGAGGATGATAACCTGCCAGAACAACAATCAGTGGTCTGCTAATATCCCCATCTGCATATGTGAGTCCAATACATGTTGTATTTTTTCTTTCTTCACAACAGAAAATGAAGCAATTACTTATGCGCTGGGAAAGTTCACAATGACACTAAGCTATTGGAGGATTAATTACCATTTTGTTAAATGACCATGCAATGCATTGTGTGTAAACATTATAATATTATTATGGAAAATAGATTATGTAAAATGGGAAATTGATAGGGCATGATTGCTTTTTTGAATGTAAGTCAAGCAAGTCAGGTAAACACTGTTACGCTATACAAATACACAAGAGAAGAGAAACCTGCATTATACTGCACATTGTCCTTTCTCGTGACAACCTAAACCCCTCCTGTGAGTTTTACTATACCTAACCCACATCCATAACAAAAATCTAGTCTTCTGTTCCATTGGGACAGAGTGCAGGATTCCTCGGCACCTATATGTCTGTCTTTGTACACTAACTCCTCTGTTCCATCCCCCTTACAGTTTTATGTTTCTCCAAATACTCAGCACCCATGGGAGCAGTGCTGTCTCCCGATTCCTGAGCTAGTTATATCGTACCAACGTTGTTCTATACTGATCTTGCACGGCACAATCCACAGTCTATATTGTCATGTGACCAGTGAGAGTTGCAGTAAAACAAATTGCTTCGCTGGGATATTTAAGTTTTTAAATCTTTACTATATTTCCTCCCCTCTATTACACAGTTCCCTGTTTCTCCAACTTCACTGCTCCCATGGGGACGGTGTTATCTCCTGACTACCCAGAGGGCTATGGAAACAACCTCAACTGTGTGTGGCTCATTATCTCTGAGCCTGGTTCCAGAATCCACCTAGCCTTTAATGACTTTGACCTGGAGCCTCCCTATGACTTCCTCACTATCAAAGACGGGGACCAGTCAGGAGCCACGATACTAGGACGCTTCTCAGGGGCCGAAGTTCCTTCCCACCTGACATCCAACAGCAACGTACTGCAGCTGGAGTTTCAGGCGGACCACTCTATGTCTGGACGGGGGTTCAACATCACTTACAGCAGTAAGGAAATGTTTGATCGATTTAATTGAAAGAATCATATCATTTTAAAGCATTTATGAACACAATTTACATCCTCCATTTTCTTTTTTATGGTTAGAAATGAGTGTGAATGTGACTTTACAAATATCAGGGCTGGTAGTCTGTGCTCTTAAATTGTATACTTTTTTATGAACTTATAAACAACTACAGAAACAAGAATCAAAGTGTAAAGCAAAGAGTAAAACAAAAAGCAGCATTTTGGATGGTGCAATCACTTTCTAACTTGCTCCTCATTGTCTAATACAACACCATCGTAATTCTTTCTCCTGGCAACAGCACAACATTCTCTGAAGACCGTAGCTATTGTCATGCTCAGGTGTATAGAGCAGACCTCTGTTAGTTTTTTTTTCTCTGTCATATGGACAGCTACATTCATTTCCCTTATCTCCCGACTCCTCAAAGTCCCCATTTCTCATTCACACGAGCGTTTGTCACTAGATCGTGTTCTCTTTCTTCTCATTACAAGCTTTTGGGCGTAATGAGTGCCCTGACCCTGGCATACCATTGAATGCTCGGCGCTTCGGGGACAGTTTCCAACTGGGTAGCTCCATCTCAGTGGTTTGTGAGGAGGGCTTCATCAAGACGCAGGGGGCCGACACCATCACATGCCATCTGGAGGAAGGCAAAGGCATGTGGAGCGGACTCATTCCCAAATGTGAAGGTACTGAAATGAAATAACTAATATCTGTGGTTAGTGGACAAATGTGTGAACTCGAGAAAATAGAGTTGTCGATTTAAAAGGAAATTAAGTGAGTGGGTAAGACGGAACATGCACTTCAGCCAAACTGGTCTAAATTTTTGTTGATGCCTTATTGTGAGGTATTTGTGTAACTACAGTGCTGTGGTGACTCATCCCGTATGTATTTTTTTCATGCGAGTACAAAAAGATTACTGAGTGCTATCAACTTAAAAAGAACAACTTATCTCCATCTATTTTCCTCCTATCTGATCTATTGTTTTTTTTTATAGTTAAATCTTTATCCTAATCATCCCTCCCACCATTCTTCCACCTGTCTTCTCCTCCAGCTCCTTGTGGGGGCCACTACTCAGGGCCCTCTGGTGTCATCCTCTCCCCGGGCTGGCCAGGCTACTACAAAGACTCCCTGAGTTGTGAGTGGGTCATTGAGGCCGAGCTGGGAAGCTCCATCAAGATCAGCTTTGACAGGTTTGTATGACAACCCTGCAACAACTCATCCGTGGAAGTGGGAAAAAAAGAGAGAAAAATACTCTCACACAAAGACCCAGACAATAACCGAGACAGCACACAATCCCTGCATCCACATACTGTACTGCGTGGGAATAATACACAGTTCATATCGGTATACACACATACGCACACATACAAAAACATGTCAATTTATACCCATACTGTACATGAGCACATACACTGAAGGCATACCCTATCCCTGGAAGCCTCCAAGTTACAAATAGAAAGTTAGAGGAGGTAGAATGCCGTCCTGGACCTTTTTTTCCAAACATTTTGAAAGCCTCAAGTAATATTGTATTTTTCCTTACTGGCTCCTGCTCACTTCCTGCAATAAAAAGACAAAAAACCTTGCTGTGAGACCTTTATTTCTAACCATTAAGGATTGAAACCATAAATTGTTCATATTTTATAATCAATGCTTTCTCAGTGCTGACATGCACTTTGTAAAGAAACAAAGAGCTACTTTCCCTATGATTTTTTTGCTTGTGCCAAATTTTTCATATGCTTAGATTATGCAGCTTTTTTTTTTAACCTCTCTGTATTAATAACATAGAGAGGCTTGGCTTTACTCGTGCTGAAGTTGTCTGAAGGTATTTTTGTTGGGAACTCTGTGCTAGTGTCACTTGTTTGATTATGTAGAGACCTGAGGGTGACCTTGCATCTATACCATGTCAGATTTCCAAGAAACTCATTGATCTCATACTGGAACACTTGTGGTGCAAGCTATTTCTTCTCATTTATCTCCTCAAAATTAGACTGTTTTTTTTTCTGCGGACGCAACAGGCTAAATGGCTTCAAACTGTAGACTGTGTCTAATCTGTCAAAGCAGAATTATTGGTCTTTTGAATATGAATAGTTGTGTATACTGCAACTCCCTCTCTCTCTTTACTTTTAAGGTTTCAAACGGAGCTCAGTTATGACTTCCTGGAAGTGCATGATGGCTCCAACCTGCTCTCTCCTCTGATTGGCTCGTTTAATGGAACCCAGGTCCCTCAGTTCCTGTTTAGTAGCAGTAACTTTCTGTATCTACTTTTCACCACCGATAACAGTCGATCAAACAGCGGCTTCAAGATATTCTATGAAGGTGAGAGTATGCTACTATTGTCTGTCATGTACTGTGCAACTTAATTATGAATGCAAATTTTGTTTTGTTCAGAATATTTCATTGATATTAAATTAGATACGCAAACAATAGGAAAAAGGGACAAAAAAAGTCAGTGTGCTGCGGTTTGAGATTCAATTTAAATTGGTCTGCTTTTCTTGTAATACTTCAAACATACATTTCTGAACTCGGTTGAGGATCTCTTTCAGGTAGATGACAAAATCATCAATATTGTAATTGGCTTGGCTCAATGGGTTTCACCAAGGTCAACACTCTAAAGTAAATATTTTATTACAGTACATGTTATGTTACCACTCATTTTAGGCTACGTTTACATGATGACGGTCTGAACAGAAGACGCAGAAGTGGCGTTGCGTCTTCACTTTTTATTCCGCGTTTAGACGAGTGTTTTAGGAGGAAATCTTCAGCATGCGTTGACGCAAAAGTGTGTGGAATTGGATTGGGATGCATGCCAGGCGGCTAGGTGGTGCTGCACCGCCATGTCTGAGCGCATGCGTAGAATCTTCCTTCTTCTCTTATCTGCGCATGTATGTGACGTAAACGCGTACGTGACGTGAGCAGATCTGAGCAGAGTTTTGCGTCTTGGCAGTGCAGAAACTATGGCGGAGGGTGGTTTCAGATTTTTGCGTTTTTAAGCCCCAAAAATGCTGTTCTAAGCGAAAGGCACTTCTGATAAAATATTTAACGTGTAAACGGGGCCTCGATGGCCTCTTTTCACAGAAGCCATTTTGACTTGTCAAAGCAGGGTAAACACAGGTGTAATTAATAAATGTAATTATGGTCCAATTCTATTTAGTGTGTCACAGCCATTCTAGTGAGCCAGCATACACAATATGGACCTGGCCCACCTAAATGGAACTGATTAATGTTATTAATTACAGCTGTGTTTACCTTGTAATGAAATGTCAACATGGCTACCACGAAAGGACCTAATCTTCAGGATTTCTCACAGTAACCTCAGGTTGAACAGTACTTTAGAACCCCCATTGTGTGCAGGATCTTTTGTGTGGGAGGTTATAGAACAGCTTCTGGGTGAAATCAAAGCCAAACTTTAGGATAAAGTCGGCTGTACAGCTTACTCAGTGGACTTGCACTATTGCACTATTGAATTATATTGTGCTGTCAACTGTAAATGTAAACGCACACTGAAACTAAATAGAAGAGAGTTCAATGCAATTGTGAGAATGCATGTCAGTGTGGATTACGACAGACTTGAAGGGACCTGATCTAAATTTAAGCCACCAGATTCACTGTTTTGTTTTCCAAATGTGTTCTTTCACTGCCCTGCCCCTTGTCAGGTGCAACAGTATGGGCTACTGTTGCACCTGACAAGGGGCAGGCTTGTGGAGGAAGGTTGTATCTGCACAGACGAATAAGGGGGAAGACATCATTGAATAACTGGGTAAAATCTTCTGGTCACAGGGACGTTTTTTTATTTTTTTCTCTCCATATCATTATGCATGGAGTGGTAGTCTTTGAAAAATCAAATAGAAAAATACTCTGGACATATGTGATCTATTTTCCTGATTGTTTTCACCAGCATAATCACGCTTGTCACTCAAATGTGATTCATAAGACAGAGTTTGTTATTATGTCTGTATTATTGACTGAAAGCAGACCACAAGTGCCTTTGTCTTATTATGTTTGACTCTCAAGTGCATTTTTCTTTGCTGATGAGGCTATTGAAAAGCAATAACCGGAAGATCATATTAGCTTCTCCCATTGCAATTTTAGGACATATCTTATTGCTGAAATACTTTGGGGAAACCCAGCCTAGTTAGTTTGTTAAATTGTTCTTAAGAATTAGGACTGTTGGGAATTAGGTTATGAATAAACTAAAGCATGGGAACACTGCATCCGATTCCCTTTGTATGGTATGTTATGCATAACATGGATGTATTCAGTTTTGAAAAAAATACTACTAAATGTCATCAAATCATACCAAGACCCATATTCCATGTATGTTTTCTTTTATTTCACTTCTTATCAATGAATGCTCCACTTTAGGCAATATTCATGTTTCCACACTAAAAATATCAGGTATAACTCAAGGAGAGCAAGACACGTTTCTACAGAGGACTAGCAGTGTAAAGGAAGGGCCCTGTTATCAGTCGCTCTGGGCTCTTCTAGGTTATTTATATTCATGACTGTAATCTATAGCATGTAGTATAAGTATAATAGAGAGAGCGCGAGGGAGAGGGATAACAAACACACTCATGAGAACACTATTTTTATTGCATCTAAAACAACCCCACTTGGAAGATTAAACATTGTTTTCCTTAATGCAACAATAAGTAAGTAAGCATAACTCATGAGCATTCATTTTTTAAATGTAAAATCAGTCACAGTAACAGACCTCAAGCCCATAGGTTAACGCACAGACGAAAAGCTTAACTTGTCAACAAAAAAGACTTGATGTACAGTTGTCTCAAACAACCGTTTGATTTGTATTCATTCATTTCTGCAGTGGTCACATTGGACACATACTCCTGCATGGATCCTGGTATTCCAGTGAATGGTGTACGACTAAGCCATGACCTGTCCATCGGCTCCACGGTGTCCTTCCAGTGTGACCCAGGATACAGGCTAAGCCACGATGAGCCACTGGTTTGTGAGAAGAACCACTTCTGGAGCCACCCATTGCCCACTTGTGACGGTAAGGATGCACAATGTAGAATTTCTTGCAGGGCATTCCATCCGTCATCCATGACGGCATCATTTTCTTCTGAGAGAATTCAAATCATATGTTTAAGATGGGTTTTTTTTTGGTATATTCTTATTGACCCTTAAAACATCTTATAGCTGAATGACCATAATATACAAGGACCACATTGCTCGTCCTTTTAAGCATTTTAACTAACATGTTATGTTAAGTCATTAAGGCTACATTTAATAATTGACCCAGTTATGACTTGAAGCATTGATTTGAATTTAATACAGCACCACATCAGCTCATTAGAATATCAGATTGTTTCTATTTGAGCAAACAGTATGCACTGTATAGTCTGGCAGTCTTTTAGTCGCACATTGTTATCGGATGCTGCCACTAGTAACTGGCAAGAGGTTTCTAAATTCAGCTTTCAAAAGGTAACTGGGTTCTTCCAGTGGCCACTTTCATTGCTATACTACTAATGTGGGAGAAAAAGAAATACAAGCCCTTGTTGGCAAGCGGTAACTACACAAACGTAAGTCAGTATGGGTAGCCTACAGCAGCAGCTTGACATACCAAACTTGCTTTTTGTTCAACCAATAGACACTGTCCTTGTCTGAACAACTTACTTTGGGTGTTATGAATCATGTAATACTGAAGACAGATTATGCTCAACTTCAAAGCAGAAGTTCAGCATGTTCCTGATAGTTTTGATCTCTTGTATAATCTCCCTCTTCCGGCTGTGTTTGTACAGTTTTGCTCTTTGTGCTGTTTAGAACCGACTGGGGGACAATTGTGGCAGTAATTGTTGCAGCGCACAAACCATAAATGATGTGTCTAAGTCACGGATCACTCAGTTGAACGACTATAACAAATAAAATACACGCAAGGGTTGACGGTGAGCAACATACCGTTTATATGATACACTACTGTCTTACGCGGCTTCAGCACAGCAGTTGTCCTGAAATCAATTTTATGGCTTGGTGCGTTTTCTTGCCTAGGTGTGTGACAGACTGGTGCCAAATGTCTTGGCTCTCTGCCTATAGACCCTCTAAAGTAGATCGTTTGCCAAGCGTACTCATCCACTTTTAATGACTTTATGTAATTTTGACTCATTAATAAAATATTTGATATAATTTTGTTGGTGGGTAAGGATTCAGGCCTTGATGTGATGTGCTTGCTGGAGGGCCCAAGGGTGGAAGGAGAGAGGATGAGAGGGGGGGTGGTGTGTGCAGCTGTGGAGCCTCAGGCATTTCAGTGATCCTCCAAAAATATCATCTGACATTCATTACTTTGAAAATATGTACATGCACAGTTCTTCTTCTAATATTTGTCAACTATTGCTGTTTTGAAGAAGGCATCCGAGAATTTCAGTTGAAACGCCACTCTTGGGGCGTTCAAGCCAAAGAGTACACAAACACATGTATACTTAAAGACAGAAGAAAACATTTTTAAAAAGCGTGTACATTTCCATCAATGCTATTTTCAAAAATGTATGTGAAATTACCTTTAGTTTAAACACATGACGCCATGAGAAAACGGTTGCAGGTTTGAACAATATCCAATTAGACCATTTAACCTTCAAACGGATCTAGTATTAACCTCCCGGTCCTCAGCAGCTTATGAGGGTAGAGATTTATCTCATTAACTTCCGCTGATGAGATAAGAAGCTTTCTGGCACTAAAGTCAATAGTCAACATGAATCAGAGTCATATTACTGAGGTGATGATGTTGACGTTGGTTCAGACAACACTCCCTATCACTACACGAGGATTGCAACTGGATGGTCCTCCCAACCTGAAACATAGTTGGACGCAGCAATGGGCCGATTGTTCCTTGTTGCACATTAGAGCCTGATGCTCTAATGTGCTGAATACAGTTGTCAGTTCTAAGTAAGTCAGTTTAATGAAAAATCATGTTTTCTGACAATATCTTTTACTTTACGATGCCACAGGAGTGGAGAAAATGTGGATGGATAGCTGAATTCATGAATCATTTATTGTCCTGGCAGTGGGGCGGGTTTGGAGAGAAAAAAACATTATGTTGGAAGAATTACAGGTACCTATATAAAAAAAAAAAAAAAAAAAAAAAAAAAATAGCAGGACAGGATGTGATTTGACTCGATGCATTATTCATTTAAACCACTGCTCTGTCTTCATGTGAAGAATTTATTGGTTCATTTACAATTTTCATCCCCCCCCCGGCAACAGTTATCATTCATTATCTTCCCTTTCTATTCAGCATCATGCGGTGGGGATATCAGGGGACCTGGAGGGATCATCTTATCACCTGGCTTTCCAGAGCTGTATCCAAACTCCCTAAACTGTACATGGACTGTAGAAGTCAACCATGGAAAAGGTAGGAAAACCACACTAATTACATATAAGTATACATACAATGCATACTAACATACTTTTACATGTATAAAAATGTTGCTATTAAGCCCGATACTGTATAGTTTAGGAACTCTTAATATTGATTTAAGGGATCCTCCTCTGTACCACACTGACATTCAATAGTCCTCACAACGACCAAATTATAACACTATAAATCAAAACAGCACCCCCTCAGCAGGTTCCAAGAACATTACAGGGATTTATTATTATAAAGTGAGAAGTGACTTGAGCTTAGATAATTTGAATGAACTGACTTTTTTCATCTTTGGCAAGTATCCAGAGTATGTGTTGGGATATAACCCTGACTCAAGATGTGACTGTGTGATACCTTTTTTTTTTTTTAAATGTGTTCTAGTATTGGAGTATTCAGTATAATTTATTCTTCTCCTTCATCAGCAATTTCCCCACGTATTCTACTTATCCGGGCCAATGTTGTACAGTACACTGCTTAGTACATTCCTCAGTTGGACAGCATTTTACACTATTAAGAGTTTATTGCTTTTCATAATTTTTTATTTAATGAACAGCTTTGACATGTCAGTGTTTCACCTGGTAAGAAAAATCTGGTATCTCACTTTTATTCTCATATTATTCTCTATTTAATTAGGTTAATTTCCATTATCACAGTGCTCACTGTCACTTAAAAGATTAGTAGCCAGTTCTTCTTCTTATTCATTATCATTTGAACTGCACACTGAGCTTATCTCAGTACCCTGGCACTCAGCTGTATTATCCCAATATTTTACCGTCTTGCTATCTTCTTCCAAAAGGCCCATTGATATACCATATTGTACTAATTGTACACATCCAAGTGATCGTATTGTCAAAGAGTAGCACCTCGATTTCATCAAATTCATTCAAGAATCACCTTTGATGTTTGAAATCTCATAAGACCTATAAGTGATTCCTCCACTCTTGAGATGTTTGTCATGATGAAGGCAAAATTAAGCATTTTTTTTTTTAATTTTCTGCCTCTAAGGTGTCCAATTATGTTTAACTCCTTACTAATTCCTTGTCTTCCTATGTAAGAACAAGTTAATGTAATTACTGTAGACATGGATATACACATTAGGCTCATGACGGCAAAAATGATAGTTATGTGAACTTGTGTATGTAGTTTCTAAGAGGCATGCTATAAAGAGGTGGAGTACTGAAGGACATCAATCCTCTCCTCCTCGACTCTATTAATGAAAACTTGTTTTAACAGCATTATCCTTTTCATTTCTTACATGGGTCCTTTAACATTCAACAATAACCAAAGGCAAGAAACTCAACTGGACTCAACTGGAAAATAATCTAAATGATTGAACTATGAGACTAATTATCATCAAATTTGACACAGAGCTTAATATGGTGTAAGAATGAATTTAGTGTGGGGCCTCAAACTTTGTATACACATAGAAAATTGGGAAGCTAAAGACTTTTACACAGACCTCACCTAAAACCCAGAAGCATGACAAACAATGGTGATTAATTATAAATAGTAAGTGATGAAAATAAGCTATTACATTTGACATTTTAGCAGGGACAAATTCCATTGATTAAATATGATTTAGAGAGGCAGGATCTCAATTTACAGAGTGTAGCAAGGCCATCAAATTCAGTGACCACCATTGAAAATGAACTTTCAAGAAACACACCAGTTTGAATAATTTTAACATGTTTTAAATGTACTTTGGTGTTACGTTAGGGTAGTACTGTCGTGGGACTACAGGTGGTAACTAGCAATTTGCTAAAACCTGGCATAATTTTCTTGTTGTACAAGATTAATGTCTCTATTGTGAATTGTCCTTGCCTCAAAATAAAATAAATTACAAATTAGTATAGTTATTGTCAACATTGTCTTTGTCCTACATACTTTGCATTTTTTGTTTTGATGGTTTTGGTTGGCATTATATTGAGCTTATTATTCAGACTTCCCCCTGTTCTATGTGAAAAGGGTAGGTGATGCTTGCCATCAGGATTATGAATCTTTTATCATGGCTCTAAATTTCCTAGTGTATTATTATCCTGTGGCTCCTGACTGGAAGACAAATTAATCTTTAGGGATAGTAGCTATGTAACTATTCTCCTCAGAACATCCCATACCAACTATATTAAAATATTAGGAGGTACCCTCACAGAGACTGTTCTAATTGATCATCTGTCATCATATAATTGCTGTTTTACAGAGCACAATCAATCATTTAATTGTGGTATTTATTTTATGGCCATTCTTTCAAGTGAGCCAAACATTGTAGAGGACATTATAGAGTCATATTTGAACAGATTTGACAGATGGCATTAAATGGCAGTGTGCGTATTATACTGAAAAGCAGCCAACTGGCCAGCATGGATGGAATGAAGATGCTATTGGGAGAGTTACAGTGTGAAAATGGAAGCAGGGGGGTACAGACCTTGATCTTGTTTTCCAACCTAAAAGTTAAATAATCGTTTGTTGATATATCATTTAGCAACCTGCTGCTGCAGCACATTTTCTGTCATCAATTACGTTCTCTTTTCATGCTGATCTGTTGGTCTGAAAGGCCACTGAGAGAAGTGAAACTGACTAATGCACATGGACTGGATGGAATCTATGGTTCTTCACTTACATATAGTTTTACTGTGTGAAAATAATTTTTACGTTTTTAGTTTTCAGTGTAAGTTTCTTATTTTCTCTAATTGTCTCTTATCAAATGCCAAATGTTCCCCTTTTTTTCCTTTTCATTTTATTATGATCATTTTAGTATGATTCATTTTAGTCTGCACATTCTTAATGCTACTGTAAGGATTAAAATATGTATTATTAAAAACATGAACATGTGTTTTGTACTGTAGATGGATGTTTCAGCAAACTAATTAAAGCTAACATTTAAAATGAATAATAGTCACATTCACTTTGAGGTTCGGTTTGTGCCCTACAATGGAAACAGCAAATCCATGTTTTAACCTTTTGGGTCAATGTGGAAATAAAAAGATCAAATTTATGCATTACATATTGTATTCAAAGCTTTTTCTATATCTGATATCGGGGATTCTTCATATTTTCCTGAAAACCTCTTACGCTTGGCTGTCTAATTTTCTCTTCCAAGGTGTACAATTCACTTTTTACTCCTTCCACCTGGAGGATCACCATGACTACCTTCTGATCACAGAAAATGGCAGCTTCGCCCAGCCACTGGCTCGACTCACCGGCTCAGAAAGACCTTCACCAGTTAACGCTGGTCTGTTTGGGAACTTCAAGGCTCAGCTACGCTTCATTTCTGACTTTTCTATATCACTGCAGGGATTCAACATCTCCTTCTCAGGTACGAAGGCATATGAGGGTTGTATCTGTAGGTTGCAGGGGGTAGTTGGAGCATTAGATGGGATGGGAAGCTTTAAACAAGGGAGGGAGATGAGTTGTGTGGAGGAGTGAGGGTCGTGAAAACAGCATGGGTGGAGTTGTGCAGTAGAAGGGGTAGAAAGCAAAAGTGAAAGACAGCTCGTTCAATGATGAGATCAAAAGTGCTAAGCCTCTCTAAAGGGTGGATAGAGTAAGATGTGAGGAGTGATTTGTCAGTCAGAATGAGAGCGTGCTTAAGGTGGACGATGCCTCAGGCTGCGCCGATCAGAGGAAGATAATTAAAACACAACGAGGTCACGCAGGTAGAGGCTGTCTGACCGCGATGGAAATGATCATCAAAGCATGTCATGTGGGTCAGTGTCCTCAGGTCTGAGGAGATGGAGGGGAAAGGGGTGGGGGTTGTATAGAAATAATGGGGCCCCATGCAGAGATGTAGGAATGAAGACATAGAGCGAGAGAGGTGGATATTGGAGGCTTAGAGAGGGAGATAGGGAGAGAGAAAAGAGATAAGACAGATGGTGATGCTGAGTGAGCAGGGTTGATGGAGAGGAAGGGGAGAGAAAAAGGGTGTGTGAGACAGATAGTAAAGTAGCAAAAGAGAGAGAGGGTCTGCTTCATGAGCATGCTGGCTAAATGTTTGCCTGCTGTTCGCCGAAGTAAAGCATAACTTATGCAGCCATGAATATTCATGACGTTTTGTGTGTGTATGTGTATTTGTAATCACTGTAATTAGCATCTATAGATTTGTTTATATTAGAATAGGTTTTTTAACCTTCTGATGACAATGTATCAATGCTGTCATGCCACATCCTACAGTAGGAAGCTGCTGTTCCATTTTGCCGCGTTGAAATCGATAGTTGTTCAAAGTTCTGCATACTGCAATGTACGAGGAATGCTGCTGGAAGAAATACCTTATTTTGCTTATGCATTGTAAGTTGCAAATACGTCTCCAATGATAAGGCCACCATCAGCTCATGTATAATATTGGATGCAGGGTGGCCTAGCTTTTAGAGAGCCAATCCTGCATCCAGACATCCAGGGTTCAAGATTATTGGCATGTATCCCAACCTAATGAAGTGTCCTTGAGCAAGGCTCTTCATCCCCACAAGCTACAATACTTTTTTCCTTGGGAATTATTATCAGTGACAAGTAAAAGTTACAAATCATTCTAATTGAGTATTAAGTATATATTGATTTCTTTTGGCTACCTTGTTTCCAGAGTACGATCTCGAACCCTGTCAAGACCCTGGAACGCCTCTCTTTGGCTGGCACACAGGCTCCAGATTTGGCATTGGTGACTCACTGGCATTCGACTGCAACACAGGATATCGTCTACAGGGGGCAAAGGAGATTGTGTGCTTGGGAGGTGGCCGCCGCATGTGGAGTGCCCCTCTGCCAAGGTGTGTGGGTACGTGGTCAGCTGCTTTTATTCCGTTCTCTTTCCTGTTTGTGCATGTGTATTGAAGAGTTTCCTCTATTAGTATATGTCATGTTCTAAATGTATTTGGCATGGATGTGAACTTTCAAAAACTCAAGTGCAATTGGATTTAGTTAAATAAACCACAACTTAAAGTTCAGACCTGTAACTAATACTGATGTGAGCTACAAGACTAAAGTTCTGCACAAATGACAGTTACAGCTGATAAACGCGCCCAAACCATTGTGGTCGCTCGAATCGGCCCACGTCGGCGTTCATTTCAGCCGATTCAAATGTGTAATCCGCCATTCGAGTCGGTCATTCTTTTACCATTCTGATTGGTGGAGGCTAGCATCTTGACTAGCGAATCAGTGAAGCCCGGAAGTGACGATGGTAAACATACCAGATAACCAGTGGAATCGAAGAAGGCGGTCTAGAGAGGACCGCCTACTTCCGGTTTTCGTGTTTTTTGGCCCCCCACAATACAGATTAGCGCCGCCTGTTGTTTTGGAGACATTACATCTCGCGCAAGCGCGGAACGTATGGCATCGGCTGTAATTCCGTAGGTGTGAACCGCCCATGTCGTTGTTCGAGTCGGCCATATTAAGTAGCCGACGCCAAATTTACCGACGCGAGTCGGGCAGTTCTTCCGGTGTGTGCACAGCTTTACACTACTAGCACATTAAAAGAGCTGACTTCATAGCAGGAGTATTGTGTCATAAACTAGTTCTTGCTAGGCATGGGATAATATGAACATATCATGTCATAATCACCATAAGGGCTCAGCAATTACACCTACTGCCTACTTACCTGGGGCAATTAAACTCTATGTTCAGGCAAGTGAAATGCCCTATGCAGTTGACAGATCTGGAGATCACCATTAACTTTCTTGTTGCTGATCCTGATAATGCTACTAGGTAACATTTGCTGTTAGCAGCTGGTTGGCAGCAAGTCCTACTTGGCTAAATACAGGAATTAACAGCAAAGCAACATTTGGAACAACTAACTTAATCAGACACACAGGACACTATAATTTCACAATTAATCCCCAGTAGCATAGAAACGCACACACAGTTCACTCTCTCTGGGTTGTCATCGGCAACAGCATCCAACAAAAAACTGGCCTCACCGACATTAATTGCAGCAGAATGATTCTGTTTCTGTTGGCATCGGACGGCAGTTTGAGCAAAGGCACCACCAGTTGGTCTTTGCACTCACAGGCTCGGATTCTGGAGAGCCCCTGCTGTAGCTGCAGCCTCAAGAGGCCTCTCTCGGGCTGAATACGGCTGAATATCGGTGTCAGCCAAAGCACTGTCAAATGTGCGCCGTAGAATGAACACTGTAAAAAATCCTCATCATATCACCCCCTCGCACTCATATTTTGGGATGCCATTTTCCCTGTTGGAAATGTGACACAAGCGCCGAGAAGTTTTTAAGTGGCAATGCGCCTCATAGCTACCAAAGCTGAAGTGGCACTCTGTAGTCCTTCCGCATATCAAGTGTGTCTCTGGGATGGGGAAGAAGTCTAAAATAGAGGAGAAGTCATGCCGTCATATCGTGTCATATCATTGGGGTACACCACATGTGCAGTAAAATCTGTTCTGCACTTGCCGAAAGGCTCAATAGTTGTCGCACGATCACAGAACATGGGGATGAATGACTTGTTTCACCGAGGCATCCCCCGCTCGCCCAAGGTCTGCATATATTGTATACAAAAAATAAAGACATGAGGAACGCAGAGTGTGTCATGCCATGTCAATAAATCATGTCATGTCAATTATTCTGCTGAACATGATTTGAGAAAGGAGACTTTCTTTTCAAAAACTTGCTTAGATTAAATGTTATTATGAAAAAAAACTCTCACCTGTTTGTCCATAAAGGTTCTGTGAGGTCAAGCACACTCAGAGAGCACCTGAGCAAACTCTTTAACACTCTATAACCCTTGAACGCAACCACTCCCGTTATGTTGCACATGTGTCTTAGAATAGCTCCCATGGGGTCAGAGACCAGTGTCTCGGCCTTTATTTTAATGGCCTAACATGTTTTTATTCCTCACACTGTCTCTGGCACATTAGTTTGGCCCCGTGTTAGAAAAGGACTGCTGTGAAGACATACATTTTACATGACAATAGTGCTTGGAAGCAAAACTATTCATGTGGTGCATGTAATATTTGTATAACAAATACATTAATTATTATTTTCTGTGTGTATGTTTTCTTGCAGCTGAATGTGGGTCGACCATCTCCAACAACGAGGGAGTTCTTTTGTCACCAAATTATCCAATGAGCTATGACAACAGCCACGAATGTGTGTACAGCATTCGTGTCCAAACAGGCAAAGGCATCAACATCACTGCCAGCAACTTTCAACTTGCACAGAGTGACGTCCTCAAGGTAAAGACATAATGCAGTGCATAACGCTCTCCTTTGTTGACAGAAAATAGATAATCAACAAATAAACACAGGGCTTTGGTTACGAAGAAAATCAATTTGTGTAATTGTTTAATTATTGTTTAAGTCTATGAGACAGGTCCTGGTGCTCTTTGTATTGTAATCAATTTGAGGAACCCCAAAAGGGATTTTGTAGAAAGCGCCAAGAATGCAGAATTGTTTTGCCATGAAAGTCGGAGCATAGGTCAAACAGCAGCAGCAGCATCCCCCTGTGGGAAGGAAGGGATTCATTCTTTGCTCAAGGGGCAATTTTACAGTTTTGATAAGCACCATGAATGTGATGCAAATGACTATGTAGTCCCACTTCACAGCTGGAATGCACTCTTTTTGGGATACAGATGTCTTGTCTAATGCTCCAATTAACAGATCATTGTAGCCTACTATCAGTGTTTCTAGTTTTAGAGTTGTGTAGACAGTAATCTCTTGTACTTAGTCATTTTGTGAACATCTGAAATGTGAAGAGACATGCTTAATGCTAAATTGACTTGAAGAAAGGGAAAAACAAAACAAGACAGAAAGGACCCCAGTAGTATTTCAAAGAAAGAGTCTTGTATTTAATTTTTTATTATTTCACAGATGTCAGTCAGGAAAAATTAGGTATAATGCTGGAAATTCGTAGGAATTTATAACGGTGTTTTGTCAACAATCATTTCCATGGATCAAAATGGATCTGTGAAAAAAAGCAATTATATTTAGCAGAAATCCGCACAACATAGAAAAACAATGTAAGAACCGTATGCTTTGCTTGGATAATGCACTGCTTTCAAACTACCCTTGTATTTTAGTTCTAAAATAATATTTGGTTGATAATTGCTGTTCACTCAAAACATTTGATGGAATAAATAGAATATAGAAAAAGACAACATTCCTGCGACTCCATAGATTTAAAATTGTTTTTTTTTTTGTATAATATGAATACAAATAATAATATTGAATTGCATGACATAATAAATCCCTCTTTCAGCCTTGTTAGCTCTGCAGATGTATGAAATCCGACGGAAGAATAATATATAATATTGTGGCTTTCTTTCTGTAGTATAAATATGTAATTCTGATATGTATCATTCTACTTTTATTGTGGGTATTTAATCCTGCAAAAACAGCAAAACTCTCCATCGTGATCGTCTTCTCTGTCTCTGATCAGGTGTATGATGGTAAAGACGGTGCAGCACCCCTCCTTGGCACATACACAGGCACGTCGATGCAAGGTCTGTCCCTTACCAGCACCTCCAACTATCTGTGGCTTGAATTTTACTCTGACCAGGAAGCGACGGCAGCAGGGTTCCGGCTCATATACCACAGTAAGTCACATTTCATATCCCTGGGGTGGGGGGGGCCCTAAAGCTTTTCCAAATGAGTGAATTTAGCCTCACTTCTGGAGCCAGGCATTTCAAGTAGCAGAATTTTAAAGAAAATTTTAATTGACCCTCACCCTGCTTCACTGTGTCTTTCACTGTCAGGGTATCCATTAAACACAGCATGGTGTTTCTGCGCCATTCCTGCAGGGAAATTAGCTTTTTTCTCTCCACCCGTTCTCTCCGTCTGCCTATCTCTATGTGAATTCCTTTTTCCTCTTATACATTGCTCCCCACCTCTGCAATTAGAATCCTTGCCTGCCTAACTGTACCTTGTTAAACCAGGTGAATTATTGTTGGAATTGTCTATATAGAGTAGGCATGAGTGTGTTTGTGTGCTTTGGAAGTTTTGGTCATTGCTGTAAGGGGGCCAGTAATAGATGGGTTTTGTTTCTACCCCTAATTGGCTTGCTGACTGTGTATTGTTGCTAACTGTTTCTAATTTATTACTGACAAGAGAAGGTTTTGGTGACACTGCATTTTGCACTCCAATTTAAAGTGTTTTTGTGTTTTACCTGCAATTGAGCTCTCTGAAATCTTCTCGTCTACCAGTTTTCTAAGGTAGAATTCAACATAGGGAGAAAGGCGGCAGGCCGAATGCTCTTTTGACTTGAATAGAATAAAAGCAAAAAGTTTTTAGCCAACTTGTAGTTACTCAGTTCACACTGGCAATTTTCTGTCTGTGATAATTACACCAAATGTGGCATTCTGTTCCTCAAATCAAACAAGGGTTTTCAATAGGATGGTTAAAAATCAATTGGCACATATTTACAGGTACAAACATGAAATATGTCATCTGCACTTTACCCATCCTAAGGAGTAGAGGACTGTTGTAAAGCCCCCTGGGAGCAAGGTTGCTTCGATATGTAAACCGTAGGAGCCAGGGATTTGAACCACCAACCTTGTGGGCAAAGGACAACCTGTGTTACTCAGTGAGCTACAGCTATCCAATTATTGGGTTGGTTTTGCAACCTGAAAGGTCTGCGGGAGAAAAAAGAAATAGATTGTACATGAATCAAGGTGTGTAGTCATTCACAACAGCTAAATTATTTCAATCAGCATCTAAATGTAACCACCATTAGTTCAGAAGAAAGGATGGTTTAATTACTGGATGCCTTTGAGTTACAAAATTAGCCCTAATTAAGTACCACTTAATTAGATTTCATTTTAGATTTTTTCCAGGGATGTGCACATGGTAAATGGCAGAATCCAAACTGGCATGCTTTTATCCATTTCAAAGTGTATCTTTACATGGTCTTTTAACCTGGATAAATAGCCCATTTAAAGGCTCCAAGTCAAGGTTTGACTGATGTATGAACAGCACAGGGGCAAGGAGAAGGTGTGATACGGGCAGCGTGTCTGAACATGTTTTCATGACTCTTCAACCAAAAGTACAGGGGTAATTTTCTAAATGTGAGCAGTAACAGCTGGAGATTTATACTGGGCATGACACTTGTAATACTACCATAACATCTGGCATGGGCATGGACTTTGCTTTGAGAATAGACTATAAATCAGCACTGCTGGTTTTATGTGCAGCCACTGCTGCTGCATAGCAGACCACTTTCATTTACTTGAAAGAGAGTAATACATATAACAGCCATGAGCAAGTTCAAACATGGTGAGCTAAAAGGTTATAGCAACATTTCTTTGTTTTGTGGCTTGTTTATTTCCCATTAATGCCCACACTCAATTGAACATGAAATTGTGAATTGTGCTCTCTCTCAAAATCTTTTACTGCTAAGTAATATAATGGGACGGCAAGCCCGACCCCCAACTTGAAACTAATTCTCAAGGCTCAATCAATAACGCATTTAGAATACAGATAAGTGTGACACTGGTTTGCAGAATGAATGCTGTCCCTTGGACTTGGTTTGAAGCACTTCTTTGTTTACATGTGGACATGGTCTCTCATGTAATCTCATATTCTTCTCCTCCCTCTTCTCTTTCGCCTGTGCCTCTCAATCTTACTTGTCCAGGCTTTGAGCTCTCCCACTGTGATGATCCAGGCGTGCCGCAGTTCGGTTTCAAAGTCAGCGACCAGGGTCACTTTGCTGGAAGTGCCATCACGTTCGGCTGTGACCAAGGTTACACCCTGCACGGCAGTGGCATACTCAAGTGCATGACTGGAGAGAGAAGGGCATGGGACAACCACCTGCCATCATGTATAGGTAATCCTTTCTGTCTATGTCTGTGTGCTGCTTTTGGTCTCTGTCCATCTATCTCTTCCTCTATTTTTATTCAGACCAGGCACGTTGCTCAGCCAGGTGTTAATCCTATGGTTTTATCTCAACATGATTTCTTCTTAATTGAACTGTGTTGACAGAAAATATGCTCCGTGTCATGTTGTAAGAGAATATAAATGGATCTGTTGTTTTATTGTGAAATATTTATCTCTCTATGTGTCCTTGATGCAGATACTGCTGTATAGAGTCATTTAGAACACTTTAGTGAAGCACTTTAGTCAAGCACTGCAGCAATCAATTGCTATTGATGCTCTGGCTCCGTTTAATTCATGGGTATGTTATTCAAATGTTTTAATCTACAAGCCACTGATCAGCATCTTTTTCTAGAAGGAAAGGGCATTGTTATTGGTGTATACATCAGACTGTCATGGACATGATATACAGTCTTGGCTGTACTTTCATATTTAAAACCTGCTTAGAGAGAGAGGAATGATGAAGCTGAATTCTGGAAGGTGTTCTGACAGTGTCTGTTTCTTGTTGTCAGCAGTGATGGATTAAGGTTAAAATGATTTATAAATTCCTGATGTGTGCAGAATTGCACTTTCAATGCCACTGTGTCTAACTGCCTTCTTCAGTGAAAGCTATTTGTTCCTTTTCTCATAGAAAGAACTTCGGTCTGGCATTATGGCATGTTCAATACCAGTACAAAAAAAGTAGTCTATTGATTAACTGTTTAACAGTGCTGGGTCGCTGAATGGTCAATATTAATAGTGAGCTTTGTATCTGTGAGCTGAATATGAAATGGGATTTCTAGCCATTTCTCCAGGGTGACATCCTGGGGTCTGTCAAGGACTTTTACATATGCCCGGTGTTATGATACTGATTATAGCCTACCACTGTGGCAATCTAATGCAATTCCCTATTAATTAAGTGCCGTTTGTTCTGTAATATAGATAGCAAGACGATAGCCATGGGAGAGACACCGTAGATTAGATGATTAGATATTGCTTCAGTCATTAACGCTTGTAGCAGTGACCTCCCTACAGTGCAAAGCCCAGCCTATACATTCTCTGGACACAGTCTTTTTAAAGTTAATTAATGGCATCGTTAGGAGGCATACTTAGAGACAAAACACGTTTCGCATCTGTGACTCTCTCTGCCCAGGCGGGAAGTCCTTGTTGCAGTCCCATTACCTGTTTGAAAATGAAAACTGTTCATTTTCAGTAATGCTCATACTGTTGCTCATTAGTCCTCATTGTAGACTCTGAGCTTCAGTGAGCTTGAACTCTGAAGCATTGTTTCTGCATATAAGCATTTGCTTCTTTAGATATATATCCATATCCACTTTGGAGAGTTTGCATTTGTTGAGTTTTTCATGTATTTTTTGGTGTGTGTGTGTGTGTGTGTGTGTGTGTTTTTTTTTTGTGTGTGTGTGTGTGTGTGTGTTTGTTTTTGTGTGTGTGTGTGTGTGCGTGCAGCGGAATGTGGTGGTAGTTTCAAGGGTCAGTCTACAGGGCGTATCCTCTCTCCTGGGTATCCCTTCCCCTACGACAACAACCTGAGGTGCACATGGACGATCGAGGTCAACTCTGGCAACATTGTCAGGTAACTCAAGTTGCGATTAACATGGTCATATAATAAATGCATAATTCATATATTGTATATAAATGAGTAATTGTTTGCTGTTGTCTTTGTTTAACTGAGCCATGGATAACTTTGTAGAAAATCATTATATTATGGAATATTTTAATTAAGTTAAGTTGGTGTAATTAAGTAATTACATGCAATAATTAATCAAATTATGCTAATTGTATTGAGCATCAGTACTCATGAAATAGGGTGGTGGGGGAAAAACTTAATTTGGCTTCAATTGTTACTCTTATCAAGAAACTAAGGCATTAGGAAAAAAAGTTTTAATCAACAAAGGGCACACTGGTGGATTTGTGTGACGAAAATAAAGGGAATTTGATTGACATTCACATGAAACTGCACTTTATACACAAGGATATTGTGTAGATGTTAGCTGATTTTAAATTAACTTAAATTAACTGAAGTTATCTTAACTGGACCTGGCTATAAAAGAATAAAAGTGTTTCAATGTTCAGTTAAGATTTTAAACAGAAGCAATTCTCCTCTAAAGCTAGATGTCATCAAGAGAAAGCGCCTGCAGCAGCTCCATTAACAATGATCGGGAAAGGGACTTTGTAGACACTGTGACAGCACCCGGGGGAGTTTTCCCGGGACATGGAAGCATTTTTTTTGGTTGAGAGCTCCTAGTATTACTCTGAAATAAACCCGTTTGGGCTTGGAGGTCGAAGTAAACATGGTATGATTTCATAAAGTCAGCCACACATTGTTTGTAAGAAGAACTGCTCCAGGCCATCACTTGATGAGATTGCAGATAAGTCTCTGCTCTTGTATTTCTAACTCTGGCACAAATTGATTGATGATACCAAATCTCAACTCAAACACCCAAAAGCATGGGGAAACACTTTTGAGAGAGATCTCTTCCTTTGAACTCAATTTAAGCCTTCTTGAAAACATTTGTTTTTGTTGTTTCTGAAATGCACAATTGTGCAAGTGAAAACAAGCATCTTCAATTCAACTATGCATGAGTGAAATTAATTAATCTCAGTCTAGTCTAATGTAAAAAAGGACGTGACTTAAACTTAGTGTATTGAACTAAAGCCAAACTAACTATCTCTCTGTGTCTCTCTGCCAGTCTCCAGTTTCTTGCATTCGACACAGAGGCGTCCCACGACATCCTGAAGGTTTGGGACGGGCCTCCCGAGAACGAGATGTCTCTGAAGGAGGTGAGCGGCTCGCTGCTGCCCGAGGGGATCCACTCCACTCTCAACATCGTCACCATACAGTTTGAGACTGATTTTTATATCACCAAGTCTGGCTTTGCCATCGACTTCTCCAGTGAGTATTTCGTTCCGAGGTGATGTACTACAAATGTTTACTGTAATTTGTTTGTTTATAGCGAGAGTCTCTCTGAGGAGTTGAAAGACATCAGGCATTTTACATTAGGGGTGGGACGATACGGGTAACTCACGATTCGATACCTTGACGATATTTGGCCCACGATAACGATAATATCACGATACACGATATCTGCGATATTCAATATATTGCAAGAAATTTCATCAACGATATATCACGATATGTGACTGAAAAAGAAAAAATATGCATACATTTTTTTTTCCAAAACTTCGTACAATGTACAAATGAATAAACACTGTCCAGCTGGACACATTAAAGTGCATGCACATTAATAACATGTCTTATGTAAACCAGGACAGTGCTTTCTGATACTGAAAAGTCAGTAGCAACTTGTTTTATGTAAACTTGGGCCCGTTTTAGTTTAACAATAGCTAAACAAGATAAGAATAACATCAGAATTAAATGAAATATTGGGCACATTTCAGTATGCAACCAATTATGTGCGGAGTTATGTTCACCCATCCAGTACCTGGGAAGTCGGGCCTCAAACCGCTTGGAGCTCACAGCAACACCGGGCAGCACACGGCATCGCGGATCCACACATGCGGACCCTCCGGCGGACGGTAAACACGCGCCGCCTGGAATCCTGCCCGTAAATAGGCAATCGAGCCCGGCCGAAAAGTGGGTCCGCATGCCCTCAATGCTGTGTGAAAAGCGCTTGAAGCTCACAACAGCACCGGCCAGCACACGGCCACGCTTACAATTACGCACCGCGAACCCGCAGTTCTGCTCCGTCCGGAGAACCGTAAACTCTTGCGCGCCGCTCGGAATCCTGCCCGTAAATAGGCAATCAAACCCGGCCGAAAAGTCGGCACTCATGCCCTCAAGGCTGTGTTAAACCCGCTTGGAGCTCAGACCGACCCCTGGGCAGCGGGCGGCCCCCGCGGATCTGCTCCAGAGAACCGTAAACTCTTAGACGCACCGACGGGAGTCTAAAAAAACCCGTAGACCCAAAATATCGATATTTGCCGTCAGTGTATCGATTTATTTATTGCGACAGAGAGCACAACAATATATTGCAATATCGATTTTTTTTCCCACCCCTATTTTACATGGCTTATGTAGGTAAATGAACAAGTGCATAAAGGTTGTATACTCTCGAGTCAATCAAATGTGTCATAATTATTTAACTCTTAATTTCTATTTAACACAATTGTTTACTGTCTCTTAAAGGGCACAGGGTATGTCTGTTTATACATACATATTGATTGTTGTCACCACACATTGTGCTTAGCATGTAAGTAGTATGTTAAAGGTTAATAACCCATTGATTTCTAAGCAGCATGTCCCCAAATGATCAAACTGAAGTATGGTGCAGCTTTTCATTTTAATATTTCCTCATTGTGGATCTCTCTCTATTTTTATGTAACCATTAACCATGTATTGATGAGTAGTGAAAGGTGCGGGATTTTTACACTTCACTGCTGGCTGTCTACTGATGCAATCTGCATATTCTGCTGATGAATAGTTTCAAAACCAAATACAAAAGTACAGCAGTTCCCTAACACCTCATGCTGAGTCTGATGGGTTTGCATTTTTTCATGTTTTTCAGAACCCAAGCATAATGTAAAAATCAATTACACGGGATTCATTGCACGTGTTTGAAGCTTGAATCAATTCTGGAGATGCATACTGCACCAGTTTGCCCAAGGCTAGAGGTTTTCAGAACTAACAATCTCTTTGTGTTAAGTGAGCTTCTGCAGACCTTGTTAAAGAGGTGGCAGTGTCTTGCAAATAATACCCAGGATATGTTTGAGGATATCGGTGTATTTTCAGGTTTGAACCAGTTTATAGTACAATAAAAATAAACAATTTTTTGAAGTTGAATTAATCTATTAAACCACAATTCTGAAGATAAAGTTACTTCCATCATCTATTTAGAATTGAGATCATATGTTTCTTTATAACAGTATGAACTATTATGATCACTTCTTTGTCGCATATGTTACTGATTGCTCATTTTTTGTACCAATTTTGTATTGTGCTTATTAGTAAGTCAGTCATTTATTAACCACATTATATACAATATGGTTACTGCTACCTTTTATTTCTCCAACACTTTATACTTGATGTATTTTTTCTAGGTGAACTTTTTTAGAGAAAAAGCAACATCATCACCAAGCTGCAATATACTTAACTGTGTTAAGGCCTGCAATAAAGTGTGTCAAGATGGGAATATTTGAAGAATCCATCAGATTTTACCAGATCATTCTGGCAGCTTTGGGCTCCGCAGCTGTGGTTTAGGGAAACAGATTAGGGAAACGCAGCAGGATTTTTGACTGATATCAGTAAGTAATCTGCTCTGTGGTCTTACTCTGTTTGAGCTACGGTTTCAGCTTGACAGCTGTCTTCCATATGATATGGAACTGTGTGTGTGTGTGTGTGTTCTCTTGTGCACTCCTTGACTCCCTGTACTTTGCATGGCCATGTGTGCTTATGTGTGTGTTTGTCCTTCAGGTTCACTTGCGACAGCTTGCAGAGATCCAGGTATTCCCATGAATGGTAGTCGCAACGGGGAAGGGCGGGAGCCCGGTGACTCTGTGACCTTCTCTTGTGATCCGGGATATGAATTGCAGGGGGAGAGCAGAATCACCTGCATCCAAGTGGAAAATAGATACTACTGGCAACCCAGCCCTCCAAGCTGCATCGGTGAGAAAGTGGGAGATGGTGCGAGTTATAAGGAAGTAAGAAACGCAAGAGATGTGTGGAAGAGACAGAGAGAAGTGTATAGATTGAAGGGGAGAGGGAGAAGAGGAGGGAGTTATAGGGGTAAAAGAGAGATGGAGAGAAAGAGGGTGTGAGTCTATTAGCTGGCTGTAGCAGAGACTATAATTCTCTCTCACTGATGTCTTAAGAATATGTGCAGGATAAACAAGACTTCAGATATGTTTGAGTCCGTGCCAACTCTTATGTGGACAAATCCACTTCAGTAGCCAGTCAAAGAGTGAGTGCTCTACAGTCTCCCAACACATTGTCTTATTAGAGCTTAACAGCTCATTACTTAACAATGCAATTAGAAATAATTACACTAAGTAGGTCCAAAGAAACCTAGATGTCGCTGCCAGAGGCCTGAGGCTGTTTCCTGGCCAGGAAAGAGCTAGGCATTTTTAAGTTTTGCTACGCAATCACAAGATCTGATGACAATATGACAGATAGCAGGTTTCTGAGTGAAAACTGGATGTAAATGTCAGCTTTCCCTTTACAACTTACTTTAAATGTTACCACGCCAAATAACAGCAGCATACTCATCAGCCTGTTACTAAGACTTCTTCATAGACAACCGTGACAGCTGGCAGTCTAAACATCAAACTCGACAAATGACAAGTGGAGCATTTTGTGAGGCTTTACAATTTAATCAAAGAGTATTCTTTGACATGCTGAGGCACAACATGCCATTCAAATAATTTAGTCTCACTAAATCCAAGAGCAGAAATGTCCATATGCCTTAATTGATTGTTTTCTTTATATCTTGTTAGTTTCATATATATCTAAATCCCAATGAAATCCAGGAGTCACATATCATTAAACAGTAGAAACCATTATCAAGATAATTCCATGCCAAACGAGAAGCAATACGTACAAATTTAGGTAAAAGTTTGTGGCACTTGTTTATTGGAAGAGTTGCATCTTAATAAATAGTACAATAATAGCGTGTGTGTGTGTGTGTGTGTGTCTGTGTGTGGGACCACTTGGGGAGACAAACTTTGTTTTGTGCATGTGTGCAGTGCTGACCTGTTAAATTAATTGGAAACTGTACCAGAAAATCAAGACAAGTGTCAGGAAAATAGCTCTTGTGATCATAGTGTGTGTGGGAAGTTGATCGCATAGTCTTTCTAAGGCCCTGGCTTTTGGCCTGACACTTGCAGTACTTCATGGTTGTTGCTGATGAAGGTCGACAAAGTTCATAGAATTTGAGTCAATTATATTTAATGACCTACGTGTGCAGTCCTTACCATCTCAAACTGAATTCAGCTTTGCCATAGATGATTGCAGCAGGTCACATTTGAAGACTTTCTTCGTGACAACTGTGGGCACTTTCTCATCCATGTCTCCTTCCTTTTTTATTTATTTTTTATTTCTCAAGCTCCTTGTGGTGGAAATGTGACTGGATCTTCAGGATTCATCCTTTCTCCCAACTACCCGAACCCCTACCCACATAGCAAAGACTGTGACTGGCTCATTGCTGTCCACACCGACTATGTCATTTCCTTGGCTTTCATCAGGTAATATGAAGCTACAATCCATTTTCTTTTTTTACTTTTAGTCAAAACATTCAACAAAATGACAGTCGACACTAATGGATTTGTGGTCACACTGGATGTCTAAATAGCCAGTTGAAATGTTAAAACAGGCAGATATAATCACAGTTGCATGATTTAAATGAATGAAATAAAAACACAGGGGTTTGATACATTCCGCATACGTGTGGATCAAATATATTTAATTTGAAGCAATTATTATTATTTTTTTAATCCTGGAATATAATAATAATATTATTTCTACAGGAAATGAACAGCATCTCCAATAAAATCTACCCTCGACAGTGAAAAGCAGTTGCCCTTTGAGTATATGGTCCAGTAGCTTACAAGATGAAGCTTTCCCTAAACCTGTGGGATGTTTGTAACCTGACTGAAACAGAATGGAGTCAGTTCTTAGTGGCTGCACAGCAGCTCAGGTTGTGCCATGGAATTGCTTGTTTTCTGCAGTGGAACCAGCTATAACATCATAGTATTGAGCAAAGTTGGCCATGTGTGTTAAGCAGAGGCCCTGAATTTGAGTCCAGGTGTGTTGGGAGATAGGAGGGGGGGGGGGGAGTACAAAGAAGGCAGGCATTCCTGCCACTTTCTGGAATTGTGGTGAAACAAGATTTCTGGATGAATACTGTATATTGCTGGCAGAGCTGTAATATGAGTGCAACACATTTTCTAGGTTGAATGATACTCAGACCATACGCTTTACATTATTAATTGCAATCTAAATATGTAGCAGCAATACTGGCAGAGCAGACTCACAGATGGGCCTGAGGGCCCTTTCATGGGCTATGTTGCTCTTGACTGAATATTATTTTTAAAGTCATTTCTTGACGGCTGGAGAAGGAGAGATATGCACATTTACTCTTTCTGCGCTCCCACTCACTTTCCTTCTTCAGGTCAAGGAGAGGAATTGACCATGTTTTTTTCTTTCAACTTTGTCCTCCAAAACAAACATCTAATAGAGTTAGCACAATGCTGCAGTCTCCCTTGGGAAAGGCAAATGAAAGGATGGAGTTATGATTTTGAATTAGAGTCGCCTTGATCCAACTCAAATGCAATTATCTCCAAGCTATTTACATTTTTGTCATAAACCACGCTCATTATTTTGAAAACAAATGCTCCCCTCTCTTACTGCAGCATGTGATTTGATATACAGCGCTACAATAGGAAAAGATCTTTTCACACTGCATTGCCATTGCCGTCTGGGAAGATTTTGTGCCGGCGCAGTGTCAAAACAATTTAATCTCTTCTCACCTCTTGGGGGAGATATCTCTTTTTTTTTATCTCTTTGTCTGGAGATGCAAAACAAATCACTTGGCATGACTTTCTTCTAGCAGTGTGGCGCACACTCTTATTTTGAAATCCTAATGCATTCTAAATCTCACACACAATCTGTACAATCTGGTGGTTACGGTTTGGCGAAATAATGACTGTTTTATCTCATTTTTGTGTTTCTTTCACTCGTCACAGCTTCAGTATTGAGCCCAACTATGATTTCTTGTATATCTACGATGGGCCAGACAGCAGCGCTCATCTGATTGGCAGTTTCCAAGACAGTAAACTTCCTGAGAAGATTGAGAGCACTTCCAACTTCATGTACTTGGCATTTCGCAGCGATGGCTCAGTGAGCTACACTGGCTTTCATTTGGAATACAAAGGTACTCTGAAGTCTTATGCAAGTGGGATTTTACACAGAATGTGTATGTATTACAGCAGGGGATTTAGTTGGGTATATACATATATGAATCAGCAAATAACATCTTTGAAATGAAAAGCTGTACACAACTACTTTTTTCTAATGTTGATGCCAGCTGTGAGAAAAGCCTTTGACTCACCCTTGTACATTTCCACCATGTTTACATTTTTAAGTTATGTAATGTTTAATCAAACGCACCCATGCAGCCTGTCTAAGTATTTATATCCATTAATTAGAAACTCCTCTCGTTTAGACACTTTCTAAAAGCTTTGTTCTTTTGATTGGCAGCAAAACTACGGGAGGCGTGTTTTGATCCGGGGAATGTGATGAATGGCTCTAGAATGGGTACTGACTACAAGCTGGGATCCATGGTAACATTTCATTGTGAAGCTGGTTACCTGCTGCAGGGCTACTCCACTCTGACATGTGTCATGGGCAACAGCAAGAGACCGGAGTGGGACAGAGGCAAGCCAAGCTGTCAAGGTGAGAGGGGAGACTTCTACATTAACACAAGACCTAAATAGCAGAGAACTGAGCGCCAGCTGTTTGCTCAATATTTGATATTGTGTGAGCAGGACTGGGCTGTGCAGAAGTGAGATGAAGCAGGGTGTACATTACAAGAACAGCAAACACAAGTTTGTATGTAGAGTACTTTCAGTCATGTTTGAGGAAAAGAAATGGACACACTACGTCAGAACTTACTTTCAGAGATATCAATATCATATATGTTCTAATTGTCTCTAGTCTGGTGTGGTCATTACACAAATGAACAGGTACAGGGAGGGATTTATACAGTGTAGATATTATATGTTATGACATAAATATTGTGTTCACGTTTTGAAACCACTGGTCCTATCCCAGTACACACCCAGCTGCCAAATGGTTTACATCACCTGAACCCTATCAGTCTAATCAAGCAAATTTTGTATTTTTAAATGTTTTTATTTAACCGTTATCTAAGATAATCAGATGAGTTCATGACTATCTTTTGCAATGTAGGCTCCTGTTAAAAATGGAAGGGTAACAGTTTCATCACATAAACAAACAGATAACAGACTTAAAACAAAACTGCAAAGTAAAAAACAACAAAAAAACAACAACATAATATTAAAGAGACTACAGACTTCAAATAAACCAGCACATTGCATCAAGGAATCAAAGAATGTTCAGTCTGTGTTAGGGCAAGTACATTCAGTGCTAAAATATCCTTAAATCTATTTTTGATATTTTGCATGATTATGAAATATTCTTGTTTAAGCTGTCTGGAGCTTAGACTAAGACGAGTATCCAAAAACAGTGTGGGTTCTAGGAATGACGCATAATGTGTCTGTAAGACTGGAGGTTGCAGCTCCTGATAGTGAACACTGAAAACATAGAGGAGGATGTCGTTTGTGTAATATGGTCTTATACAGAAAAATGTACTACTGTTCATTTCTACAGTTGTAGGAATGATGATGAAGATGAATATATGCATGCATATATACAATATCACCACAATCAAATACTAAAAGGACTGTCACTTGAATGTATTTTTTCCTTGCAGCAAAAGAAAAACGGTATTTAATCCTGTGTTACTTTCTTCTCAAGACACTTATGATATGTTTAAGTTAAGACTCATTCAACCACCTGCCGAAGTGCCCTTGGGCAAGATACTGAACCCCAAATTGCTCCCAAAAGCAGTGCCATCGGTGTTCAAGTGTGTGTGAACACTTAGATTAGATCCTGATGAGTAGTTTGGCACCTTGTACGGCAGCCTCTGCAACTGTGTATGGGTATGTGTGTGAATGTGCGAATGTTGACATAAACTGCAGAGCACTTCAAGTGGTTTGAAAGGCGGAGACTAGAAAGGCGCTATATAAATGCAAGCCCATTTACCTCTCACCATTTACCATCATTTTGGTTTTGTCAAAATTCAGTACGAGTCTCAATTCACTCGGATACCTCTAAAGTGTGTGTGTGTGTGTGTGTGTGTGTGTGTTTGCATACAATGAATTGGTTGAACTGGTTGCAACACAGACTTCATATATATTGCAAAAAACCTAGGAATTGATATAGACCATTATGGGACACCATTGTGGATATTTAAAAAGATAAAAAATAAACCATCAGCGGTGACACATGTTTTTTTGAAAACCAGACTGTAGGTAATAGAGTGACAGAATTACAAAAAAAAAATTCAGCACAGTAAACACAGAGGACAAACTAACAGTAGTTGCAGCAACCTCCTGAAGTGTTTAAAAATTGTAAATTTTCTAGTTGTTGCAATTTTATAGTTTCACAGTTTCACAGTGGCGCAAAGAACATAATCAGACAAATATTGTTTATTATTCACAGCCAAAACTACAGTGTGAGTGTTCAATATTGTCATTTTCTGGAGTGGGGCACAGGGGCACCCACTCTCACACCAGGGATCTATTCATTACTTTAACAGTTGGCACCTGTGTAACTGAACAGCCCAGGGGCTATGTGCTTTACCAAAGGGTCCATCAGCATCTTTCTATTTAGTATTTTCACTTTGAGACTAAATTTGAACTGATGACTTAACAGTCTACAAGCTAAATCTAATGGCTTCAGCTGCCCCGACATATGGTCAGCTCCTGTCCCTTCACATTATTAAGCAATTAACTGAAGTTGAACGTTTTTCCCAAAGAAGCAGCTTACTAAGACTGATTCCTGTGGTATAATTAGTTTTTTGTGTATGTGTCTATATACACAGTGGTTTACGTTTCAGACTACAGTTTCCATACATAACTAGAGCATGACCAATACATTTGAGGGGTTACATAATGATATTAGCTAATCACAGATAAATCTTTATAGGCATATACGGTATACTAACCAATTAGAAACAAGAAATTGCAGTACAGATATGCTACAGATATGTTTCAGTACTCAACAGATAGCTTGGTTCTTTGATAACCAAATTCAAGGGATCACATTATACAGATCAGCGGTGGTTAGACTCTAATCGTAACCCTGATCAGTTACAATTTGTCATATTTTACATTTACATTGAATCCATTGTCTGGACACATTTTAGCGTCTCACCTAATACATTCAGCAGATTAGATTAGGTTCCATTAGCTCCCCTTCCTGTCCAAATGCAGTAGATTACAGGGCTGGGTCAATATCCTTCAAATGTAAAAGCATTTCAATCTCTTTATTTGCAGCTGTCGTAATGCTGGCAGTTAAGTTTTTCAAAAGGCTGCGTATATACAACAGGGTGTTGGTGGAATCTAGATGTTGAAGATAATTGGAGTTCTCCTGAAACCTATTACATGACATCTTAAATGGCAACTTGAGTCAAACATAGAACACAAAATGATATGCAGGTTTCACAGTGTCCCCATTTCTCCTTAGCACAACGTGTCCTGTCATAATGGAACAGTGGAATCATATGTTGAGAATCCCTTCCTTGCCGTCGTGCTGCTCATACCTGCTGTGGATTGACAGTACAGCGTGTCCTCCTTCCCACCAGTAGCATTCTCAAATTGCTCAGCCACCAAGACACAATGGCTTCCACTCCTTAATCTTTAATCAAGACTCTCTCTTGCCTCATCATACAGTTTATGATTGATTGTGTGCATCTTGCGACCCAACAACCAACTGCAGATGCTGATGTGCTGATACATCTTTCTACATTAGCGCCTCTGTTCCCTTTTGTTCATCCTCTCCTGTGCGGCTCTATGAAACGGCAGTGACATGTGCATTGTCTGAGCCATAGGGGGCTCAGAGCAGGTGCTGTCAGCTTCCCTCCGACAAATATGTCCATGTTTGTTTACAGTGGAGGCTCCCCCACCTGATGGCTCGGTCCGTGAGATATGAGGCAGCTATGTTAGAGGGCCTCTAGGGCAAATTACAGTAGGTATCATAAACAGCTTAAGATAGGACTCTGGGATGGGCCCTAGGTGCAGAACAGACCATAGCTTCGATGTGGAATATTGTCAGTTTAAAATGTGCCTTCACTATGATTATGGTGCAAGTAAAGCCCTATTCACTTTGGGAATAGTATTACATGGGGACCTCCTGTGATTTAGAAATTACCCCCTGGCCTCTGTGTCTCATGCGGAGGGTTCGCATGGGAGAAGCGAATATATATTTTTCACTTGAATTTACTGACATTCCTCCAGATATGATTGAAAATATCAAGGCCTGTGTAACATCCGTTTCCTGTATACTGCTTTCATTTTTCTTGAGCGGCAAGAGGCTCCCGCAAGAAATAACACTTTAGGTGTTTGTATTGAGTCTGTTGAAAAATGTTCCTTACAGCATGCTGCCATGCATGTCATCCATCTTATAATCTTTCAAGATGTTGCTCTTTTGATGGATTGAGCTTGATCTATCTGTATAAGGCTCTCCACGTTGTGTAGCGAGATGAGCCTCCTGAATTTTACCCAAAATGCTGTCAAAACATTAATTTATAACGCAGCCGCCATCATTTTTAACCAGGAAAGAGGCGCGGAGGGGAAAAAAACATGGTTAAAAAAAACCCCAAAAGACCCAGAATTACTGAAATGCCGATTTGCATGGGATTTGTTTTTTCAGAAAATATGGTAGGTAATTTGCGCTGGAATTTTTACTTTACAAATGACAGACATGGCTGATTTGCAAGGGATTAACATCACAGACGTCCTCCGCAATTATTATAAATTATAAGAGGTCCTCGGGTAATGCTAGTCCCGTGCGAATAGGGCTTAAGCCTCTAAGTATGCAAGGGTATGATTTTTGTTTCGACTTTAAACTATTGACTCCAGATGATGGTCCCCTTGAAGATGGGGTTTTCATACCTTCTGGTAGCTCTACTCCCACAAACTGCATACAAATATGAATAGATAATCGATTAAAATTGTAAGTACTTCTTCAGCAACTTCAAAACAAGACAAAACAGGACTTGAAATCCATGTACTGCAAGTATCTTTCAGTCGAAACGTTTCTCAAACATGCTGCTGGGCAAGATGTGCTGATTTAAAGTCCAGGCATGTGGAACATTTGTGATTGTGTGTTTTGTTGATTGATGGTGTTTTTACCAATTTTGAAAGCAAAAAGTACTTTTGCTTGCTGGGTTTTTCCTTTTTAGTTTTTAACCCTGTAAACACAACTCAGACGTCCTTTTCTGTCCTTTTACAGCTTTCTTTCCCTTTGAAATGTCCCCAAAGTGTATCAAGTGTCAAATTATTTGCCAAAATTATATTTGTCAGCAGCTGAAAGTTTCAAAGGTGACTTTTCATCTCATTGTGTGATATGAACTGCTTACCTGTGCACTTGTGCCAGTAAAAATGGATTTGCTGATTTGTATTTTATTGCCTAATTTCCCAAGGTATTGTAAGCTGCTTGTTTCACATTTGTTAACTGTGTTTCTCTGTTGCTTTCCTTCCTGCCCCCACAGCTCCCTGTGGAGGTCACTTCACAGGTTCAGAGGGAACTGTGCTGTCCCCAAACTACCCGCATAATTACACCAGAGGCCAGAGCTGTGTCTATGACATCTTCGTTCCTGGGGACTTTGGTAAGCATTTCCAGCCTTATTTCCACAGAGTTGCAGAAAATTGTTACATATAGTCCCTTAAATTGCTGCTTACAGCCATATGGAATGTCTCCAGAAACGTTTTTGCTTCAAACGTGAAGTGAGAGGAGGAGGCTAAGAGACATAATTGTCTGTGTTTTCTGTGAGTTTTCTGTTAACGATGAGGATAGAGGATAGTTTATGTAAGAGAAGAGAGAAGTGGATGCTTACTCTCAAAGCTGGTCATGGGTGATAGAGTACTACCAAACAGAATGTTTAATTAATTTCTCTGTAGCGCTTAATTTGTCTTTCATGCCTTTCAGTGTTTTGTAAGTTTGGATCGGTATCTTTGATGGTTCCAGCAATTGACACTCAGGATTAATGCTTGTCTGCTGCATGGTTAATATTCAGTACCTGTGTAATTGCTTCATATCTGACAACTGAATTGACAGTCAGGCAAGTGATTACACTATGAATAGACAAAGGTCAGTGAAGGCCACCGTTTTTCCTCTCCACTGCAATTCCATTTAATCAATACATACTATTCCATGCCATACCAGCAGCCTGTTGGGGGACTGCTGCCAGCTGTTTACCGTCACTATGTATGACATGACACCACCTGAAGAATAGCAGTGTTTGGGCTTTTGCAAGATGCGTTAAAGCCGAATAGGATCAGAGAAACAAAAATTGATTGTGTTGAAGTATTGGAGAAGAAGGTCAAGCAGCGGAGGGCTGTGGAAAATAGATGGAGCAAGCAAATTCACAGGTTTATCCAAGCGCCTCTGTATATACATAATTCAACAAAGATCTCCAGAAAACCTTGATGTGCTTCTGCTCAATATTCCATGTTAGTCATGAAGAGCTGCAGAAATTGTAGGCAGGGGTTTTTATTCTGTAAAGCCCTCTGCTTATGAAACAGATTAATCCCCTGTGTGATGATCCAGCCTGACAGTTTACATCCTCTGTTGCCATCTCCCACTGCTCATAGAGTCCAGGAACCCACATGTCTTTTGTGTTTTTAATTTGTATTTATTTTTTTATAGACATTGCATATAAATGCAGCCTTTGCTTAAACTGCCTGCAAAAGCTTAATGGAGTGAGCAAGTTGCCAAGCAACATTCCCACCTGGGCCTGCAAATTTATTCCAGGGACTGCAGGCACAGAGGCTATTGAAAAGTCCCACTGATTATGAACAAGACTGTTGTGGCGTGGCTTAAGGGAAATATATTTTGAGTACACTAACAAAGAAACAGGGATTCACAGCATGGGGAGAACAAATTTGAAATATCAATTCTAGCTATGATGTAACAAGAAATCCTCAATTATCTAAAGCATGCATCCCTCATTTCACTAGTAATATATTTATCTTTGATACAAAAGCTTAGCACCAACATCATATTGGGAGAGTGAAAAACAAGCCTTGCACAGTTTTTTTTTTTTTTGCTGTTTTGTGAAATTGGAGCCTGATTCCATACATGTTCAGCAGTGACCATACCATGGACTTCCATTCAAAGTAAGCTGTAAGCAATGTCACTGTTTGTGTCTGTGTTTTTTTATTATTCCTATTTGACTACTTTCCCTATCCATAGTCCCTTTTAGACGGCCTTTTCGTTGCGGGAGTATTCCGCCGTTATTCCGCCCCGCCGTTATTCCGCCCCGCCGTTAGTGGCGGAAAGGCGCCTCTGAGACGTCAACGGAGGTAGTTAAAGAGCCGCATCAGAGCGAGACGAGTCGATACGGCGTGCTATCTAAACGCTCCGAATACCCGAGGTGGAAAAACCGTGACGTAGTGAAGGCGCGTTACCAGGGCAACACGCCGCCAGCGGATTTAACAAGCTCAAAAGCATAGACCCGAAGAAGATAAAACGCCAGTAGTTGCTTGTACAAGGCCGCCGTTATACGCATCGACATGTTTATGATGCACTTCAACTTCGCTTGCGGTTAAAGAGTCGTGTAAATATGTGAGACGAGCAAAAGTTCATGTTTCGTAGTTGTCTTGATGCATCGAGCTAATCAGATATCCGAAGCTCATTGAGCGAGGCCGCGCTGTGGGACGTCTCACTCGTTCCACAAAGCCACGGTGCTATCTAAACACAGACACCCTTGTGGCGTTGCGTTTCTATCTGGTTCGCGGCATATTTTGACTCGCCATTACGGCGGAATCATCTGTGTAAAAGAGCTTATGACAAACACCTAATGTTTTACTTCAGTATCACCAACACCAACCAGTGCAGTCCACACAGTTTTACTTCTTTTCGTTACATTATTTTACTTAATCATGTGAGCTAAGTTACTTAAAAATAAGGACAAGTAATGAATGTAGAGCCCATCATTTTAGTGTTTTTAACCTCCAGATGAAACCATATGGACGGCAGAGGAATTCTGTTTTCTCTGCAGGAGCTTGGCAGCTGAGTGCCCAAAGGCGATATGATAGCAGAAATCACATTTCATTGTCTAGTATACAGGTAATTGAAATTTATAAGCTCCTAGGGTATAGTAACAGACGTGTGCCCTCGTCTGTCCCTTATATGACCGATAGCACACCATATGCCTGTGAGACATTATGTCAACCTGGTTGAACTGGCAGGAAAAGGTCAGTGGGAAATAACATGTCTGACTTTGTCCCACTGCCCTGAGGGTTTTACACCTGGGTTGATGGAGGGGGTCGTATTATGTGGATGTATATCTTTTGCTGTCAAGTTGTAGCTGCAGTCCTTGGTATTATTACATGTATTGTAAAATGAGTACTCAAATTTCGTTGCAACTGAACAGGTTTTGAGTAGTAAGCAGTACATTTATTGAAATATGTTAATCATGTGCTCTTAATGGTTATTGTTAAAATATTTGATAAAACCAGTGCCAGACCAGCACAGCGTCTGACATCACATTAGAGCAATGGTTGCCAGGGTGGCAACCAGCCGTCAGCTGTTGGTTGCCAGAATGAAAGATATGCTTCTGTTTTTCTTACCGTTGATCATCATAAAATTGATTTCACTGAAACAAGTGGCTTAGCGTCTCCAACAACGCACAATAAAATTAACAGTGATAGACGAGCAGGCATGTCAGAACTGTATTTCATGTGGATATGCAGCAAACAAAGCAGGTCCCGAAAGTGTCCTTCATATTTGAGTAAATTAATTATAATGAAACTGTTCACGTTTTTCAAGGATAACCTGATTACTTCTGATGGTGTGCAATGTTGCCATGTTCCCAGATATTTGAAGTTAACTGGAAGTAGTGACAGTAAACTGTCGAGTGGAGTAAATAAATATGACAGCAGCATTGTCCTTCAGCAACCAGAACACAGCATGCTTTATTCATTCAGTTGTTTGTTTTTATGTAACCGTAAAAAAATGATTTTCCAGCTTTGGCAACTGCATCAAATCCAATGGTTGATGGTGGTTCAAATCTCGTTGCCTTGGGCAACTGGGCAGCTGTTACAGTTGAGATCATAAGTTTTTGTATGCACACTTATATCACTAGTATTGGCATACTCGGCTACCTTCCTTCTTTATGTTTAGTCAACTGCACATTTTTCCTAAAAGCACAGGTTTACATTATATACTGTTATATTATATTGTATACAGGAGTGTGACAATTGAAATTGTTTTGTGTATGTTTATATGTGTTGGATGCTGATATGGTTTCTGTCTGACTTATTGAAACCTGATATAGTTGCATACCTCCTTTTGTGTTTTCATATAATTAACAACCATCCACAGCATCATAATGCGCCACAGTGTAATCTAGTTCATTTCTGCCTGAAGCAACACCTCAATCATACAAATGTATTTGTTTTTGCATAGGATTCGCTGGTTCTACATGAAATAGGGATATTTTCAGTTTGGATACATGGTTCCTGCTCTTATCCTGTGCATTACATACATGTTCGTATTGGCATTGATGCACTGTATTCCAGTTGATGGTCATAAAAATGATAATTTAAATAAGTGCTGTCAGTAGAAAGTCAGTAGAAATGCAAGACCCCCCCCCCCCCAACTTCCACCTTTTTCTAAAAAAAAACAATAAAAAAAAAAAAAGGGGGAAGACTGACAGTTGACAAGATAACATTCCATTGTTTGCACTGGTACACAGGGAAAAATAAATTAAAAATCATGTGGATACACATTTATCTTGGACAAAAATACCAAACTGGCAAAGGTAAATTGGTAAATTGATTTTTCCCCCGCCTATGTTTATATACTTTGTATTTTGCCTAGAGGTTGTTTGTCGGTGCAGCCTCCTTTGTGAATGTTGAAGGCATTAGAGTTGAGACAAATTCTTCCAATTAGCAGGACCCTCCATTGTATTTGTTGTTTATGTATATATTTCTTTTTGCAAGGTAATGTGCTCTTTTTTTAATTGGATCGTGCATGAAATATATCCCCAATGAGATGTAGCTACATTCACTCCAAATATAATTAACTTTGTCGGTAACCTTTGAAAATCAACTGTCGATGTAAGAATCTCATTAAAATTGAGATGATTGTCAGAAGCCATTTACATGACTGTAGTTGAGAATTGAGTCTAATTCCTATTATTGTCCTTACAACACTATCAATGCAATAGTATCTATAATATATACTTCTAACTGGACCTCATTTGAACAAGGTTATGTAGCAGATCAAATAACTATTTTAACACCACATTTATAATTGTGGTCAACATTGCAGGAGTTGCATTTCATCCTAAACTGGTCTCTGAAAGGATTAGGGATGCTCCGATTGATCGGCCGCCGATCGTTATAGGCCGATATGGACCCTAAACAGGTTGATCGGTCAAAGTGCCGATCAGAAAAGCCGATCACATATTAATATTACTTTTTTTTTTACCCGAAACCCGTTTTTCTGCGCCTGACGCAGGGTGGGAATTTCATGATGGCCACGACGCCTGTCAAAGTTCCAGTATAAACAATGCTAGTGACGCGTGGTGAGCTTTTATGGACTCACAGCCACCCTCGTGCGCACAGTCGGCTCGTCCCGTGTCTGTGGATCAGAGCGCTGCTCTGCTGTGATTGTTCCAAAATAAAACCTGCGCAACTTCGCGAGCAACGCAGGTGAAGTATCAACATCACATGCAAGAAGAACGTCAACCATTCATCAGCCTAATTACAGCCTCCCAAGTGGAGCTGAGCGAGCGGGCAGTGAAAGCACACGGCGGCATTTTTATTATAAAAGTAGCGGTCCGGTTCCGGTCCGGTTCCGCTCCGGCGTGAACACATATTTTCTCCCATCCATTCTGTGATCGGTATCGGCCGATTTATGATTCCTGTGATCAGTGATCGGATCGGCCCCCAAAAATGCTGATCGGAGCATCCCTAGAAAGGATGCTCATAATTTGTCCTTGGTGAATTTGATTAGATACAGAATTCCGTCACCTCTGTTTTTGTCCCCGAGGCCTTTTATAGCTCCAGTGTATTTGTCTATATAATACTAACAACAACATATGCATATTGGTTGGCACAGAATGTGTCAGGAGGCGAGACAGGAGCACTGACAGATTGCTGTAATAAATCTGGGCTGTAACAAGATGGACAGCGAATGAGTGAGCGCGACTGTGGAGACCGCAAGGGGTAAAGCGAGTGAGTCTAACTACACAGTCACATAGATCTTGAATGTGAAAGTCTCAGAGAGAACAAGTTAGATGGAGAGTGATAATGGATGAGGGAGTTATAATTAGTAAGACAGGGAATGAGAAGAGAGGGAGAGAGAAACGGAGTGCTGCCGAGAGCTATCCTAAAAAACATTGACCCTAGGGGCTGATTGTTGACTCATCACGGATGTTCGCTGGAGAGTAAGATTATGCCCAGGGCCACCCTGCTTTACCACTTGCTCCATCCCACACAAAAAAAGCATTACCATGTCTGTCTGTATCAGTTTACAGTATATACACTGTGGGATTAACCTAATGTGAACTGTGAACTCTGCTCCAGCCCCACCCTGATGGAAAATGTGTTTTTGCTATGGTGCTGCTTAAGTCTGTGGATGTGTAAACGTGCCTCTGTCGAACAGAGGTCAATCTCTATGTTCCCATGGTCCTATGTTCTTGATACAAGCTGATATTGTTATAGAATGGTAAGGGCTGTCTTCCCGGATGGCAGATGGACTTTTCAAATGCAGTTTGAGTGGTAAAACTCCATCCAGCCACTGTGGAGGCGTATATAGAAAAATAAATGCCTTGCCCACAAATTTGACAATGCAAGTTTTAAGGATTATAACAGCAGCAGGCTATAAGCTGTAGGTGGGTGATTCCAACATTTGGCTAAGAGAAACATACATTGCTGAGAACTTAAAAGCCCTTTGCAAGGTCTCCTTAATGTGTCGTTTTATGAGGATGTTAGGCCGGGGAACATAGGACCCTGGGAACATGGATACGCTCCCATCAAACACTTACTTGACTGACTGAATTGACTGGATTTGACAACCTGTGGTTTTAAAGTTGATGAGATTTTGTGCACCCATTGTGCGACATAATGACTTGTGGTAGTTTTTCAGATACACTCCTGAAGAGTTGCTTTTCCAAAACTCTGCAAGTAAAAAACGATGATAAAGCCCCAAGCAAATAAAAACAGCAAAACAAGTGCAGCTAAAACTGGAAGTAAAGGTACCAGGTTACATATCCTTGTCCTTTTCCTCCTCTCTTCTCTCTTGAGGTGACTACTACTTAGAGCTTTCCATCCACAGGGGGGGCGGTTATCCAAGATAGAGGCCTAATGGACTGGATGCAGCTTGTGCCAAGGTGCAGCCACATACTCCCTGCCAAAAGGGCTGATGCAATTTCACTGTGATAATGGGTTATTAAAAATATATGTGTCTGCGGTGTCATACAATCCCTCTGGTTTCTGTAAATGAGGCTTGTGTATTCTGTCACAGCCCAGAATCTCAGAAGGCCTGTGCTGCCACAAAGCAAATACGACAGGTAGCTCTTCCATAATTCATAGCCAGAAGGACAAACATATGCTGCAATTTTCCTTACCTTTTGCTGCTGCTTGCGCTGTGAGTGTCTTTAACACCATGTGAGCTTTGTGCATATTTTGCCTTAAGGCACTAGAAGTTCGTGCTGTGGCAGTGGGCAAAATGGGCTTGCATTACATTCCAGTTACATTAGTGGTGTGTTAAGGACTTGCTTTTCACCGCATAGCATACACCACGATGGTGTACCTGAGTGACTTTGTACAAGTAGGATTTTCTGTTCCCTTTTATTTAATTTGCTGCCACCATGGCCATGTAACTTGACTGACCTAAATGCTTTTGCAAAATAGAAATCCCCAGTTGTAAACATAATGTGGTGATTGCAGAGAAAGTGGAATAAAAGTAAGCCAACGAGACCCGGGATGTGTAAAAATGTTAGCTGTGACAAACCATCAGAGACTGAAGTTTGAAACTGCCTGTCCTGGGATGCATTATTAACAAGATGATAACTAAAAAGTAACTCATCAAGGTAGACTCATCATACTTTGATGAGTCAGCGAGGAACAAATATCGGGTGATCAAAGGAGTAACCAACGGATGGAAAGCAAGTGAATGTTCACCAGCCTCACAATTCAATTGTTATCCACCTGTCACAACAACTGACAACAACGATTTACTGCATCCTCAATTCTCTGTATTACTGCACAAGCCTACTTTTCTATCAATTAATACAAATGGTCGGATAAATCTGAGCTCCTTTTTTATATTGATGAAGTGCTTCCAAAAATCACATTATTTAAAAAACTGCATCTTTTCAATACCAGAATCTGTGTAAGCCACCTCAGTCCATAAACACTGACAAAGACTGCTGTAACCTACAAAAACAAGGCACAAAGTACCTCCATCCTTTCAGAAGCAGATATTAAAAATGTAATTATTTAATTTTAATTTTAAAATATTAAAATAGAAATACAAGGTGTTTTTATTTTTCAATTATCAAAAAGAGATGGAAATTAAATCTTTTAAGAATCCGTTCAGTTTACTTTTTCGTATTCAAAAAAATAGCACCAATGAGGACGCTGCCAAAGAAATAAAGATACCTTGCAGATATGTTACGTGGACATGGATCAGTATGTGGACACGTATCACAGGTCTATAGGTATAGTCAATGCATCCACAAGTACATTGGTTTGTTCAGGTTAAATAGCAACAGAGAAGAAGCAATTACTTCCACAGGCATCATAGAGTGATTGCTAGGAGCCCGTTTCGAAATGTACCAAAGATCTGATAGGAGAAGATAGCCTCTCAAAGCATCTACTGTATGTGGCGGTCAGTGTTGTGCATGAACAAATTCAAAAGAATGCGTTCATTGAACACGTTCATTTTTCTGTGAACTTTGAACTGAACGCAACACATTTGTAAATAAAGAACTTGAACGTGAATTAGTTCAGATTGTGTGAAATGAACGACGAACGTCAATGTTGAGGTCCAATTAAAAGTTACGGATTTTTTTTTCCTCTGATGAGTCGAGTGACACGACTCAGGTTCACTAGGCCCCTCCCCCCCTCCCCCGCTGCCTGTAAAAGGCACAAATGTGAACATGTTGTTTCTAAACAAAGACGTGTAGTTGTGAACATGGGAACAGGGCCCAAAATGGCACCTCAAGGAATAATTCCTTTGAGTTCTTTGTGAGCAAACAGCCAGGTTCAGTAGTATGCATAGTGATTGAAGTCATAGTTTAAGAAACAAGTTCAGTCTTTCATTTTCATTTCTCACCTAAAATTAAAAAAAAAAATGAACTGAACTTTGAACTTGTTCAGAATTGAAATGGTGAACTATGAATGTGAACAGTTCACTTTGAACATGTGTGAACTGAACTTTGAACTAGTGTGAACTGGTGGTGGTTTAGAGAAACATAAATTCCTATGTGCCATAAAGCATTTCACAGTAATGAATGTCAACTCTTTACAGAGACTAAAGACTAAATGTCAGCCTTTTTCACAGCAGCAGTGTTGACATGTCATTGCAGGGTAAACACAACTGTAATTAATAACATTTCTTATGGCTCTGTTCCATTTAGGTGGGTCAGGGCCTGGTTTGTGCATGCTGGCTCACTGGGATGGCTGTGACATACTGAATAGAACAGGACCATCAATACATTTGATCATTTCCACTTGTGTTTACCCTGCTATGACATGTCAAAATGACTGCTGTGAACAGGGCCTATTTGTCTCTTGCTACCAGTGTCCGTACAAACAAGATAACACACACAAGAGGATCTCAACCTTGCATTGTGGGATTCTTTTTCCTGGCCGGGCATACATGAGATTTCTGATAATCCATCAACTAGGCACAAGTGATCCAGGGGGCCTTGCTCATTCATTTTGTGAAGGGAATCAAATATCAGAGATGGGAGAGACGGAGACTGAAAAAGCCTTTATAACATTGTGACATTTCTCTTCCCTGCTGTATTGTAATGATTCTCTATCTGCAGCATATGCCCTTGTTTTTGACAGGGAAAGGACTCTGTGCCTAAAGCCAAGATGATAAAGAAGCCAGATGAAAACTGAAAAGTGCAGCCAAAGTTTATGGTGGAGGGGCAGTCCGATCAAGCCAATCGGATATGTTGTCTATTTTGCAGCCTTTTCTGTGGTTTTCTCTTTAAAGGGAAGCCCTTGTATTTTGTAATATAAAAAAATGACCGATAAGTCACATTGGAAAATGGTTTGAAAAATAGCCACATTATCCTTTAACACCATCAGAGCACCATTCAGACACCACAACACACTTAGCTATTGTTACTGACCAGGTGCATCCATTCAGTGCCACAGGCTACGCTTTTCTAAATGGATACTTGAAACAAGCCTTGTTGCAACTCATCTTCCCAGAATTGTTCCAGGATCATGACCGTGATCTTGATTGCCTTCACTTCCCTGCACTTTCTCTGGATGCCATCCTAATTGAGCACCACAGCATTGTGATGTGGTGATAAACGGATTTTCACAGTGTGAATGCACTGACAGATATCTGCAGGAACAGTGGGTATGGGGTCAGAATGAACTAAGAAGCTGGAACTTTACATTGTCGTTGAATCCATGCATTAAATAATTAAATCTGTTTTGATGCAGAAATCTATTGGGTTTATCTTAAAAATATATATTTTAAAGCTGACTATGTGACTGTACTCTGTTTCTATAAATAACTAATGTATCATGTAAATAAGTCTCATTAATAATCACCAAGACTTGATTACTTAATCGTGATTAATTTAAATGGTCCCCTAAATTCATTCATATCTGTTAAAAAAACACCAGTGTAGTAGAAAGCATCAAAGCCTCTTGTCACATTTTTCAAAAAGGAGAATTAGATTACAATCACATGGGAGTCGGATCAGCCATTAGGTTTACATTTCTTTCATAATTTAAGCCCAGCAGGCATTCGATATAGGAATGCACTAAAGTCATGATCTAATACCCAAAGAGGTGTCTGATTAAAATGACTACTGCTTTGGCACAATTCAAGGTGAAGGCATGCAGGCATGGAAAATGTTGTCCATTGTTCTAGTGCATTAAGTTACACTACCATGACTAGGCCCAGAGGACAAAAAGATTCATCATAGTTCTGCATAAATGAGGTAACACGTTTACAATGATTTATTGACTTCATATCTGGACGTGATTACAGCAAAGGAGCAGATTGCAGTCATGCATGGCTGCCTTTGGATTAGCAGCAGAAATGAGCATACTGTGGTGTGTATGCATATGCTCGTGTTTGTGTGTGCGTGTGTTCACCAAGCAGGGGAGAGCAGCTTATTCAACATAGCACGGTTTTGCTATGCTAATACCACAGCAGTGAGCTGTCCCTAAGGGGAAAATCATCTCTTATTCAGACCCTGGTTCAGCCATAGGCGTTCTCTCTACTCAACAGATAAAGAAACAGGTCTGCCTGTGCTGCACTGTGCGAGTACATCGTTTTTTTGTGTGAAGCCTATAGAGGTGTGTGTTGGCTGTTTTGTGTCTGTGCTGTGTCAGTTTTTTTGACTGTCATTTATCTTTGACTGTGTTTTCAATGTAAGGCACCCTTTTTAAAAATATAAAAACAACATATAACACACATACCTCCATATTTTCTCCTCAGCATTGTCACATCATCTCTTTGTGGTCAGTCCAAACCACCATTGCAGCATTGCCTCCAGTGGTTGTGAGGGAGCGTTTAGTCTCTGTTTTGTTTCCTACTCTGCCTCTCATTCTCTCTCTTGCCGTGTCTGTCTTAGTCATGTGGCAGGTATAATGGTTTTACAGTGCTGTTCTGTGAAAATTCATGCCAGAGGAGAGCCAAACTACTCCAAAGTGAAGACAACAGGAAGCAGCTCCATAATTCATAGCCAAAAGCATATGCTGCCATTTTTACCTTTAGCGGTTGCCTCTGTTACCAGGTCTACTTTTCTTTTTAGCAGTGTCGTGTGTATTTGGCCTCGAGGCATGTGTGGATGTAGCGAAGACATTGGCAGGCGCTATTACTGGCTGAAAACACCCTTGCTTTTCATTAAGCAGTTTGAGCCATTGGGAGTCAGTTCCTCACAACGTGACCCAATTATACTTAACATTCCTGTCTGTGCTCATTTAAAACTTGTAATTTTATTCTCACGAGACATCCTTAATTTTAAAATGAACAGACTTTGTATTTGTTCTGTCTAGTTATAAACTGGTAACACAATTATACTTGATGAAACTGCACATATTTTAGTATTGAAGATTAGGTGTTCCTATTTAGGAATAGAGTTTCTCACAGATTAAACCCCCCCGTCAAAAACCTGATGGTATTTCATATTAATATTCTCTCTGTGCTGGAGCTAGGTTGGTGTTAATTGCTAACTGATATTCCTTTAAATGAGCTCTTTTCAAACCGTCCCACACACTGGATCATTGAAACTAAGTGAGACAGTTGGGAAATCATTTTCTTGGAAAGGTTAGATATCAGTAGATTTTAATTTATTTTCATACCCTGCTCCTCCTTATAAATCAAATTTCCTTATGGTTATGATATCAGGCTCATTGCTGAACAGAAGAAAGTCGTTGCCTGGAACCTGTGATGCAGGCACAGTGCGACGTCTTCTCCATATGACAGGAACGGCATGGTGTAAGGTACCGCTTATCTTGGTGACGTGATGAAGGCTTGCCTAAACAGTAGTAAGAGCCTGTCGTGTACATCGCCTCAATTAACCACCAACACTGTGCTGCTGTTGCCTGTTTGTTGACAGACCTAAGCTGGCGTTTGGGAGAAACACAGTGAGCATGCTAATAAGCTCAGCCCTGTGCTTTGCACCAAAAAAAAACTTATTGCGGTAATCGCCCATCTTCATCAGGTTGAAGGGTAGACAGGGAGGGAGGAGAGAGTGTGGGATAAAAGAGAAGTGCGTAAATAATATGTGCACCAAAGGGCGAGACTGAGGCTGTAATTTTACCGTTGGTAATGCACATACATGGAGCTTTTATACATACTGGAATGCACAACCACACAGACATAAACATAGGTAGTATTGCAGAAGTAGCGATCCTGTAGACCGTTGTCTTTTCATTTGGTTGGATATTAGTTTCAAGGGCGTGTACACATTGATATAATCAGGAGTGCTTAATTGGAAATATTCATGCAGGACATTTGGACAATTCCCTATTCATTATCATAAGTTCTCAGTAGTTTCGCTCAATGCTTTTAATTTTTTTTATTTATTTTTCACAAAGGATAATTATCATTGCTTTTGTGATTAAAAAATATATTCTCATGTGACATGTGATTAAGTAAAGGAGTTTAATTAAATTAAAGGTCACGCTACAAAGACATTGTCCATGTCCTCTCCATGCGTGACACTATATTAGTACTCTCAATCACAGACAAGGACAAAGGAGCATTTCTGACATTTCACCAAAGACCCTCCCCCCCATCTTTGATCATAAAAAAACTACAACTATGAAAGTAAAATAACACTAACATTATTGTTGATTGCAAAAATGGGATGAGTAGATGGAATTTGAGTTTGACTTTAAGTACTCTGTATTGTGAAGGTTATTCTGCACATGTTAAATGCCATGGCACACCAAAGACAGATACAACATTCAGAGGAATACCTAATGATTGGTTGTTAAGAAAATGTCACATAAAGGTTTACAGTGAGCAGATATTTCTTTGCTTGAGGAAATGGTGACCTATAAAAATCTAGTGTCAGGAAGCATATTGCACCAAAGAAATCACAATTATTAATATAGCTGTATATGGATTTTTTTTTGTATCTCTCTATATTGGTGTGAAATTCAGTGGAATTTTGTGGACTTGCCATCTATGTGCGTATGTGTGCATTAGGGATGCCACAGTGAGAAAATGTTACCACCAGTTAAACAACTTGTGACAACATTGTTTAGGATATTTGCCGATGGCGCTCAACATAGTCTTAAACGTTTTGTTGTTTAGGATTCACATGTCAGCATTTTGCCAAATTAAATTCATATTTTGCCTCAATTAAATGAACCAAACATTGGGGTGGTGGATTAGGGGGTAGAGCGGCCATGTTCGATCTCCTGGCATGCCCCAAGTTGCTCGCCGGACGCTTTACATCCACCAGCTCCTAATACTTAGTATGGGATTAAGTACAGGGGTGGTTGTAATGGTGTGACTTTTGAAAATGTTTTTATCATGTTGGAGGTAAATGTGCCTGTGCATTTTTGCACTGTGTTATTGCAAAGGTTGCCAAATGTTCCAGTTTGTAACACAATAATGTCAACTAGATTTCAATACATGGCCCATGAATTCTGCCAATCATATTTGATTTAAAGTGAGTGTTATGAGTAATTGGTTGGGTGGAGAGTTTTCCAGGGTGCCCATCTTGGAAGAAACACATAAAAGTAGATTGGATACATGACCCTCCAGGGAGTATACCAGTCACAACAACATTAACCTCTTTGTTTCAAGGTGTCTGCAGCAGCCAGACTCTTAAAAGATTGAAAAGATAATCGTTTACATTCTCTCCACTGACCTGATTATTTCCTTCCAAGCCCCAGTGAATGAGCGGAATGTTGACTTGCATTTTCTGTTTGCCACCATCATGTTTTTGATGTACCTGTATGTTTCCCCTCCTCTCCTTTCTTTGCAGTGCTGTTTGGTCAGTTTGTGGTTTTCCAGACTTTGACCAGCGATGTGGTAGAGATCTATGATGGATCCTCCACAGATTCAGCCCTTCTCTCCTCCATATATGGATCGCACTCAGGTAAAAAAATAACCCACACCATTTAAACCCTTAAATGTAGTGTGTTAGGTTATTTATGCCTCTAGCTTATAGGTGTGAGTAGTTCTGTCAAGCACAGCATGTTGCACTGCAGGCGAGAACGAAAATCCATCGCTCAGTTCAATTCAAATCATATTGCTACTTTTTCCAGATAAATTAAAAATCAAAAATTCTAGCAGCTGGATGCTGCCAAGGAGAGATTTGTTTTCCCTTTTGTGAATTTGTGTTATGATGAAATAATGGAACACAATTCTGATACACAATACATAATGATTCCAATTGGATAAACTCCTGAGAGCCCAAATTAAAATAACAAAAGCAAACCAGCTGTTGTAATTAATGTTAGACTGTACTTGATTAGACTTTGACACAATGTAAAAACATACAGATTAATCAGATTTTCCATTTCCAACGATAAAACTGAATAAATACTGTAGATTAGATGGTACATTTAAATCACATTGACATTTTACAGAGAACTGAGTCAGTATTCCTACTTCTTAACCAGATTAGTTTACAGATTATATGTTCATAATTTGTCAAATATTTGTTATTTTGTTAACGTTATCTGTGGACACGTCCCAGCAGCATCCTCTAAACAAGCCGTTAATCTCTCCTTTTAATTGCTTATTTTAGGTGAGACGCTCCCTTTGAGTTCAGGAAACAAAATAACACTCAAGTTTACCACAAATGGGACTGAAACAGCCAAAGGATTTCACTTTGTTTACCAAGGTAAGACTGCTTTTAATTATCGCTTTCCAGAATTTGACATGGAAACGTATTTCGTGCGAAGAGTGTGTTTTACTTGCTTGTGGAAATAAACAAAACACTTTGGCCTTGGACTCATCAGATATCAGATAAAGGGCTGTTCAGCAGAGTGCCATTGGCAGTGGATAGGCATGGCTGAGCAGTGCAGGATGATGTGGAGTCAAACAGCCTATCCTGGCTCAGCAGATGAGATTAATGACGTGCAAGGAGATTCACAAGGGCTTCACCATTCTTATCTGCCTCCTTTGTCTTGTCATCTCTCCTTCTCCCTGTTGTCTTTCTGTCTACCACACCCACCCACCACTATTTGTCTTTCTTTCTCTCATGCTCGCTTCCTCCCCTCTTATCCCTAGCTGTCCCCCGGACAAGCGCCTCTCAGTGTAGCTCGGTCCCTGAGCCCCGGTTTGGGAAGCGGATAGGGAACGACTTTGGCATCGCTATGGTGGTACTGTTTGAATGCAATCCAGGCTACACGCTGCACGGCTCCAACGCCATCAGGTGTGAGGCCGTGCCCAATGCCCTGGCCCAGTGGAACGGCACTGTGCCCACATGTGTTGGTAAGCGCCCTTATCCTCAAACCCCCACCTCACCCCCTGCATGCACACACACACACACACACACACACACACACACACACGCAGACCCAAAAAGATGGAGCAGGTGCACAAAATCAGTTGGTGTCTGTTTTTCCTAGTCATTAGTTATCCTAATGTCACCCATTGCAAAGCATTAGTCAACTGCTGGTCTTGATAATTCAGACAGGAAGAAAGAGGCAAGGACAAACAGAATAACAAAGTGTCACATAGATTTTCTTCCCAGACAAGAGATTTAAGCTCCATTGCCTTAACAGATTAATGGGAAAATAAGTAGCGTAAAGTGAATATCTCCAACAGTCCAGTGGTGACTATTTATATGAAGCCCACATCTCTTTGTATTATCTAATGCATTTTATTATTATAATTATTATAATTATCTAATACACTTGCGGGTGATTTATGGATGTGATAGGATGTCATCATCTATAATAAAGGTTTAGTCTCATGATGCATAATGCAGGCGTTATAATACTATAATTATGCATTTATTTGAGTTAGCGGTTTTTCAGGTACCATCTATTACATTACAGAAGGGGATGTTGGAAGTAACTGAGTTTTATACAGAGTTTGAGTTTGAGCCAGATATTTCCCTAAGGAGGTGATGGAGACCAAATACGGAGCTAAAAGAGGATCATAGTATTAGACTATTAGATTTACATTTGCCAGGTGGCCATAAACACGGCTCCAAAAACATGCTGATGTGCTGTGTTACTGCTCGATTGTGTAAATAATCTGACTGCTAATGAGTTCGCCATAGCAACTTCAAAGAAATGTCACTGTTCACAACTTGTTTCTGCTGCCTCCAAGTGGCCAAAAAAGTCAGTTATTGTGGGTTTAAGTGTCCAATTCACTCCATCCATTTAGCCGTTTCTGTGAATGAGTCTCTCAGCAATTTCTCTCACCATGATAGATGTTGGATAGGGCTAGCTTATCATGCATTTATATCATGGGGGAAGCATTTACTGGTCAGTGCAATGTGTGGACCGTCTCCTGAAGGGACCAACGTCTCTCGCTACATAGTTCTTTGGCTAACATACACAGATCCGTGCATTCATGCAGTACAGTGTATATACCTGCATAAATATGCATAGACATGCCACATTCATTCACATGAACAGATTTACATGCTTTGTCTGCACACTTTGTTAACCAATCATAAAGACACACACTCAGACTCACATAGACACCCACATGTCTACCTTGGGAAGATAAAGAACTGCAGATGAAGTAGGGAGGAATCTATTGGAGTCAGGCCTTGTGCCAGCCAGCAAATAGTCCCAGCCGGTGAGTGCGGAAGATTTCAAGCCAAGGTTCATCCGAGTTTACTGCCAAGTGGTGAGGGAATAGCAGTGGCACGCGCAGTTCCATTTTAAACACAGTGATTTTTATCTGGAGATTGAATCTGGCCGTAGCATCTCCCCCAGTGGCTGTGAACACGTCCAGAATAATGGATATAGTTGAAAGCTTCAACAAAAACACTATGCTAAATTACTCAAACGCTCTTCATTGGATATGATGCATCAGACAGCGTTCTCCTGTGAGGTAAACCTGTGCTTTAGAAGATACATCCCCAGCTCCTTCTGCAGCTCTGATTGACCCGGCTCATCAGCCAACACTTCTTTTGCTTTCACAAGTACAAAGGTGGTGAATAAAGGCTTTGCTGTGGAGCTGTGCTAGCACAGTGTTCTATCATGATGGAATGGATGCATGATGTTTGGGTTGCCTTTGTTGAATTTTAGGGAGAAGAGTTTACTTTAATAAATACATTTTTTGATTGATATTATCACATTAGATTAGAACATGGTCTTTTACAGGTTAAAATAAGGGGAAAAACGGGGTAAATATTGAAAGATGAGCACCATTTGTTGTTCCCTCCACAGCAAGACAGCTAAGTCTTACACACAAACTAAACCACCACTGATCACAGCGGCCCAATATTACATAAGCTCACAGATTGCCATGATTCATACTCAGTATGCCCACACGATGGAATTCACTGTGTAAACACTTTTTCAAAGGTGTCAACAAGTTAATAGTGTCGTGCTAAGCTTGTTTTTAAGCACTGGATTCTTGTCTTGAAATAGCCCCCCAGGACCAATTAAAGTGTCTCTGCCTGGGTGTGTGTGGTGAGGCCAGGCTAGAGTGCCTCTCCAGAGCAGCATGACCTGCTCTTGAGGTCATGATGCATCTGGGAGTTTTAAGTTTCTGTAATGAAAGTGGAAATGACTGTTGTTGTCCGACTATGAAAAAAAAAAAATCCATGTGAAGACCACAGTAGGAGAAATTTGTGTTTTGTAAATATTTTTGGTCAAACTGTTCCATTTTGTTCACTCAACAATGACGTTGACCAACTGGCTAATATTGGTTATTTGTTTTCATCCCCAAAACACATTTTGCCTGAGAACGGGAGCAAGCAACATTGCCTCCACGTTATTTCCCGTCAGACTCTCCTGCATAGTTTGAGGAGAGCTCAGTTTTTCATCGTTATCTAACCTGTCTTTCTTGAAGCAAATTAATAATGAAAAATTAAGGTGTGATATTTAATTAATATAAGAAAGCTTTAAGTTTGTATATGAAGTGATTTACAAGTCTCTGCTTATAATGAAGAGAATAGCAAGATAATCAGACATTAGAGAATATGTATGTTTTATAATTATATTTTGTCACATTGGATGACAGTAAGCATACGATAATTGATAGAATGCTGTTTTCGCTGCATAATTAACATATGAATGTAATGTAATATGAATATAATGTGTAAGATGTATGTATTTTAAAAACAAACTATCACAACAACCCACTTAGGCATATATACTTTAAGTAGTGCATGTAATGTGAAAAACCTATGTAGTATACACATCTTGCTGTGCACATAGCTTTTTGATATCTTGATTAAAACACTAATTAAATGTTGCTGTGTATCCACTGCATATCAGATGCTGTTAAATGATATCTTATAATGTGTGTAGTCCCCACGCTTGTCTACCTGCAGTAACTCTGACATACGAGTCTGCCACAGATTAAGATGGGGGTGTGGAGCATTCATGCTTTTATGAGTGTCATGTTTCTAATCTTGCTCCACCAATTACATTAACTGACAGCTCAGGGGACTCAAAGGAGCCGTTAAATTATACTGAGATACTGGTTCTATCTCTGGAATGAGTCTGTTGCTTACACAATCATGTGGTCTCATGCTAAAGAAGTTAAAGAAGTACTAAAAACACATAATTGAATTTTGACATTTTGTTTCAACATTGACCAATGGAACCAGTAAACATCTATCTGTGTACTAAACTGTACTATATTTTACACTTCATTGTGTAAAGGAGATTTTGGACAGTCAGCAGGAAATTACTAAATAGAAAACAGGCTTTCTGCCAGCAAAGCAGAATTCAAAACAATTACATAAACCGTTCTTCAGTCTTGATGCAAGAGTTAATCAATACCGAATATGTGACGTGTGACGAAGTTTGCCGACAAAAAGGGCATTACTGCGGCGATGATTAGATGACAGTGTGATGGCTCCACTGTGTCATAGCTGTGAGGTACAGTATAGAAGTAATTTTCTCTAATGTGTCCCCTGGAGTGAAAGGAAGAGAGTAGTCACTTTAGCACGATTCTATCAGGTAGATGTCACCTGTAAAAAATTGATGAGTTTGAAATTGTGGAAAGCTGATGGCTGAAAAATGTGTTTTTTTTTCCTGACAGACACTTTTTGTGATAAGTAGCATATTTTCTTTTTCTCTCATTTCCTGTCTCCCGTTGTCTTTGACATAGAACCCTCCAGTGGCTGACGGACACTGAAAACAGTGATTATCATTGACCTGTACAGGGTAAATCCTTGTCCTTGACAAATAGCAGCTGGTTCTTCTTTGTGAGAACACATTGTACTACTTCACCCTGGGGGACAGCTTTGCTCATGGTCCCATAGGAAAACTGTTGCAAATGCTAAGTCACGCTAGGTTTCTTTAACCTGCAGTTCAATCTGGGGAACACTTGTTTTTGCATTAGGAGTGGGGAGAAAGGGAATAATGACGTCAGTGCATTTGTAGTATATAGAATCTGTCATTAAAGTTCAAATGCATTTGATGGCTTTACAGATGTCTGATAAACACATTCCAACTGGTGACAACAAAACAATGGATCTCACCAAGAAAAGCAATAATAATGGACTGCTTAATGGACGAAAGGTAGAGCTAAACACCGTGTAGAAGGTAGCTGGTAGATACAAGGTGAATTGGCAACATCTGAAAAGCAATAGGGGAATTGTTACTGCTGTTTTTTTTCATTTAGATTTTGACCCATGTTCAAATAAATCACTGTGGCTGAAAATGTCAGCACAACGTGGCCAGTGACTCTAATTCAACATTCATCCGGGAGCCGAGGGGCTTGATAAATATGTTACTTGTGGCACCGGTAGAAACAAGGTGAGCTTTGAGAGGAATATCTTTGACAATTGAAAGATGTGATTTGTGCGGCCTGTGAGGGATAAAATAACATCAGGGTTGAACTGTTTATGACTGAATAGAGCAAGAGGCAAGTGTGCTGCCATGCAAAACTCCACCGAGGGATTAAATGGCAATAACATCATCATCTGGTCATAAAATAAAGCTCTTTTACATTATATACCAAATAGAGCCTGTCATTATCATGGCTGACTTTCATTGGAGTCAATAGAATGACGTCACATGAAGTGATTTTACCGAGGCTCGTTTAAAACCCATGTATTGTGTAATGGAGCTTTTACTCCTGGCTCTGCAGGTGCATGTTTGTGCCAAATTCAGCCTGAACTCTGTCGTGACTGACAGCGTGCTTTTCTTTTTCCCTCTCTTTCCCAATCTGTTATCGTTTGACTAGTGCCGTGCGGCGGGGTGTTAACTGACCGCAAAGGGACTGTCCTCTCTCCTGGATACCCAGAGCCGTACGCCAACTATCTGAACTGTGCTTGGAAAATCTCTGTCCCTGAGGGAGCTGGCATCCAAGTGAGTGACTCATATGTAGATCTTAGAGTAGTATAATCTTTGATGAGAGATTAAATGGTAATGATTTGTGTGGATTCTTTTTTATGCCTCCGTGCCGCCGACAGTCATGGCTAGATGCATTATGTTTTTGAGTTTTCCGCCCCATTCTCATGAACGCATTATCTCCCGAATTTCTTCAAATTCTGAACGAACCTCCATGAACTGATTGGGTGGTCAAAGGTCAAAACAGATTTGGCCATAACTCAAGAATGCATAGTTCTAACAATATCACACACATGTTGAATCAAATACTAATAAAATGATGAAGTGAAGACTTGAAACTGCAACTTGCCTTAGTGCTATGTGGTAAATATTCTGTCTACTTTCTAGTTATGAAACACGCTGTTCAGATGTCATGTATTGTTTAGCATTCGTGCTAAGGTATCTCTGTCTTTCAGATTCAAGTCGTGACCTTCGCCACAGAACACAACTGGGATTCGCTGGATTTTTTTGACGGGGTTGATGGCAATGCTCCAAGGCTTGGTAGCTACTCAGGTAAAACTGGTGCAACTGGACTTTAGTTGCCAGCCCTCTCTAACATTTAAATCAGATGTCACAGGACCCCAGCTGCAGACAGGTGTGGTGATGGAGCTGATGCCATTTTATCTGACATATGTCCTTTTGAGAATGCTGTCTAAAAACCAGTTAAAAAAGTCAAAGGAGGACAAATGTAGTGTTGCCTTAGGGCTCACACTAATGAAAATGGTGGTCTTGCCACAGAGTAACCTACTAGAAATAGGCCGTCACATCATTTAAGATGCTGGATTGTAGTATCAGAGGTACTGGTGTAGCAAAATGACTTCTACCTCTATATCAATTTTATGAGACTAGGTGTCACATTTCTCAAGTGGTGGATATCTCATTTTGGAGCAAAACTCTTTACATATTGTAATAGCTCCACGGTACGGCTCTCACTGTGCAGGACAGCGTGCGGTGTGAGGAGGCTAAGGGATTTTAAATGGCTAGCAATCAATTTTATCAGGGGCTCAACTGATGAAGGCGATTATGAATATATGTAAAAGTCTCCGTGCAAATTGCCTGAGACATACCCCTGGAATAGAGAATATGATCCCGGACCTCACTCTTGCCACACGTACAAAATATATTACTGTGGAAATTCAGTTTTAGAAGTGTAGATCATGCTTGTGATCCTGGGTTTAATTTTGGGGGTCTGACTGAAGGTCCAAAGGATGTGTTGGACATGATTCACACTTTAAAATGTGTAACAGAGACGGCTTGTGTGATCCATGTAGCTGAATAATCATTGTATTTGAAAATCGCTGCACATCATTGACTGTTGTTGTGCTTTCATTCTGGTTGACCCAAAAAGCCTTGCATTCATTTCTTCATAAACCCTTTCATTTAATTTGTACCGGCTGACATACTCGCCACCTCTTATTTAGTGAGGTTGTAAAGGTGAAATGGCTCCTGCTCAGAAGCCAGTGCTCTTAAAAACTGGAGTCTAGAGAGTATTTTAATTATTATGTATACTGCATATTACTGAAATAATGCAATATGTGTGTATTTGTTGTGCATGTCCACATGGTTTCAGTGGTCCTAAATCTGGACTTTGTGCCGAATGTGGTCTTAACTGACTTCTATGTATTTTACAATACAGGTACAACAATTCCCCAACTGCTGAACAGCACGTCCAACAACCTGTACTTGACCTTCCAGTCTGACATCAGTGTGTCCGCCGCTGGCTTCCACTTGGAGTACACAGGTATGAGGAGAGATGGCTTGTCTGCCTGCCTGTCACTTGGTCTGTTGTCAGTCTGCCTCTGTGTCCATTTGCCACCGGCTTCCAGCTGCTGCACAGAAGTATAAGAAATAAAAGGGGCAGCTGGTCTGGGTGGCACATTTGGACATAGAAAGTGTGACGTTAGTGAGTGAGTGGGCATCTCTTCAGATTTTCAGCCTTTGTATCAGCTTCTCTGGCATTCTGGCATGGTATTCCCCAATGGTTGTACTTTTAAGTTCCCCCATTGCTGGAAGCTGCTGGACCTACATCCTTTTTCATTTAGTGACTAAATTTACTCATCTCTCAGTGGGCTGTTCACTTAGGGGCATTTGCAAAGGAGCACTAAAATTAAAGGAGTATGGCTGGCCCCAGTGGAGCAACCGATTTACTGAGCCCTCCCTTTCAAAAATTGTGTAAATGAAAATAGGGTGCTGATCTGCAGGTAATGCATGGAGCGCTTCTGGAGATATTTAATAATACAGTCCTTCGTGACCAATTACACTGTTATTTACATCTCAGGCATTTTCCTGTTCTCTTTTAATGTCAGGGTGATTTTCCTCTTTATTTGTCTCTAAGGTTAGATGGATTTTAAGTTGGTACATTCTATGTCTCCTCAATGTGTCATTGTGTTTTTTTGCTTGCTGGTTACTCACCACTTACCTACACACAGACGTGTGTTTTCTTACATCTGACGATCGGAGACCCATTGCCCCTCACTGTTGGTAAAGTACATCAATGGCAGTGAAAAAGTGCCACCAATAAAATGAGCGGCTGTCACAAAGGCATGAACAGGGGCCGTGATAAGAGCCCCGCTAACAACTATGAAATCCCATACACAACACAACTAAAGGATAACATGGTTTTCGAGGAAAATCTGTTCCAACTCAAACTAACAGTCAGTTCACAGAAATGTGTTGCAAAACAAAAGAAGCTATGAAAAAACATTGCTGTCAGGGAGTCAGTCCTCGCCATCGGTTGTGTCAGTCTGCGAGCATCATACCACTGCTGAGAACGACTTCACAGTCATGTCTCTCACAGTCAGCGCTTGGTTTCTACAACACCCTCCTCTTTCCTGGAAGCACTCCGTAGCTGTGTCTCTCTGCAGGCTCTTTCCTCTCTGCACTAACCCCCTCCCCCACTGCCACTACCTACTGCTGAGAGTCACTTCGGTGCCATGTCTCACAGTCAGCTCCTTCCTCTATGCCTGTCTTACACTTTGCCACTGCTGCCCTTAAAGTGCATTCCCCGATGATTTGTAAGAACCCGGCTCCAGTTGAATACCTTTGTACTTTTCCTGTCCTGTTGTTGTTCATGTTTGTTTGCTTGCCTACCATGTGGTTCCGCTGTCTGCCCATTGGCAAACGTTTGTTTATGTGTGCTCGAGCCATGTTGCTTCTCTGAAGAATGGCTCATTAAGTATTTCAGTTTTTGTAGTCTTTTGTTTAGTGGCATTCTACTGCGTGAAGCAGAGTTCCAATTCAGATTTATTTGGTGAAATTACAGCGACCGTCTCTTTGGTCCTTCAGTCGGTTGCATGTTTTTATCTTATTATTTCCGCGGGGTATTAGCCTGGGATGTGATTATGTGTTTGGCCATGTGTGTGTGCGCATCTGACTGTCCACGGATAATCTTGGATACTACTGCTGAGTCCTCTTAACTGGCTGGTAGGCCCTACGAGCTTCAGTCAGATGCTGATGCCTTGGTAAGCAGCAAATGGTATTCCTGATCTATTTTCTCACTGGCACATACATGTAATCATGGCACAGTGGGGCAAGTGAAGTAGTATAGTGCCAATAAATGTACAATGTAGGTTCAAGTTGTCCACAGGACACAGGAACCAAAAAAAAAGTTCCTGTGTCCTGCTTCCCAGCTGCTGGGCAAAATCGAAGGGATAATCTGTGGAATTACAAAGCGGTCGCTATACGGAGCCAGAACAGCACAGTCTGCTCTGCCTAGGTTGCAAAATGTAGATAAATATATTTATACAGTGCGTATCAACTGTGTGCACTGTCAAAAGAATAGACTTGAAGCATTAATACAGCTTCAGGTCACAGTTAAGCTGCATGGAGCCACCACAGCTACCTCTAACTCTAAATGATAGATAGTATAAAATATGTTAGGAATCTTACCATATGTGGGTATGTACTTTGCATATCTTGAGAACTGCTTATCTGATCAACTTTACACTTGGCAGGTAAATTGCTGGGGATGGAAGTTAAGTTAGGGAGTTAAGCATGTCTTGTGCAGTGGGCAAAATCCATTGACTGCTTATTATCTACAGTTCACTGCTGGATATACTAAAGATGCAACTAAACTCGTCCTCGCATCCTTGGAGTCGATGTGCAATGAGTGGTTCTCGACAAGGCTGCAAGTAGCACTTCCTTGGGCGAAGCAATCTGCTCACCCCGAACGTCGATGCGCTCCAAACATCCACGCACTAGAAGATTGCAGTGAATATGCATCTGTTGCGTGACATACACGTCAGATTCACATGTGCGAGTGAAAAACACGTCTGATACACTTGTGGTCTAAAAGGGAGGTAAGATAATTTTGGTTTGTATTTATTCAATCAAACAGCTGTGGTCTTTGCAGATGCACCTGGTGGAGATCTGCGTTCTACTGATTGCATCTTTCGGGTTTCCATCCTGTGGTTGGTTAGAACCATCCATTTATTTGTACACACTGTTACACTTTTAGCTACAAATGAATTCTCTGAATGCTCAGTACAGTGGCAGAGACACAGCCAGTCAACCATCTGTTTTAAAATCTTTCCTTTGGGTGATTGTTGTAGTCTATAGAGACCAGTTATAGAAATCTTGTATACCGCCTGTCACTACAATGTCCTAAACGCAAAGCATTTAACCAGCTCTCCTCAGGCAGAATATTTACTATGGCTGCAGGCAAACTAGTGTCTTCTAACAGGCAATATGGCGGTGTGCATCCCAAATAAAGTCCCACACTGGACTTCAATTGCTGTAGTCTGTAGAGTCCTCCATTATTTCTGAATGAGCTACATGGCATGACTGTGACAATAAAATGAATCAATTCTAGACAACTTGGAAAGAAATGTATTCCCTGAATCAGGCCCAAGATCTGTCAATGTATTTTTTACTACACATCTAATTTCCGTCAATCCACTCAAAGGACATCATGGCACTTCTTATGGTAATTCCAGTTTTCTGACAATGCTACGCATACTGCATATAATCATCCTGGTAAGTATCCAAATTGCATATGTCGACGTCAACGTTTTCAAAGTACATAGTTACAGTGAATAAAAGACCAGGAGCAGTAATCTGCACATGTGACATTTTAATCTGGATGCAAATCAAGTTATGATGGCTGTTATAACAGATAGGCTTTGTCCTGTTGTAAAAATAGTATGTAAAACCCAGAAACAGCCTCACACACCAACCTGATGAAGGCAACATAGCTGAAGGTGCTTCAAGAATTAAGTGTGGGGTACTGGAGAGCTGTGTGATCAGTTTTCATTTTGATGGACAACGCTGGGATTTTACATAATAGGAACATGACCCGCTGTATTCCGGTACACACCAAACGCTCGACTGTAAACTAGGCCCACAGCAGGTGCTGTGCTCAAGATACATACTTAATTCAGAGATATCTCTCATCCCGACCCACTGCTTTAAAGAGGATGAAAGAAGCTGATGTGATTGATGATTATTAATAATACCACTCTGACTCCACCTGCAGAGACTGAAATTCCAACATTTATTCTGCTATCATGTCTTTTTTTCCCAAGTTGTGCCTTTTTTTGCATCTCGTCACCAAGTTAAAAAATAAACTTACTTGATAGGATTTATGTTGTATTATTTATTCATATATATATACTCAATGTAGTCAATTTTATTTATATAATTCAATATAGTAAATCACGAGTTTACCTCAAGGGGCTTTAGGATCTGTACAGCACACCTTACAACAGATAATGTAAAACTCTCCCCAAAAACCCCAAAACAAAAATGGAAGTGAGTAGGAATCATTCTCTGGACAAACAGCACTCAGTGAACAATTGTCTATTGAGTGTCCGGCATGTTTTGCTTCTGCTTCTGCCATCTCGCTTTCATTATCTTGGTGTATTTCAGTATAGTATTGAAATAAATGAATTCATGTAAATTCCAATATAAAATTGAAGACAGAAGTAGGTAAAACTCTCAGACAGCTACCCTTTGGGTTCTAGAGAAGCGTTTGAGTTGAAGTAACTTGTGAGTTACACACTACTGAAATTCCAATGGATTGGTAAAATCAACAAAGCATCCTGTTGAAAATGTATGTTTGATTAGGCCTGGACACCCTCCACAGGCGGTTGTGTACTCAGGAACAGTGGGTGTCGACCTTCCCACAGCGTGATGACAACAGTCCTTGCCAAAATGTGTGTTCTGATAATTTGACCGGAACCCATCTGGAGCTCAATGGAAACCAGTGCTGTGTGTGTCAGTGGGCACTTAGTCTTAACCTTAGCAGAGCAGAAAGGTCTATTTGTGCCCAGTTGAGATATGGCACACTGCCTCTAGCTGTGTAAATTGGACCCTTATTTTGGATGTTTGAAATTACGGATAACTGCAGGCTACAGTGTACTGTATGCTAACCATCATGGTGTTTACTGAGTTCAGGTTTGGTTGATGACCTACTAACAAACTCTGAAGGTTTTGTAGGGTCAAGTGTATTTATTGTTGACATTTATGCTACACATGTCATCTTTCTTTTTGGTTCCTGTATGTAAGAGGTTGTCAGAGCATAAAGCATGCACTACTTTAAGTCTAATGTATAACTGCATTGTGCTTTGAAGTCAAGCCTACCTCATGGCAGCAGTTCACTGTCGCAGCAAACACTGCTTTGCCGAAACCAAATCTCTTTGAATCAATCCCAAAGTCATATGACTTTGTCAAAATAATACTTTCAGTTAAACCCACATATGACCAAATATCAAAGCATCCACCCACTCACCTGTGTGCAGTAGCTCTTCTTTAGTTGTTGTATCTGTGAATATCTGTCATACTGCCTCTCAGGTGACTGTCTCCTCCCACCCAAATGTCCTCTCTAACGTTCACTAGACGCTCAGTGGAGTGGCCACTCCTGTAATTCAGTGCTCTGAAGTGTTCCCTATAAATTGTTTTGAATCATTTGTGGCCATTTCAGCTGTCATGTTAACATATTATCAACCCACCTACTTGTTTGGACCTGTTAACTTTGTGGGTTTGTGTGTGAACGTGAAAAGATTTGGAACAACCAACGCAATCCGACACGTATTATATTGTAATTCATTCCAATGCATTCTGCTCAGAGTAATCAGAGCCAGCAGGTCTATCCCCAGCACAGTCCTGCTTAACAGAGCTAACGGCTCATGTGCGTAGGGGTTGTATTGGTTTGCATTATGATGCATTCACTCTTTATGGAGTAGAAATTAGTATGCAAAGGTGTCGTGTTCAAATCTAATCTCATGAAGTGTATTTTTTTTGTGAAAAAGATAATGAATCCATAACAATTTTAAATGGATATTAGAGAGGGAATCATGATCTGTTTAACTTCCTAACACTAGCTCTAGGCAGTGGAATAATTGAAACTATTGATGTACATTAAAAATACAATTATTTATTTCCTAATCATTTTAATTATTTTTTTAAGCAAATGACTACAAAAGAAAAAAATTACAATGTTAAAGGATGAAATTAAGAATTTGACCGTTTTTCACTGGCTTTGCTTCAGTTTAAAATAAAATTCTCGACGGTTGTGGAAAAAAAGCGAGTCTGGAGCCTCACTGTCAATTATAGTTCTTTAACAGAGAATTGGAAATCGTTGTAGCTCTACTTCAGAGGTGCTAAAATATACATTTTAGTGAGAAATAATTGAATAAACACTGAATGGTTGTCTGAATGAGAAGTTTCCATAATAATATATAATCGATGGAATTATGGCCTGTTTAACTTCCTAACATTAGCTCTAGGCAGTTTGCAAAACATAATTAGATGGCTCCGAAACTTTGGTCCGTCAAAAAACTTTCCGGAACAGGTTTGATTTTCTGCGCTTTTCACATCAATCAAAAAGCGTTTTGAACACTCAGAGCCACCATGCAACTTGACAAAACTTTATTTCTGTGAAAGTGGATGTAGCTTAAATTGATCTCAAATACCATGCAATCATTTAGCCCATATCTGGGATCAACAATTGCTTTAAAGCTGATAAAACATATCATCAGGCCTTTCGGTACGCAGAAGGTGGCATTGTTATCACTTTGTTCCAATGGAGCCCAGTGCTCCTGACGAGTAATACTTAAGGGATTGCTTTGTAATTTCACAGCGATTGCTTCAGATCACAGTCAGATGGATGTGGCGATTACAGCCACCAGTAGAATAGCTTTGTGACTTGTCGCACTTGTCACAAATGTTATGATGGGGGGGGTTCCTGAATAATTACTCAATTATTATGCAATAACAAGCACATTCAGATGTACTGTGTAATGACATGTTTAAACATTGGTGTTTATTATACGCTTCCCCCTTCCCTATTGGTATTGGGTAATTCAATGTAAATGTTGCTGTTGATAATACGATGGATGTTCAACAATGTCAAAGTGATTTTACCCATATTGGGCAGAAGAATGATTGCTGTCCACACTTCTGTGTTGTGACTCTGTCCTAAGCAATAGGTTTGGATTCGTGCCCAGAGCCGCTGCCTCCCAGTAACGGTCAGAAAGTGGGCGACCGCTACACTGTCAGTGACATGGTGTCCTTCCAGTGTGATCAAGGCTTCTCTTTACAGGTAGGTGAAAGCATTCGTTGCTGCTAAAGCAGATCACAGCTTTCCTATGGTTATGATAAGTGAATTATCTAACTGCCTGGAGTGACAATTCCAAGGGAATACCCCAAAGGATGAGTCTGTCAAGGCTGGGCTACTAAGTACTTCAGGAAAGAAATGTGTGGATGCACAAGGGTGGAGTAACTATCCATGTATTTAAGCTTGCATCTGTATTGTTTGTGTGTGTGTGTGTGGCTTGCGTGCTTCTGTGCTTGGACATTCCTGTGAGTGTGTGTCTGTTTACAAAGCAGCTTTAACTTCCTCCGATCTTCCTCCAGTAGATACTGTAGCTGTGGTGTTTTGAGCTGTAGAAGCTTCCACTGCCATGGGCGATAGATTGTGTTAACAGTCGCCTCACTAATCCCACACCAGGTTTTTCTTTGCAGCTCAGGCCTTCACTTCTTTTCACTTTCTCTTCAGCCCAACCAGCAAACTTATTATACACATCTTCAGGCTGAGTGTCTGAACACCAGAAACAGACCAGAGGCCATTGTAGGAACAAATCACAAGTACGGCAGAGTTTTTGAGTTCAGGTGTACGCGTGTGTCCATGTATGTGGGCGGTACAACCGGGCATACACACCCATGCTGCGGTAGAAGCCGTTTCCAGGTTTGACATATGCTGCTTTAGGAATGTATGTGTATGAATGCGTTTAACAAGCACCTTGGTTGCAGGGAACTTCCAGACTGTGCTCAATTTTGAAATGCTTAAAACAGTGCTATGAATATATCCAGATGGTTAAATTGTAATATCCATCAATTTAATATTATTTTTTTATCCAACTGAAAAAAAAGTATTTTCTTGTTCTCTCAGGCTATAACACGTCTCTCTTTAGTCAGAACCCAGGTGGTACTCTTGCTGCACGTCTAGAAGCAATAGGTCCCTCTCCTACTCTTGATACCATCAAATATTTACACACAACCTTGAGAAGAGGATTTTGAGAAATCCAAAAATCTGACTGTTAACCAATTCGAAAGATCCACAAGACAGAGAATTTGCTTGCGGAAGACCTGTCTGTTTGATCTCTTGGTGTTCCTTATGTTTGTATTGCGCTGTATTTTGGAGGGGTTGAATATATTGTTTTTGTTTGTTTTCCTGAATAGGGTAATGCATATATTACCTGCATGCCTGGCCCTGTGAGAAGGTGGAATTACCCCGTTCCTCTGTGTTTAGGTAATGTAACATTTTATACCGTCTGACATTACCAGCGTACGTAGGGTTTCAATGAGGTGATGTTGCATGACAAATCCATTATTTGTTGTATCAAACACAAATTCAGTCTTTATTTTGTCTTTTGCCCTTCTCCTTTTGACATAGAACTTTTCCTTGGATATCTTTTTTTTTATTGCTCCCATAGCAATAATTTACTCATACACAACCACACAATACATCAATGCCCGCACAGAGGACTTGTTATTGTATTAGGGAAAGTAACAATTTCATTGTACGACCAGGGGAGGGAATGATGGGTGGGCCTGGGGGCTTGAGGAGTGTGGATTATGAATTTTCTGCTTTCCCCTTCAGTTGAAAATCAATAAGGCTTTGCACCATCTCAGTGTGTTCTTTGATTTCTGATACCCCTGATGAGTCTCTACTCTCCCCCGACACTTGCTCTAAAGTTGATTGTCACAGAGACAGATTCCAGAGATTACTAAGGAAGCGCAGCAGTTTCTCTTTTGACACCTCAATGTTCTGTTGCCCCCAATTACACATGAACACTACCACACACACACACACACACACACACACACACACACACACACACACACACACAGACACTAGTGCAAACAAGCCCTTGCAGTGCATATAAACACACACACTTCCACACATAAGCACATGCTCACTGCACTCTTCATGTAAATGTTATGTCCCTGTGGTTTTCACAGTTCACTGCGGACATAAATCCCCAGCTTTACTGTTGACAGGCTTGTACTTGGACGCGTGTATTCGCTCGTTAGCTCAACTCCTCGCTCGTCTCCGGTACACCCCGACACCCCAGGATCTGTATTCACTTTGTTGCTGATAAACTCACATCAAAGTGGTTGCATGCTCCGACACAAACGGTATCACATCCTCATGAGTGCCTCTCCGCTCATCCTCTTTTTCATTTTATACACAAACATGTCAAGCGGGTTTCCCCCACCTGCAGCACACTTAAATCCCAAGATAGTTTTTTCATCATTCTGGCCTTGGTTGATAGTCTCCAAAGAAATGGCAGCAACACCGATTTGGTTCCAACCGCTTGCCACATGATAGGCCTGTTAGGTTTTAGATGGAAATGCCAAAGATTTAACTACAAGTTTACATCGGTACCTCTGTTGGCTGTAATTGCATCACACCTGGGTGTTTATGTAAGACTAGGTTTTGTGCCACAGGAAAGGGGGATGAGTGTAACCTTCACAACAAGCTAAAGTGTTCTCTGCACAGTCAAAAAAAGAGAGGTGCAGTGTTTGATGGGGGAGGGTAGTAATCGCCGCCATCACTGAGCAAAACTGTGTTGCTGTATTGAATTAACGCACACATTTATTTTAATTTGAAGCACCATCAAACAAGCAATGTGCCCGAGTCTGTTATCTATTCACAGCTGCCCTTATGGTACGTAATCCACACAGTCAAGCAGAGATGTAGATGTACACCCCAACTCGCCAACACGCTACCCCATGTTTATTAGCATATGTGGCAAACACAGACAGTGCCACAGTACTGCTAGCCTTTTCTCTGGGCACATACACAAAAATGCTGCACGTTTTCCCATGGTGCCCTTCTGTGGAGTTGTGACATGTTCTTTGTCCTTGCCTGGTCTCCCTCAGCTCAGTGTGGAGGATCTATGACAGACTTCAGCGGCGTCATCCTTAGCCCGGGCTTCCCAGGGAATTACCAGAGCAGCCTGGACTGCAGCTGGAGAGTTCAACTCCCTATTGGCTTTGGTCTGTCATCCCCCCCTCTGTCTTTCTTTTCACTTTTTCTTTGTAGTTCTGCTAGCTCTAATGTCTTCTCTGCTGCTTTCTCTCCTCTCGACTTCTTCTTGTGTGAAAAAGAGCATGATAGTTCTATGCATGCTTAAAATTAGATTTGAATTAACTCCTACTACAGTACCAAAACAGATCATTAATTTTTACTTTTACTTTTCTTTCTGTCCTTTAGGGATCCATATGCAGTTCCTGAACTTCTCCACTGAGCCTGTTCATGACTATCTCGAGGTGCGCAGCGGGAACCTCGAGACAGGAACAGTGATTGATCGTTTCAGTGGCCCCGTGGTGCCCAACTCTCTTTTTAGCACCACCCACGAGACCACTCTCTTCTTCCACAGTGACTACTCCCAGAACAAGCCTGGCTTCCACATTGTCTACCAGGGTGAGGAGCAAAGATCCGTCCTTATGGTCAAGTTAAAATGGGGGTATTATCATAGCAACAGCTGAAAAGAGGGAAAGAGATTGAAGAGTTTGCTAATAGAGCAATTACAAGACCATCAGTCACGTTATAAACAGTCCAGGCACAAAGATTAGACTTGGAAGGCAGATGCTTTCTCTAAGGTTGTAAAATTACAAAAGGTTAAAAATCAATGCCGACCTCCGCTGAGACATTCAATAGCACGTATCCTTGAGTGGTAATAGTGTTGGCTATACTAGTGGTTTAGTGTTAGAGCTGATGTGGAAATAATTAGTAATGTACAATACTAACAATTTACAATTTATTCAGATATCACTTTGCATTTTCAAATACATACAAGAGACGGTTCAAACAAAAAAGCATATAATGGTTAAGGCAATCTGGTGATTGGATTTTACCAGTGATGCAAGATTAGCACGTCTCAACAGCTCACTAGCCGGCCTTTGGTTGTCTTTCATCACACATTATAAAGTGTTATCATTTCTTTCCTTGAATCTGTGTTTCATAAATTGCCTCTACCGGGTGTGGGTTTGTGTTTTTCCAGCATATGAGCTTCAAAGGTGTCCGGACCCAAGACCTTTCCGCAATGGCATAGTGATTGGTCAGGAATACAGTGTGGGGATGACCATTTCCTTTGAGTGCCTTTCAGGTTACACTCTGCTTGGAGAGGCATCTCTTACATGTCTTCATGGAGTCAGCAGAAACTGGAATCACCCCATACCTCGCTGTGAAGGTAACTGGTTTGTGCCTCTTACAAAAACACCCGGTGTTTTCTAGCCAGTATTGTAAATCATTCTGATTAGATTACACTACCTAAGACCTAAATTCTTCCTCCAAATATACTACATTTAATGTACATTTAATATATATATATATATATATATATATATATATATATGTAAGCTAACAACTTCTTGAAAACGTCATGTATGGTATATTTTGAGAAGCTGACTGAAGTGACAATGGAGATGCTGCTAAAAACCTGCTAAAAATAAAATTCAAAAATAATTTTTAATGGAAGATTGGAGGTTCTTGAGTCTGCAGATAGTGCTATACTTTATTCTAGCACATTAAAGCATCTTTTACCACCGGTGTAGCACCACTTTACTGATCTATAAACTGACACTTCCAAATATAATGATATATGGGGCATTTACAAGTCTTTATTACAAAGCTGATTACACCTGTCTGTTGTAAATTTCAAGGACACTGCTCAAATGTTGCTCAGGCATGATAAATGATAGCTGTCCTCTCATCAGTGAATCAGTAGCATACATTTCAAGTACACAGCAGAGTTTGGTATATTCTGAGAAAATGGTGAATAGTTTTGTTTTTGCACTGTAGATGCCGTATTTCCCTGTCAAGATTACAGTCCTTTTTTGATCTGTAGTGTAACGCTGTGGCTTTGACTCTCAGTTCAAAGTCACATTTTAACACATTCCCTCTGAAGGGATATGATGAGGGAGTTTTACAGTCTAAACTCCTCAGTGTCATCAAGTTCACAGCCACTGGTAACCATCCCCTGCAGTTGTGTCTAACAGGTACATTCTCCCCCCAGCATCTCAGCGATAACCCAATAACACGCAGTTATTGTTTGTTTTATCAACAGATAAGTGGCAATACAGTCATAAAAATCGCTTTTATGACTTGAGGTAAATCCAAAACTGGCTTTCTATTTTTATTCAGTCTCTTTGTTTCTTCCCTCCCTTCAGCTCTCTGTGGTGGGAACGTGACATCCATGAATGGCACGATTTACTCTCCTGGACACCCAGCCGAGTATCCACACTTCCAGGACTGCATGTGGACTGTGAGAGTACCTCCTGGATATGGCATCTACATCAATTTCTCTGTTATCAACACAGAGCCTATCTATGACTACATCACTGTGTGGTAAGCTTTAATTTCTCTCTCACTTTATTCATCTATCATCAGCTTATGACACATATCATCTCATCATCTGTATACAAAGCTGCATACAGAGTCCTATAGACAATTACTGGGAGGCCGACTTTCTTCTTAATAATCGTGTTTGTTTGAACTTCAGAAACAGGTTATAGGTTATATAGGCTAGGGTATATATATATATATATATATATATACACACACACAGCTTCTCGCTAAAACCAAATTGATTCTGATATGTGATGAAATAAGAGAAAGTGAAATAAAGTCTGTCTCACTGTGCTTCTCTCTTCCCTGGTGAGTGATGCTTAAACAAGACAGAAATGTGTACAAGCATGAAAACAAATGAAATTTCAACTCTCATCAGATAATTGTACAACAGTTAATTATATCCAACAACCCGCCTGTTATCAGTCCAGCTGCTGTCGCTTTCTCTCTCTGGCTTTCCCTTTACCTTTCTGTAGCCCCGCTAGTATAGTAACCCTCAGGCAGTCATGGAGCTGTCCTCATGGGTGATAGAGGCGGGAAATGCCTTCCAGCATACAGTATGGGAGGAGGGAGCTACTGGCTCTATCGTTTTCATATGAAAAGGCGCATAAACAATCTGTTCCCTGATGGTAACATTTCATTTCCCTGCCTGACTGCCATCTCCCATTTTGCTGATCACTGTAAAATGGAACTGCAATAAGATTTTTTTTCAATATACACAGTATTAAAGGTAGGCTACACATACAAAAAAAGCATTTAGTGTACAGCATTCGCGTGAAAAGGCCCGCAGCGACCCTTGAGTGCCAGTAATGAAATACTTTTCTCTTGTACAAATATGGCATTTATACATACATAATAGAAAAGCACCGTCTTCTCGCATCAATCTTTCTTTGTATCATTGTAACATCCTACATCACATAAAAAAACACATCCAACTCATTTAGGCAGCTTATTTGAGGATACAGAACACGGCTGTAGTCTTAGAAGGGTTTAAAAGTTCTTCACTGCTTTCATTAGCAGAGGTGCTTCTGTCTTCTGTGCCGTCAGCAGCTAATGCATGTCTCATAAATGGCTTCACCGCAAATCGACTACTATTATCACCCCACAGTCATTCACCTACCTATTCAGCTTGGGATGGGGGAAATGAAATGTTCACGGTAAATTTGGTTTTACATAGCAATAGGAATATATGATATAGTTACCGTACTATAAATTACCATAACCAAATTATAAACAATGTATATAATGACAGGGTGGGAAGCTTGTTTTGTGGTAATCCAGTGAATAAGTTGACATAACAAATCTAGGTGCATCATAACATGGAAACAATAATCCTATAAATCGAATATTGCCATAAATGTATCCTGCTCATGCAACAATACAACACTGGTCTGAATCACCCAACAGAGCTATCGGTAATTATGGGTTTAACTACCTCAATAGAAGTAGTTAATGAAATATAATGGGGCTGCTAAATCTCAATCATGTTTCAGGATCTATATTGTCCTACTGGCCAACCCTACATCTATCTGCCCATCCATTTTCAGCTAATTCCCTCCAGCTCTACCTGAGGGTTCCCTGATTCCACCCAGCTCAGCTAAAATGTATAAACATGATCTCGGTCTGGCCCCGGGCTCTCCTCCCAGTCGGACATCCTGATGTAGCTCCACAGGGAGGCGTCCCAGAGGCATCCTCATTAGATGTCTGAACTACCTCAACTGGCTGTTTTCAGGAGGAGCAGGAGAGCAGCAGGTCTACTTTGAGCTCTTCCCAAATATCCGGCTTCTCATTCTACCACCAAAACCTGTACAGGCAGCTCATTCCAGCTCTTTGTATCCGTAAATTGAGAACTGCACCTTCAGGCCTAGCTCCATTTCCAACATGACATTTCAGTACTATGCCACTTGTCAATTTCACACTACATTGTACACTCATTTGGGAACAAGGCCCATAGATACTTAAACACTTTCACTTCAGGCCACAGTCTGGACTGTCAAAGGTGGACGCTGTCCAAGACATGCGTCAGGAACGACAGGCTGACTGCATTCAGGGCCTTCGACATCCATCCTCCACTGGCATTGGCATTAAACTAGTTCAATGACTTTTACTGCCCTAGCCTCTTATCTTTGTATCTGCTTTGTAATTTATAGGTGCCTGTTCTATGACATTTAGTGTAAATCAAGTTTGATTTGAGTATAGACATGTTACATTGCCTGTCCAGTGTGTACCTTGCCTTCGCCCAATGTCAGCTGGGATTAGCTCCAGCCCCCCCGTGGCCCTGAATTCAGGATAAGCGGTTGATGATGGATGGATGGATGGATGGATGGACATGTTACATTGGACTGGAAATACGCTGCCATACTGTAGCTACAGTAATGTGCATATACTGTTACAGCCTGGTTCAAGGAACAAAAAATGGTAGACCAGATGAGGGAAAAGTATTAAATAGACATTTAAATAGCCCACCAACCAATCAAAAAGGATAGAAGGCCAGAAACATCACACAGTAATATGGTGCAGCACTAGATTGAAGAGCAAGGTTTCTTCGGAGGGCCAGATGCACAACAGGTAGTGAACATACAACATACGTCCCAAATTAATTCAGAGGAATATTTTGCAAAGAAAAAAAAAAATACCGTCATTCCCCATCAATATGTAACATGCCTGGAGGAGGCAAAAGTTCCAGTGCTATACAGCCTCATCAGTTAACCCAAACTCAACATCTACTTTGACAATGTTTATTGATGTAAAACTTTTTCTCAGGTCCCCAGAAGGACTTCTGGGTCCATAAGACTGCTTGGGGATAACTAGACCTGCTCTTTGATCCCAGCATGTTATTACTGGTGTTTATTCATAAATCATTTGCACTCTCCCACCCGCTCTCCGTCCTCCCCCTCCTCCTCTCGCTCTTTCAATCTCTCTCTTTCCTTCTCCTCTCACATCCTCCTCCCTCCACTTCTCTGTATTCAGGGATGGACCTGACCAGGCCTCACCTCAAATCGGTCAGTTCAGTGGCAACTCGCTACAGGAGGGTGTGTCCACCACCGCCAATCAGATCCTCATCAAGTTCCACAGCGACTTCAGCACCAGTGGCTTCTTCGTGCTGCATTATCATGGTAACCTCCCCTTTGATACCAGCTAAGTGAAAACTTTGCTCTGCACGGCTGTAATGACCACTATTTATTTAATCCTCATTTCTCCACATCGCTGGAGACCCTAGTGCAGTAATAAAGATCAGAAAAGAACAGACTGATATTGTCCCTGTGCTTCTATATTGGAACGTCGTTAATTTCCCCTCTGTTATGAGTCGTTATTTGGCCCTTCTCATTTTGCTGTGTGGTATTGCTTCTTGTTCTGCATAATGATAAATGATGAATCCCTCCTTATGCCTGTTTTTCGCTGCACTATTAAAACGCCCCCCTTTGAAAAGAAGTTGATTAATAATAAAATGTCAACCATCTCAGCTAAAGTAGTGATTGGTTTTTGATGATCATGAACAGTGATAGGTGGCAATTTATGATCTAATCAAGTTTCAGCATGATGGGAGACTAAAGAATGTACTGCAGTTAGAACAGAAAATGCATATTCTCTCACTCTCACTCACTCTCTCTCAATCTCATGTGCTCTCTCTCCCCAACAGCATACCAGCTGAGAACATGTCAGCCACCCCCTCCTGTTGCCAATGCCACTATCCTAACCGATGATGACGAGTTTGAAATAGGTTTGTCTTATTTTATTGTGCTTGTTTACTGGCCAGGGACAATGCATAATAAAATACATTTGTAACAGACATAAGGTAATGTGCTTGGACAGCCCTGGACAGAGGAAGAATTGGAATAGACGTATCAAATGATTTGATCCATCAATTAATAAATGAAATCCCCTGTGAGATTAATCTTGTATTTGTTCTTTGACATCATTGTTTGAATATGTGTCTCTTTGTGAACATATTAATCCATGTATCCATTTCTCAATTTGAAACAGCTTTGTCTGTTGTACCTATTCATTTGGACATACATAGAGAATATTCATTTATAGTGCTGCTCCTGGAGAGATGTTTGCAACCTCCACTATCCTATTCTCTCTACAATGTTATCTTTCTTGCCTTTTGCTCTTCCGCCTTAGATTTCTTTAAATCCTTTACAGTTGTTCCATCTACTCATATGTCTTGCAATTAAATAGTAGTTTGAGGGCTAATTGGCTCTTCATATAAGCCATTTGTATTTGTGTGTGGGTGTGCGTGTGTGCGCGTGTGCGCACGTGTGCAAGTTTGGGGCTGTATTGTAATGAAGTGCAGTCAGTACTCCAGCTCGCTGAGGGGATGCCAATCTTCATTAGAAAATGTGTTGTTGATTACTGTTTCAAGTGCTGGTACTGAAGAGGCTTTTACTAACAGCTCTGTTGGGATGTGTGTGTGTCTTCTTGTGTGCGTGCGTGTGTGTGTGGTTGGGTGGGCGGTGAATGGTTGGGTATGTTTTTCATAAACACTCATATGTGTGTGTGTGTGTGTGTGTGTGTGTGTGTGTGTGTGTTTGTATGATTGTGGGTGTAAATGACCTCACAGGGGACATAATTCGGTACTCGTGCCTGCCAGGCTTCACCTTGGTGGGCAGTGAGATTCTGACCTGTCGACTTGGAGAGAGGCTACAGATGGATGGACCCCCACCAGTCTGTCAAGGTTGGTTCATACAAACGTGTGAGTCTGTTTTTGTGTGGCTTTCTTGTGTGTTTGTGTGTGCAGGTATACCTCTCGGTGCATGTTCAAATACTTGTGTATACGCTACTCTGCCAAGGTTGGTTGCAGTCAGCAGCATCCACTGTTGATGCATCATTTAACAGACTGCCAGCAGGGCCCCTTCTAGCAGGCTCCTGGTGGTAAACAGCATCTCTATTCTAATTTGTCAAGACTCACAGTGTCAGAATTCTACTGACCCAAGATCATAGACCTCCACTCCCCTAGAACCAGCACTTTACTGTGAAGGATCAGTGTGAAACATATTACATATCAGCAGTTTTCATCGACAAGTGTGTATTTTTGCAATGTAACAAGGTAGATGGGGCCAGTCCAAACTGCTTTTTCCATGGAAAGATGGGAGCTTATATTTCAAATGGCCCCATGGGTTTGGTCGATGTAAAATGTCTTCCTAGCCATGTTTTTTCAGAAGATGGATTTTCAAACAATAAGCAAAGGAAAAGCAATGTCTGTGTTGTCTGCATCAGAGATTTTGTTTAGACCAAAAAAACAAATGCCATCAGCCTCCCTGTCATGCCAATGCATCTCCGCCGCAGACAACAGAGTGCTTTGAATCCTCCTATTCCCTGTGGATCCGCATCGTTTGAAGGGCCCTTTAGTGCTTTGTCTAGTCTCGAGTTGATGAGCATTTCTGTGTTTTTATTTCTTAAAAATATGAGTAATCGCTTCGGACTTGTGATCAAGTCACGACGGATACTCGACAGACTCAGAGTTTGCATTCATAAAGCATCTTAGAATAGGACTAGTCATTTGGAACCTATTTCCCTGGCTGTTATTATTTGATGTCTGACTTGATATCTTGGTTCTTACCCTGTAGCGTTTTTGTGGCTTACATTGTTTTGCCCTTTCAAGTAAAAAATTGCCTGATTTCAGTGAGAAAGTGCCACAAGTAAATCAACGCATACCGGCGTTGCCCTTGAAAACGTTTTTTGCAATCCATTTTCAAGTCATTGAGAGATGGAAAACAAGAGAAAAACTAAAAATGTCCTGGAAAATAATTTCAACATTCTCCTATTTCCCTTTAGCTGAGAATGAACTACTAGGTCATCTATCAGAACTCCAAAAATGGATAAGATTGCTATTGTAAATGGCTTAAGTTACATTCAGCATCATCATAGCTTTCAAATGGTAGTTTATGGATATAAAAACATTTTGAGTATGCTGCTGTTGGTTGCATTTTGCTGTGAACTCGTCCTAGAGTTATGTCATATGGTAGAAGATTGGGTGACTTTACATAACGTTGGTTTCTTCCCAACTTTGAAACGGTTGAACTATGTTAGATTGTTTAGTATGTTTGGTTGCTAGTTAGTGCTTGCTAGCTTTTTTGCCTGTAAAGGTTTTTGATTGAACTCTTAGAGCAATGGTTTGAATCTGTGTTGGATAATTATAATGAAAGGGAAGCCAGGGTCAAATCAATGACCGGGAGCCCAACTGTATGTGAGTCACAAACTGGTTAAATACTGGCTTTCGGTACTTTTTTACATTGCTAGCATTGCTTGTCTCTTCAAACGCAATGCTGCATTGTTAAGGTAAAATGGACCATAGCATGACATGAAGTTTTTACATTCACATTTTATGGCAGTATCTTCACAATTAAGTGAAGTGCTGTAGATCTGCAGATGTTTTTCCAGTAGTCTATGATCCCTTTGTCATCATTACTAAGCATGTAAGAGATTATTTTATAGACAAGTTAGTTATGGCCAGAGACGGCACACCTTTAAAATCAGACTTCCACCGAGACAAGCGTTTTAGTGTATGCCGTGACCCTGTATGTCTGGAAACGTTCTGTTAAATGATCCCTCGGAAAGCGTGGGAACCCTGAAATAGTAATGGCAAAGCTTAAGTTGAGTGACCTGATGACTGATCCAAATTCTGCAAGGTATTCCTATACTTTATTTATAAAGGCTGCATGCAGCACTGCCATGAATAGCTCTATTAGTTTTAGCATGAAGGTCAAAGAGACCAAAACTGTGATGATTTAAAAAATGTGCATTGATGTAAGTGTGTGCATAGGAGTCCTGAAAACAAAAGGGCCTACCTTTTACTTGAGCTTTGTTTTGTTTTTTTAAATTAATTCTTTATAAAAGCACCGTGGGGATGAAGTCCTGCAGCATTTTATTAGCTTGTTAGATGGCTCAGAGTAACACGAGATGGGAAATCAAGGCTAGAAAACCTTTGTTGCATACTTGCAGACTGGGTTGTACCTGTCTAGCATACAGATGTACGGTCGTGTTAAGCCTGACAGTAATGGAATTGCAATGAAATGTTTTCCAATGCTTTATTTAATTGTTTATCTGAATGTGACCAGCTTAGCAGATCAACAACAGGCATAATTTTGAATAATTTCATCTGTTTCTTTCATGCCAAGTGAGGGCAGCCATTCTTTTGAGAGATATTTCAAGCTCTCTTGTTACGTTCGTATTGCCAGCTCACCGTTTCATGTGTTAGACAGAGCTCTGTCAAAACCAACTAGCTGCTATCAGCTAAAAGGTGTTTACTGTACTTGAAATAATTGTATAGGCTTTACATTGAGTGACTAAATTAACCTGCCAAATCCAGATGGGCTAAACTTGTTGGGACAATTCTGTGAGAACACAACATTGTTTTTCAGTTGGTTTCTCTTGTGCTAAGCAATCTGTCATAAGCCAGAATTAGGTGTTAGACATCACAGAGTCTCATACACCATAGTAAATTGTGCTGTGCACTGCCAAGACAATGGGTCATCTTAGTCAGTTATTGCTGGATGTGGATGGAACAAAGGAAATTAAGTATTGTATATAAAACATATCAGTCATGTGAGAAAAGGTTGCACTTGTTAAAAAATCCAAACCAAAAATTAGTAGATATCAGCCACGATAGAGTAAATCGAGTAGCCTACCGTCTGTGGTTCACTTTAAAGGTGTTTGATGAGTAGGTATCATATATTTCTTGAGCGAACGGCTCCCTAAAACCTGACTGTGTATTACATTGGTGTAGTTAGGACTATTTTAGGATGTCTGGGTAAGTAATTCATTGTTTGACATTTTCATGTATCACCTCATTATTGTAGTCAAGAATTCATTACATTTTCTTGTGTTGGATATGTTATGTCCTTGTGGCACCTCTAGCATGAAACTAATTGCTCTCCTTGGGACATGTAAAATTGAACTTAATTTGAGTTGACCTGCTGTTCACATCCAAGAGAGACTGCTACAGTAAGCTTATAAAGAGGCCTTTTCCTGTCTGCAGCTTGCCGACAGGGCAGGAAAACGAATTCTCCTGTGTTCCCAAATTTCCGCTTTTGTTTGCTGTCAACCCTTCAGTTAATTGTCATTTTATGCATATAAGATAACACTGAAATGTCCTTGCATGGCTATGCAATTTCACCCCCAAATACCCCTGGCTTTTAAGATATTTCCCCAGGCTCTGTCTTCCTGTGAGGAAGGTTATGCAGTAGCTTTGATCAAGGATGGAGCCACAATTGAGTTGACTGCTGTGTTTGCTTGGTAAACCATCTGCTACATTGAGGTGGAGTCTAACCTATTAAATGTTGTCATATTGGTCTTCACGTTCCCATTGATTTTTATTCGCAGTAAATCCAATGAAAAACAATTTATGCTCTAATTTCATCTTCACTACAGTTGTGCTTTATTGTATGAAGTCGATATGTAACAGTCTTTATGGCATTGTCATTCCATACGCAGTGAGCTGGATAAAAGAATACACAATCTGTGGTTTACACAAGGAATTACAAAGACGTGCCTTGCAATGTTTGCAAGATTTAACAAATGCCAATGCCAGTTCTTTTCAACAATCCATGCCATTGCAAGTAACAATACAAAAATATATATATATATATATATATATGTGACAGTGCACATTATATCTGTAGTTTCAGTAGTTACCTGAATCTAATTCTAATTCACTTTTTAATACAGTTATATTTATAATAACCTAGTATTTGAACCAGTATGATAAAAACAGTACTTTGGCTGCCTTGCATTTTTGTGACACCGAGGTATGGAGGTCTACATTTGTATAATATCCAAACTACCATATGAATACATTGTAAGCTTCAGGGTAGCATGCTATCCTGGTCATGGTCCTCTTAAAGCACATCTTAGAAAATCGCAGTGTTGAGGTGTGAAACAGTTTTAAGCCTCTCGTGATTCCTTCTTTTTTTCTTTTCTTTTTTTTTTTTAAATCCCTGCACCTAAAGTTTGAGGCAAAGCAGTTTAAGCCACAACTGTGCTTATACAGTGCGATAGACTTCTGCTTGTTGCCTGGCAACGTTAGCTTATTAAACAAGTAGTGGGGGCTCAATTATTTCAATAAGAAACTCTTGCCAGATAGATGGTTCTATGTGCAGCGCATTAGATCTTATCAAGTGAGTCATTTTCATGTACATCTTAAAGTCGTCCAATATGGTATGCTGCAGGGAATGGCAATCTGTAACAGTGTAGAAATGTGTTCCTGAGTTCCTAACCCCAGTGTAATGATGTGTATGAAAATGATGTGGTGTTGAAATTAGTACATTTTAGTAGCAATTGCTTATGAATTTCACATATTTCCTTAAAGTGGAATTTGTGCTGGCTCCATGACAAATATTCCCAATGACATCAGTAAAAGCAGAAACGGCTGCTGACTACAGAACTGAGGAAGCAACTGTGTGAATTGATGTAACTGCACCAACTGACGACCCCATTCTGAACTCCATCATACCGCCTGTGAAAGTCATAACTCTTTGGCTAAAATTCAGTCTTAGAGACCTTTTTTTTTTTTTTTTTTTTTTTTTTTATCTCAAAAGCATAATCCAAGTCCCTTTCAAACTAAAACAGAAAAAAAGACCCACTGACCACAGTCCTGACTCCTTACCACCCACTACTGTACAGTGTGCCCTTGTGACATCAGTGTTCACAATTTGACAAATTGCTTTCAGGTGGCGTGGCATGAAATTCCTATTTTTTCCTTTGAGTGTTTTACCCGTAGGCCTGTTAAACAGAAGAATATGCATTTTCATAATTTTATCAAAAGCATAAATTAATGTAGAAACTCAGCCTGCACATTGTTCTCTGTTATTGATGATAGGTCAGCTCTTCTTTAACCTTTTCTTCAGTATATGCCAATTTCCGAGCACAGAATTAAAGACAATAGCAAAGTGATTGGCGATACACTCAAGAAATGCACTGTTATTCACAAAATCACTGACTTATATAGCATATCTGCCTGTTATCTTTGAGCCAAAGGCTATTCTAGTTGAAACATCCGCAGTGACTCGCCAGCGGGAATATGCATACTGCTTTGTGTTACGATTCTTTCCCTGTATCTTTTTTTCTTGATATATGTCCGATTGTTTCCACTGACCTTTTTATCTGGAACAGTTGTTCGCATTAACCTTTTATATGCGTCATGTTTCTTCACTAGTGGCCCAGAAGAGAAACTTCTGTTACGGGCAAAAAAAGGAAAAGAAAGAAATAGGACTGTCATTATTTCAGACATGTCAGCCTACAGGAAATGAAGGGAATGCTGTGAGCTGATACACATGAACTCTCTCTCACTCACTCACACACACACACACACACACACACACACACACACACACACACACACACACACACACACACACACACACACACTCACAAACACACACACACGCACTCACACACTCACACACTCACACACAGACACACACACACACACACACACTCACAAACACACACACACGCACTCACACACACGCACTCACACCATTTTTCCATACGAAATTGCTGTCTCACCTACTATTATAGTATTATTGCTTGATAGATTGATATCGGGGGCCTGGTGACAGCTCCTAGACTCACCAGCTCAGCCCTTAGGTGCAATATCAGTCTGACTGAAATGTAATTGTTTCAGGACTAGTTATTTTTTAAGTGTGATTTCTGCTGTCACAGTGGACCATTCCTGTTTTTCCTCTCCTCACCTCTACCTGCCTCATCTCTAATTGGGCCTTCCATGCCCTTCTGTTTTCTGCCTCCACTGGGTTTTCATCTTCAACCTCTGTCCTTTCTTCTTGCCCCTCTTTTTCTGTCTTGTCTGCTTGTCTTCCTCTAATACCTCCGTGGCCTTATGGCGTTTGTGTTCTCCCAGTCCAATGTCCAGCTCATGAGGTGCGTTTTGACTCAACGGGGGTGATCTTGAGCCCAGGCTACCCTGATAACTACCCCAATCTCCAGATGTGCTCCTGGCTGATCAACGTGGAGAAGGGTTACAACATGACGCTGCACTTTAAACTCTTCCAGACAGAGAAGGAGTTTGACATATTGGAAATATTTGATGGTAGGTTCTGGTTATAAAAAAAGAAATCAGTTGGCAAGATACAAATAATGAATCAACTGAAATTTTGGATTTTTGTTTTATTATGAATTTCAGTGCTTCTCAGTGATACATTTATACTGCACCTCTACAATCAGCATTCATGTGTTATAATGTGGTATCTTATAGCTGATTTTGTGTTCCAGTCATGTGTTCAGTAAACTCAATGTTACTTTATGGTTGATGCCATTATTAGTCTTTAAGAAATGTTATGGATATTTGATCTGTGTTCTCACTAGCTCTGTCTTCATGATGCTTTTTTCTTGACACAATTCTTTTTCTGGGAAATTGTGTGTGTGTGTCCAGGTCCCAACATCTACAGCCAGAGCCTGGCATCACTTAGCGGTGACATTGAAACCCCCTTCAGCCTGACCACTACAGGCCACCAGCTCCTGCTGCGCTGGTCCTCTGATCACGGCACCAACCGACGCGGCTTCCACATTAGATACGTGGGTGAGTATCAAAGTATGTATCCAGCTTATAATCATATTCTCCTTTTAGTGAATTTCATTACATTTAGTCTCTAAACTACCTAAAGGTGATAAAAGTCATGGGTTTACAACTCGTTGTAAGCACCGTGTGTAGAGACACTTCATTTGAACGAGTGATAGCACTAAATACAGATGGGGCAAATATTCTTTGAACTTTCTCTGCTGCAGCTATTGCGTATTGCTTTGGATACAATGTGACCCCATGATTTTTATCACAGTGTGCTGTGGGATGCTATTTATTGAGTTTTTAATATCAGTTAATTTACAGAAATACTTAATCATTTCTGCAGAAGTGATAATGGCTCACAATGAGAGACGTCGTCACACGCATAAACCATGAGGGAGCGAGAAAGTCACTGGAAGGCTTCCATGCTGTTTGCCACTCCTTAATTTAAAAAGGTTTTAAATTCTTAATTGACTCTTTAATAAAGCAAGTGGTGCTAAGCAAGAGCTGCATAGGGAATCTTCTTCCATTTGAAATGCATCAATAATAATGAAAATGGCACAAAAGATATTCATTTTTCATGTTGTGTCTCTCCATTATACTTAATACACTAGAGTGTTACTGTGAAAGCAGTCAGTGTGATGAATTTTGTAGAGAAAACTCCTTGACTTGATTGACTTGAACAGGAACTGACTTGAACCCCAGTGTGTGTGATCACATGCTATCTCCCAGCTATGCTGATCTGAAGGAATGTTTGACAGCGATTGTGAAGCACACAGCCCTCCCTTGGATTTTCTGTCCCATTGGCTATTTGGTGCTATCAAATTTACCTTTTTATCTTGGATGGTCTGTAAGATGAGGGAAAGGGAGGCGGTGGAACAAAAAACTGGAGGATGCACCAGTGTTGCATGTGTAAAATTGAATATGTGCTTGCCCAAAATCTAGGAGGGGAATAGTAATGATGTGATTTTGAGGACTTCCTTTGCTGTGTGGCACACAGCCCGAGTGCTAAATAGATGTGACACTCCTCGGGCATTTTCCCTCATTATCTTCCTGCATTTAAAATGGAGCCTCACTGTGACTAAAGTGTTCACCTGAGTCTTTCTCAAGAGGAGCTTTGTTAATGCTTATCCTTTTCCCTGCTCTTTTCTTTTCCCCTGTAAACATCTGCTTATCTGTTCTCTGTTCACTTTCCTTGACTTCATTCTCACCCTCTCTCCTGTTTCCTGCTCCTCTCCCTTGCTATTCATCCCACTCCTCTCCCCCTGTTCCTTTATTCCTCACTCTATTGTAGCACTGTACTGCAGTACCCCAGACTCTCCACAACACGGCTTTGTGGTGAGCCAGACCGGGGGTCATCTTAACAGCATGGTGCGCTGGGCCTGCGACAGGGGCTATAAGCTGATAGGAAAGGGCACAGCTGTGTGCAAGAAGACCACCTATGGCTACTACGCCTGGGACGCGCCGGTTCCCGCGTGTCAAGGTGAGCACATCAGTCCTGGCAGCCTTTTATTCCCGACTTCAGCCTGCCTATTTTCCTGTTCTGCCTGTCACTGCCTCGGCACCCCTACGCTCAGCGGGGCAAGTGCTTAAGGCGAGTTTAAGTGTCTCAGCATAAGCCCCGTCCCTGTGTTGTTAGCAGCTGAACTGAATGCAGCCTGATTGAGAGCCAGTACCCAGTCAGGTGGAAGGGGAAACAGAAATCAATCCTCCCTTCTTCCGTCAATTTCCACTTCTTCAATTACTTTGGCTAACTCGCCATTAGCATGCAGTGTCTCCTGCTGTTGGGTCTCACTCAACTAATTGGGTTCTCTGATGCGCACATGTGAAATGTGTGAATTTACGTGACACACACACACACACACACACACACCGCAACAGATGGTGTGCTCAATTGCATTTTATCATGATGCGGTGAAATCAAAATATGTATGTCATGTGCTTTAAAATGATTTAGAAACACACCTTTGATTAATTCCGTCATCTTGGTAATTGCACATAGCTTTTCCAAAGCACATAAACCCAACTGTGGCTGCAAATACTGATACATTCATCCATCCGATGTCCATCTGCTAGATGGTAGAGATTACTCGACAGTATGTGCAATCCTGTGTATGTTAATGTATGAGTATGTGAATCCATCAGTGTTGCTAATGCGTCTCAAAGAAAGAGCTGTGACCTGAAATAAAGTTCCAGGCTCACTGACCTTATAAGCTTTGATATGAAAAAAAAAAGAAATTCACCCTTGTAATGGTGAAACTTTCCATCAGCAGTGGAGAAACGTGTTTCATGCTTGTGATTAGCATCTGTTCGATTGTGACTTAGCAGAACTTGCAAATGAATGTTGATTGATTCTCTCATGGGGTGGTGAGGGGCAACATAGTGGCTCCAGGCCATTTTGGCAGATTCCTACCTTTGATGTTTCACAGTGTGCAGCTACCATTGCTGCTCCATTTTATCATGTGTGTTTGCATAACTGTTCTCATTTAGTCTGGCCCTGCAGATGTTGGTTTCCCCGCTCTACTCACTCCCTCTGACTTGGCTCTGATGATAAACACCTTGAAACCTACTATCTTGAGCTTTGTCTGGTTTAAGCTCTGAGGCCACAGTAACCCAGATTCATTCATGTAGGGGCAAGCGAGTGCCGCTGTTGAAACTAGTTATATGTAGTAATGAAAATCAATCTGAATATTCAGTTTCATTGGATTTGTTGAATTGGTACCTGTAAAGTCTCCAACTTTCTTATATGAAAACATGTTAAAACCCTAGAAGATCTGTGGGGAGTTTTGATAGCATCCCTCTCTGCGGCGTGTTGGACTACTTCCACTCTCTAGTGGCTGGATCCTTTCTTCCTCAGGGGGCCAGTCCTATATATAATTCTTGGATTTCATGGATAGCTAGTGAGATTTCAAGAGCAACTATATTATACTGTATATACCTCTGTTTGGGTACAATGTTGACTGTGGTGATGGATGTATTGTTTTGCAGTGTACATGTAAGAGACGTTTTGACTTGTCATAGCAGGAAAATCAACTAAATATTGTTTGCTCAGCTCCATTAAGTGCTCCAGTCGTTTTTAATCTCATTAATTACATGTATGCTTTCCCTGCTGTGACTTGTCCGCCATGAGTGAGGTCTGTTGTCAAAATTCTACAAGGGGCGTTCAATGTCAAATTATTTTCGCTTACAGGAATTGGAACCATTTTAAAAGGAAATTAGCACAAAGCTGTTTACGTGAAATATACAACAACATTTGATATGTTTATGTACCACAAAGGGCTTGTACTTCCCATTGTTTGTATTTAATACTAAAATGTGACTGTTTATGTGCATGTCTATCTTGCCTGTGTTTATCAGGCATCCCTCTGCAAATCTCTTAGTATGTCTTGTCCTGCACACAAACATGCTTGTTGACAACCGTCCTCTTGCTGCCTGCAGCTGTCTCATGCGGTGTGCCCAGTGCGCCAGTGAACGGAGGTGTGCTCGCTGCTGATTACTCCGTCGGCACACGGGTGACCTACTTCTGCAACAGCGGCTACCGGCTCTCCTCCAAAGAGCTGACGACCACAGTCTGCCAGCCAGACGGCACCTGGAGCAACCACAACAAGATACCCCGATGCATCGGTGAGTGGAGGATGTTGGGGAGGAGGCAGAGGGGGTAGAGGGCTGGGGTTACAGAATCGTACGATTGAGCAGTGGGAAGGACAAGTTGAGAGTGGAGGATAGGGAAGAGTTATGGAGAAGACACAGATTTTGGAATTTTGACAGTTGTGTTGGAGACTGAAAAAGTGAGAGTTTAAAAAAGTCTGGGGAATATCAAAGAGTTACCAAAACACTGTACTGTAATGAAAGGTGTCGTGGAATAGTGACTGCAGTCCCAACAGAATCCCACGTTGTGGTTTCATCACAAAAACACTTGATTGGTAGTGAGGATGAGATGGATGGATGAAAAGGAGAACGCTGAGAGAAAATCTGTAGCTTTTTTGGGGGGTGAGTGTTTTACATGCCAGTGCAACTCCTCCAGGTTTCAAACCCAGTGTAGCGAGTGATCGACAGAATTGTTTACCACTGAGACTGATGTTTATTCTCTGTTGTATATCAGTCTCACAGCAAAACTGAGTTTGTTTTAAAACTCATTTGGTTTTTGAGGGTTTTTGAGGGAGATCGGCTTTATTATGTAAGGATATTAGTATACAATGCAGAAAAAAGCATTTTCTATTTCTATTTATCCTGTGCTGCTGGGTTGATATGTATGTTTACAGCTTTTGACTTAACAGTGTGTGTACAAGGGATAAGAGAAATAACCCACCCTTTTTGGCACAGTCATTATGTGCCCTAGTCTCAGCTCCTTCTCTCTGGACCACGGGAAATGGAGGATCGTCAACGGTTCGCACTATGAGTATGGAACTAAAATCATCTTCACCTGCAACCCTGGATACTACCGTGTTGGCCCCGCCCACATCCAGTGTCTGGCCAATGGGGTGTGGAGCTGGAGAAACGAGAGGCCTCGTTGTAGAAGTGAGTGACCTCTGCTGCAGCAACACATGCAATTCACACCTGTAGATCACACACATACACCTGCAAATTTAACTTTTCAACCAAATGGATAATGTTCCAAGAAATGAAAAATTTCCCTCAATTTTGTCATTGCATTTTCACGATAAATAAAGCACTGGTGGATGCACCCATGTCGCATGTAAACCCACGGACACACAGTATATGTGTTTCATTAGTTTCATATGAAACATTTTGTTATCCAGCAAAATTGAAAAATCCATGTCCTGCCTCGGCTCAGGCACACTAGATTCATGGATTGTAACATTGCAAGACTTGAAGAATGAATACCTTATTCACAGCTCACTTAATCAACAGCTCAATGATTCACTTTTGTACTCTTCACCTACTCCCGTCTCAGCCTAGGCGAGATATTGTTTATTGCAGGAATGGGAAATAAAATCTTTCCTATGCTGCCGTGGGAGCTAGTTTTTGAGTCGCAAAAGAGCTGAACAGCCTGTGTAATGGCAAAAGGAGATGCCAACCAGCATGATGAAAGATGTTGGTACAAAGGCAAACACCATCATTATCCTCACTGTGAAATAGTACGGGTCACCTTTTTATCGCATTAAGGTCAGTAAGATGGGTGTAAATGACTGCGCTCGCCCATTGACTCTGAAGATGTAAGCCAACTTCCTTCTCCTCTGCCTTTTTCTCTTGTTCTTTCTCACTGACACTCCTGGTGTCTTGTTCTTTCATTCTGGGCCTCCTCCATCTCCATCCTCTTTTTACCATGGTCTTCATCTTATTACAGTCATTTCGTGCGGTGATCTGCCCACTCCTCCTAATGGGAAGAAAATTGGGACCCAAACTACCTTTGGAGCATCAGCTATTTTCAGCTGTAACCTTGGCTACGTTTTAACCGGCTCTCCAGTTAGGGAGTGCCTCCTGTCCGGCCTTTGGAGCGGGATGGAGACTCACTGCCTGGGTAAGCAGGGTCTTAATGTTCTTTTTAACTTTATAAAGGGCAGCCTTGACCTGGGTCAAACACTGCTGGTGATTTGTTCAGACAGGAAATACAATTTTTTTGTTTGGGCCAGCATGACCAGATTAGAACCAGATGGGAAAGCAGAGGGTGGGTATAATTGGCTCTGTTGCCAAGAGTGTATGGCCAATAACTAGAAACATTTAGAAAGATGGTCAGTTTTTTGTCATCTGGTTCTGATATCATACTGGCACCCGACGCTGCCACTTTATATTTTCCTGTCCTTTTGGCACACATCAGATTCTTTCAGACATTGTAATGATCATAAGGTAAAAACTGTCTTTTGGCAACTAATTGTCTTCAGCCGATTGGAGCATTGCACTATAGAGTAAAGCCCCCGTCAGTGTGATTCATTAATAAATGTGAGAGAGCAGCTATGGAGCCACAACTGGCCTGAAACTATGAGGCATTTGCCAAGCTGTACCAGCTCAGTTTGAGCTGCTCTTAAGATATCTAAACAAGAAGATATGCTACAGCTTAGCTTACCACAGCTCATCTCAGCTCTGAACTGTGGAAGAAAATGAGACATGCGTAATTACTTGAGTCCGTATTCAAACCCACACAGCAGCAGACTGTGACGGCTTCCCTGGCAGATGCAGTAGTCCGTTTATCAACGCTGTGGCTCCAGCACTCCAAGCTCCACTCAAGATTGGTTCAGTTCATTAAAAGAAGGGCACCTCTCTTGTTTAGTAACATGACTGTCAGGGTTAACATAGCCAGGGACCTCTCGATACAGTCACCTACTTCAGCACTATCTTTATAGAATCTGGCTCTTCTCAACTGGAGTGTGATATTAAAATGCCCGGCTGAGTTTCTGGGTGCATGAGTGAATTAGGGAAATCAGACTCCCAGTCAGTGGCAATTTCCCAGGTTTTAACTGTCAGTGGAAATCTCAGCAAGATTCCTCGTCTCTGAAAGGCATTTATTGTAGCTGAAAGTAATACGATTACGTGCATGAGCGTATGGCGCAGATTTCGAGGGGTTTCACATGTGTCTTTCCTTCTACTGTAGATGAGAAGAGCTGTGTTATCACCATAAGAGAAGCTGGAGCCAGTTTAAATTTAGAAATAATAATTCAAGGATAATGAGCTGAAAAATGCTTTCCAAATCCAATATGTTTCATGAATACGCAAACTAATTTTGTTTGCCCACCATTATGATTCCAAGACCTTATAAATCACCAGTTTCCTCATTTCATTTTATAATACAGTTGTCAAAATGCAAAGTTATTCAACCATGATAACACAATCAAAATTGTGTGTCTACCCTACCCTTCTATCGTCCATTAGCTCAGTGGACGCCACTGCAAGCTATTCTCAAACACTAGATAGCTGAACTTAAGTATGGCATGACATGAATGATTGGCTGCAATGATTCATTGTGATTTGTCATGCAAATTGCTTGAATCTAGTGCAAAAAGACCCCCAACATTAGCTACAAGTGAATATTGTTCGGACAGCCGAGTGTTGTTATCACCATACACTACAAGCATTACAGGATGTCTTCTGTCTTTGTCCCTGTTACTGAAGAAATGCATGATGTCCTTGTGAAAGAGATACAACATTGACAGTGCTGTGTGTTTTCCCGACAGCTGGTCACTGTGGTGTTCCAGAGCAGATTGTGAATGGGCAGGTCATTGGGGAAAACTTTGGTTATAGAGACACAGTGGTTTACCAATGCAACCCCGGATTCAGGCTCATTGGCTCCTCAGTACGGATCTGCCAGCAGGATCACAACTGGTCTGGGCAGCTCCCAGTTTGTATCTGTAAGTACCGAAAGAGCAATTCTCACTGCCTCATTGACTGCAAGAGGGATTTTGTGTGTGTGTGTATGTGTGTGTGTGTTTCTCAGCATAGACTCTACTGTTCAGATAAAAAGAGTTGACAGTTGTATTTTCATTCTTGTCATTTGTTTTTTGTTTTTTTAAAGAAGTCTTGCATATATCATTTTTTGTTTTTAAAGGAAATGGTTAGTCATTATTTGAATGCATTGTTAAAACACATCAATTTTAGCATTCTTAAAAAAAAAACATAAATCACTGTATAAAACTGCTTCCTGCCTCCCTTCAGTTCTTGGAACGTTGAAGTCAATAGTTGATGCATACCCTCATAATGTGATTCTCATTCTCCTCGTCACCTATTGATGAGATGCGATGTAAAATGAGCTGTTTACCCTTTCCCAATCGAGATCATGTCTTGATTCTTAATTACCCCATTGTCCTTTTGAGGTTAATTATATGATAATGATATTCCTATGATAGGTGTCAATGTATGTCACCTATCGATCATGGTTATTGAATTTTGCCTCTCTCCCTATTCTCTCTCACCCCTTTCCCTTTCCCTTCCCTTTGCTATTCATCCTTGTCTGCCTTTCATCTTTCATACTCCTCTACCTCTTCCTTTCTGACACGTCCCTGGGTGATGCATGTCATCTTCAGCTGTCACATGTGGCCACCCAGGTAGCCCCATCTATGGCCGCACCACAGGTGATGGCTTCAACTACAATGATGTGGTGCGATTCTTCTGCAACAAAGGCTACACTCTGGAAGGACCCTCCACCGCCCAGTGCCAGGCCAGCCGCCAGTGGAGCCGGCAGCCACCGACATGCAGAGGTAAAGTCCAGCTCCAGAGCTCCTGCAGAATGGGTAAATGATTGGCAGCTGGACTGACTTAAAGTATCAGAGGGATGCAGATATATCTTGACAGTTGAACTTAAAAGCTGCTTGTCTCTGCCAGCATGTTTTCAGCTAAAGCTCCAAACACAGACATTGCCTCAGGAGGCAGACAGACAGGAATGAAAAGCCAGAATTACTACAAGAATTTGGAACCAACAGATTCATCACATCTCATTAAACACCTGCAATAATCAACTTCTGAAGAGGGTACCTCTAAGTGTATCATGGTATCCCTTTAAACGTTTCATAACAGAAGACACTTCTATCTTATTCTGCTACTGTGAATCAGGCCAGCCACCAGTGGAGCAGGTCGCTGCCAGCGGACAGAAGTAGGATCCAGCCTAAGTGTTGGAACTGAATAAATTGGCTTTTGAGGGTGCTTTGTGATGCTCCAGGAATCAGAGGCTAGGATGACCACAAGAATTCACCGGCCAGCAGATAAATTGTGATCATTCTGGGATCAGCAGCCAGTGACCACCTGCATGCACATGAATAGACACCAAACAGAATGGATAGTGTTCACGCGTCTATTGATTTGCATGAGAAAAGTCAATATCTGTTCTTCTTCTCTGAGTAAAGCCTCAGGCAACAACATCTGGAGTCCTTGCCTCCGAGCAGAAGCAGGGAAACAGCAATTACAACCTTGCAGCAGAATGTATGGAAAGGGGAGAGTAAATCGGGAAATTGTTTCCACAATTTTACTGCCAGTTTTTTTTTTTTTTTTTTTTTCAGGCTTCCTGCAGGGAGAGATTACTTTCATGGCAAGAAAGCTCAGAGTACTTTTAGAGGAAGACATCTTATTGGGAGTGTCAGATGGTGGCTGCGTTTCAGTTGTGCCCAATTTCAGTCTGCCCAGGTTGGGCTCATTAGTGGTGTGTTTACGATCAGCAGCACTCCAGACATTTTTGTATGGGACCAAACCAGAGAAATGTTTACTTGTGTGCCCAAAATAATTTTGACAGTTTGACAAAAATGGAAAATATTTTCCACCATTACCATAATTTTCCTCGAAACGAAACAGACTACACAATAGACATATTGCACAGAATGATGGAGGGACATTATTTTACGAATGCCTTTTAAAAATGATTCTAGCTTTTACACAGGTATTTGTTGCAGTATCAAGATGAAGGTACACATGATTTTAACTGGCTTAAACAATTAGGGAGCAATCATTTAAACACTAAAGAAATGCATTTAAGTGATATCCATTGCGGCTGTAATTGGTCTGCTACCTCCGGATGTAGTCGGCCAAGGCTAGATTTGCCAGACTTTGCCAAGTAAAAAATGTCTCTCCTCTTGGCACAAGTTTTGTTGGCAGTCAAATGTGAAGAGACACTGTTTTCATTACTGTGAATAACACCATAGAGACAGACCTGGTAAAGGATCAAAGGAGTAAAATCATACTAAACTGTCATGACTCCCTTTATCCACATACATTTGTTTCCACTAAGATTATTTTGCATTTGCGATATTGATTTGATTTGAATGTTACTCTGAATTTACATCCATCCTGATCAACTTTGAGCTGTCTAAACCACCTTGTCAGCTTTGTGTTTTTTAGAGACTTCAACTGCTACTAAAATAGATGATTGTGTATTTGTGACAATAGAAGTGCCTTTAGTTGTTTTGTTTTGAAGAGAATAAGGTGATGCTGTGATTGACAATGCTTAAATATAGCCCTGACTCACGTGTCTTCCTGTTTGTAGAATGCAAAGAGAAAGCCACTGATCAGGTCATACCAACAGTTCTATTATTAACTCACTATGGGTACACGCTGTCGGATAGTATTTATGCAAATGAGGCTCCAACCAAAGGAGGCTGCAAAGCATCCAGGAAAGAAATGTCAGATCCCCAGTGATGATGCTGGGTGGAGTTAATTAGGCAGATTGCCACATGCCAGTTACCATATGTGTTGTCTAGTTTTTCATGCTGTGTCATGTTGAGATACAACGTCCAGATACTGTTCATTTGATAGGTGCAATATGACTACAGTAGATATTATTCAGGCAAAGGCAGTTATAGAAACACACACACACACACATAAATAAGCTTTATGCTGTGCCAAAACCTTTACAGTGCATTAACTATAAAGTATATATGCTATCAAGGTTCAGTCAATAAGTACTGCATTATATATTTAATCTCCAGCTATGCAGTATGATCTGCACAATAAGCATCTAGTGCCACTGCAACCTTATGGACAGAGGTGGTTGTTAACACAGTATTCATAAGATGCGTTTGGAAACGCTGCCAAGAAGTGTATCTTTACTTTGGCTCAAGTAAACACTGTACATCAATAATTAATTTACATTATCTATGAAAACCACGATAAATTGATGTGTATGAAAAGTTGCCAGTTCTGCTAACCATTATTAAAATATCACAGCATGCTTTTAATAGAGTATAACTCCATATAGGACTACAGGTCTTTTATCAACGTTTAGTTCTTCAGGTCAGCAGTTCCAGGAGTATTTTTGCCTGACAAGTTGTTGTGTGTTTTTTTCCTTCAGTGGTAAACTGCACAGATCCAGGCATTCCAGCCAATTCTATCCGGGAGAGTAAGATTGAGCACGGTATCTTTACGTTCGGCAACGTGGTCTTCTACGACTGTAACCCAGGATATTACCTGTTCGGCTCATCGGTGCTCACCTGCCAGCCAGTGGGCCACTGGGACAAACCTCTACCAGAATGCATTGGTACGGTGGCTACCTTTAATACGATTATTGGCAAATCATGTTATTTACAAGTTCTGTCTTTTTCACTGTTCAGTGCATCAGGCTATCCACTTTTCTTGTAATTAGTTAAAAAGTAAAGTACGTTAATCAATTGATGCACTTAAAAAGAGATGCTGGTGAAAAGTTAACAGAAGTTTCACTCTCCATTGATTGCCCACAACCTTGTTTGTGTCCTCATTTGCTTCTCGAGTTTAAATTGTACAAGTTGCTAAATGCGGTGGCTGACAGCATCTGTGTAATGTCCGATGCCCCAGTGGCTTATGGTTATACTGCACTGTGCCTAATTGAGAAATGGGGAAACTGTCAGAGGGCCAGTTGTTCAGGCTATAGCTAATGTTCCCTCAAAAACAAGCACTCAACAGCCCTCTATGTACTGAAGGGGTTTTCAGAGCATGTAATGTTGCTCTCAAACACCTGGCTCATCATGCAATTTAATTCTGTGTGAGGCCACCAACAATACTTAGACCTTTTTCTGGTAAATGATTGAAAGTAAAATACTTCATTTTGCACCCAGCCTCAAAAAGCACTTCATTTCATGGAGAGATGATGCAAGGCATTTACTTTAACAGATTTGTAATTAAAGAGAAGCGTGGTGTCTGTCTAAAATATTTATTCATGTCTCTAGACATTACTGACTTTTTGTTAAATTGATTAGATTTGCAGAAACTTCCTTTGCATTATGCGAGTAAGCTGATTAATTGACACCCAGACATATATCTAAAGGTCAAAAGAATAATTAAACACCACAGAACATGATGTACCAAATTAGATTTTAGTCTTGACAACAACAACACAGTGAGCATATTAAGTGTATATACAATATTACATCAAATTATCTTTTCTTATTATGACAATTAAGAAGTTCTGCTCAAGTAAACTGATTTCTGTTTTTATATGAGTCGAGGCACTGAGCTGCTTGTAAAAGCAAAGTTCGCAGCAGTGTAGATGATCCTGCTAATGGACTGGTTGTTGGGTTTGGAAGGGTTTCTTGATGATTCAGCAAGGAACGTGATATGAATGTAAAAGTAGGAAACAGAGGGTTGTCTCAGCAATATCAGTGTCCATCTCATTTCCTCACCCTCTGTCATCCAGAGGTGGACTGCAGCCACCCAGGTACACCTCCCCACGGAGTGATGAGTGGGGAGACGTTTACCTTTGGCTCCACGGTGCGCTATTCCTGCTCCGGAGACCACCAGCTCAAAGGAGACTCATCACTCACCTGTCAACTGAACGGACACTGGAGCGCTCCACTGCCCCACTGTTCAGGTACACTAACACAAGCACTCCTGCACACTTTCACATGACAATCCACAGGTTTCTCTCTTTCATTCTTCCTTATGACACTGATATCAGCTTCATATTAGAGAATAGCAGATGTTTGATCTGTAAAGTACAGTATCCTTCTATTTGAACTCAGTCTTCCCACGCAGAGCTTCTCTCTTTACCCAAACATATTAAAACATTTTCTCACTTGCCTCTTGTGATATCAAGCCACACAGATAGTTTTAGATCAGTTTGCCCAGGCTGTCTGAGATTACTGCCATCACCCCCATATTTGGGACTTTAATAGAATTCTGTTTGTGGTATTCACAGCAGAAAAATAAAAATCTTCTTAAAAATTTAGCAGCACCATATTTTTTGAGAAACAATGCTCCGATACCTAACAGAACACACTGTCAACAGTTTTCATAAGGAATATTTCGAAGTAGTTCAATCTCAATCTGTGGATTATACATGCTAATCAGGACACACATTCTAGAGAGACAAGTTGCTGTTGAATTATTTAAATGTAGTTTCTCAAACAAAATGCAATCAAACTCCATTGTATTAGAGCCAACCAAAGCTGTGTTGGTGCCAGAAAAAAAACATTTTTAGTTAGGTATATCCTTAACCATAAACATCTCTGAGGCTAGATGGTGAACACCACTCCACAGTGATGTAGTAACTGGCAGTCTTGGCATTTTTGGGAGATTCAGCACAAGCCTGTGTGAAGATCAGTGTTTCCCATACAAAGACCAATGTGTGGCACAGCGCCATAGAATACACACCGAGCGCCACAAATTGATTCCGGGTTTTTTTGTGTGTTTTTTTTCTCAACGTGATTTTGAAATATAAATATCGTTCCTTTCATTCATCTCATTCATCTTCAGTCATTCTCGTTCACACACACACACACACACACACACACACACACACACACACACACACACACACACACACACACACACACACTTACCAGTGTTTCCCATACATTAATTTATTTGTGGCTGCCCGCCAGAATATCAACATTGAACGCCACATATTGATTTAATTAATTTTCTAACTATTTAAAATGGGTAAAATCGTATTTAATCGTAGAGCTGCGTACAGCACATCAGCCCCTCCCCCTCCGCTTTTGCTCTGTGTCGAACTCTCTCGGACCCGTCTGTGAATAGCCCCTCCTCTCCATGCACACTCAATGCTGGAGTCTGACTCTGGGAAACACTGAAGATTATAATGACCACGATAGTTAGCAGGCAACTCAGCAATTTAGTGTTCTCAAGCCAGAGCTCTGTGGAGCTCTTACAGATGTCTTTTTAAAATGCCAAAATTATTTTCCACAAATTGCCCATCTACAATGAAGTTTCAGCATTTTCTTTTCAAAACAGGTGCTGCTGTGCTTCATCTTACATATTTGTGTTTGGCTAATGATGCCTGTTTGAAAAGGTACACTGATAGTCGACCAGTACCCAATAACCCTTACTAATAACTCTTCTTCTAGTCAGTGATTTCACACCTCAAACCAAATAATGCATAGGAGCATGTTGGCTCCTACATCATTGAGTGAGACAGATCATTACCTTGAAGCAGACTCTGGCAACCAAAACTCTTCTTTTGATGTTCATTTGAAATGCTGAAAGTTCAGTGTCTGTCTGCAGAACTCCCCTCTTAATCCCCTGTGTCTGTCTCCCTTCTCATTTCAGCATTTCTGCCCATGTATGTGGATTCTTTATACTGAGTGTTCTCTTGGTTTGTTCAACTCACTGACCCAGAAGTAATGTCTGTTAGCAGACTTGTTCTTTTTTTCTTATTTTTTAAACAGGAGTGTGAACTCTCCATACACCTTCAATGGGTTGTATTCACTGAGAGAGTTAGAAAGTAGCTCAGCAGTGAAGTTAGACTCCTAGGACGTCAATGAGATGCACATGATTGCAGATACTCAACCCTAACATTTTTGTTTTTTTTGTTTTACAGAATGACACAGAGGTGTTGTGGAGTATTTCTCTTTGTTGGCACCTGCATCATTTTATATTGTGTATAGCCTGATAGCTGTTTTTAGGCCTGAAATGAAAGCCTTAGAAACTAATAGAGCATGTATTTTTAATGAGTAAGATCAAAAGAATAAGAGTTGTGAGGTATTTTTTTAACATCTTCAGACTCGTCCTTATAAGCAATTTGACATCTGTTGTTGAGATGATTAGTTCGGCACCCTGCTGTTACAATAAATGTGCCTCTTGGAAAGTGATGATTTTTTAATTTTGCATTATATTTCTTTTAATCACTCATTCTGAGCTGTTCATCGCCCACATAAGCTCTAATGCTTCTGTTTGTCTGAAGAAACCTGCTCAATAAACTCTACTTCAATCAGGGCAAAAACATATAATGCCAAACTAGATGAAGTGGATTAAATTTAACTTGTCCAAAACGTAATCACCATCAACTCATCACTTGAAAAGTGAGATGAATAAAGCCAACATTAATCTGTTCTCAAGTATTTAAATGGTCAAACAGCAATTGCTGTTTGGAGAGAAACTCCCTGTGGAGGAATCTGTGCAGGAGAATAAGAGTCCTGGGTCAGTGATTTCAGTAATAATAAATGATGCTGTGGCTTACCGAGCTGAAGAAAAAGGATGTGCTGAGGTGAGCCATAGCAGATAAGAAGAAGTTTGATTACTTGTAATCAGATAATGAAAGTGCTTCTTCAGTTCATTTTGTAGCAATACAGCAGCAATCCTGTAACAGATGCTACTCGGAAAATACTTGGCGTTGGATTGAAAAGGGGATCAGAGGCAGTTTAGTTTCTATCTAATTTTGTGACTCAATCACCCGATGAGTAATTTTATGACCATATTAACTGCAGATGGTGTATGTGTGTATGTATATATATATATATATATATATATATATATATATATATATAAAACATGTCCGTTAATAAGTAGTAAATGGCCAAAAATAATACTTTGAAAATGTTTCTCATTAATTATGATATCAGCAACTGTAATGCAGTCAACAATTATCAATACATCTCAATACCGATCCTCAATTTTCTACGGCTGCACATGGCGACTTGTTCTCCATCAAGAGGCGTAATTAATTCAGACCCATGGCAATGAACATCTGTTTCAGCTGTAGCAGAACAAGAAAAGAACAGCTTTAACTGAGTTGTTGCTTACAGGAGCTAAAGTTGTGTTGCATCAAATGTCTGAAGAGTTCTAAATTAGTGCGAGTGTAGACTTTTAACACCTAGTTTTCACAGGCACTTTAGCAGGTCTACTTCTGAGGTGAATGCAATTTGTACAGCAGTGTTGGCAAAATAAACGGGCTTTCCGGAGAGTGCTATGTGTTATAAATACCTCTGCCTGTGATGCTTTTGCAGTGATTTTAAAACCTTTTTTTTACAGAAAGGTTGCTGCAGAGTGTATAGACTGCAGAACTCGAATTTATTTAAATGGCACATTTGTATTCACAGAGCGTGTTCATCACCAATAGCAACAAAATGATTATGCTATAAATTTGTCAGAAGGTCCAGCCCAGCATCAGCCACGGTTCTCATCCATGTATCCATCCTTGCATCTATCCTTCCTCTCATCGGCCCTCCTTTGTTAATTAGTAAGAGGGGCTTAAAAACACTTGTGAAGCCATTCCCCTTTTGTCCTCGTCTGTTGCATGGCTGAGATGAAGGCCTTATTATTTCCTCACAAAGGGATCCTAGTGAACGAACATTAACTCAGATTCAAACCAAATCCACCAACATCCCAATTAGAGAGATTATAGCTGTCACAGTGCATGCCGAGCCCGGCTGCCTCACCTAACCGAAGGAGACTAATGAAGTACCGACAGCTGCTGTGAGACGCACACACACACACACACATGTAGTAATGTTCCATCTGAACATGCTCTCACACATACACAGGCAAAAAAAATAAGTATGCATTCTTACCATACACTTCCAAAGACAAGTGTATGGAAGTCCATGCACGGACAGGGAGACACATGAACACTCGCATTCATCAAGTGCACTCTCTTACAGAAATATGTGGTCAGACGAGGACCCAAATGGAGGACACAAGCCAAGCGGATAGGAAATAACAAAAGCTGAGCTTTTAATACTAAACCTGGTAGCAAAAGGCAAAGCCGACAAGAAACAAAAACCAGAGGAAGAGGCAGAAGAATACAAAGTGCAAAGGTAAAAAAACAGCAAAAAACTGAGAGTTAACTGTACTGACTAAAAAGTGCTGAGAACAAACCACATTCACACGAGGAAGTCAGGTGGGAAAACAGACAAGGAACAAGAAACAAATGCAGGACTGTAGAGACAAGCAAACCAAGGCAGGCGACCCGGGACTGAAGCAGGGAAACACAGATTTAAGAGAAGCTAATCCAATAATGAAACATCGTTGTTGTGGGAAAAAGGTGGGGGGAAAAAACAAAGAGGGTTGACACGTGGAGAGTAACTTTCAAATAAAAAAAGGAAACGGACTAAACAAAAACCCAGATCGTGACAATATGCCATACAAAGGTAGACAACAGTCCACACATTTTCACACACACATCGCTAACCACACCCACACACAAACCAATCATATATCAGATCATATCACATCCTCCTCTGAGCCCCTGACCTGACAAATCCACGTTTTATACATGTGACCAATGAAATGTGTGGAGAAGATATGAGCTTGGTGTTTGTGCAAGTAAGGCTTTGTCAACAAGTCCAGTATTACAGCAGCTGAAGCTGCCACAGAGCAGCAGCTAACACACAGGGAATAATGCACAGGGTGTTCGCACGTTTCAAGGAACAGGATCTTGCTTCCAATGAAGCACAGATCTTTCACAAAGAGACAACACATACTGAACTGTACAGACAACCTCGGTGATTAATCTGTCTGTCAGAGTATGCCTATCTGCATTTCTGGGTTGTCTGTCCATCTGTATCTCTTTTTCTGTGATACTGCCAAATAGTCTTCTCTTTTTCTCCTCCACTGGTTACATTTCTGTGAGAATGGAAGCAGCAGTGAAAATGATAGTTCTTTGAGGATAAACCCAGTAATGCAAAACCAAGGAAAACACCCAACCTCCACTCCGTCCTGTCTCCCACACCACTCTGGCTTTGCTTGCTGTTCAATGTAAAAAGTTCTGTCTTTTTGTCACCACCCTGACTCCATACATATAATCTATCTCTCTCTCCCTCATTTCTAATGAGGGGACACAAAGAGATAATTTACAAGAGACGGCATCTTTTTTTACTTCTTTTTTTTTTTTTTTACACGAGTTAATTCATCGACGTGCATGACAGGTGGTGCAATACACTGAATGTACTGTATGTTCCGCCACAGAACAAAAGACAGGAGAGATAATTCAGGATAATGAAAACGCATTTGGCTTCAGAGGTCAAACTGTATTCATCATTTCTCATAACCACAGCTGGTTGCCTTTTAATGCTGGCCCCGCTGTTTTTATGGACAGAAAACTCCTGGTGTCAAAGCAGTGAACGGCATTGGACCTCCAGGTCGTTGGCATGGTGACAACTGCTCATTGGTGCATTGTGTCTTTTATGGCTGCTTCCTGGAGGACTCGAAAGATGTACAGTTTGAGTCTAAGTCCTCTTTGTATTGTCCCTCTGCTTGACAGGAACACTATGTTGTAATTCAGTGCCATACCAGCTTAAAAGGGCCGATCTGTTAACACACACATAGGGAGTTGAAATGGATGGCATCTTCAGTGTCTGGTTTACATTGCTCCTTGTCTGGTTGTCTCCAATTGCAGGCGACTCGGCAGGCACCTGTGGGGATCCCGGCACACCTGCGCATGCCAGCAGGGAGGCAGGGAACTTCAAAGTGCGCAGCAAGGTGCGCTTCACCTGCGCAGTGGGACATACACTGTACGGGTCGGCAGAGAGAATCTGCTTCCCCAATGGGACCTGGTCGGGCAGACAGCCGTTCTGCAAACGTAAGGGAAATCTTTCAAATGTCTCAGTGATGTCATGTGTAGACAGGGAAGTGCCCATAGCACTGAATATTTATATCAATACCAAAATTCTGCCATTGAAGCCTTGGTCAGGTCCTTAGTCTTGGTTACTGATCATTTGATCAGATATTTCCTATTTCAAAATTAATTTGAAGATTGTTTTTTCCCTTAATCATTTCATTTAGACAAAGTTCTGGCATGACTGCTTTGTTATAAACTAGGAGCATGTCGTATTAAAGACATGAGGATTTACTATGTAGGGAACAAAATAGGCTATTGAGTTGTTTTATGGGAAGAGTGGATCTGGTGTTTTAGGGTCTTAACCTATACTTGACAAATACGATTTTGAGATCCAATTTTGATCACTCTTTTTAAAATCACTCAATTTTATGGAAATGCAATACCTATTGTGCGGTACACAGCACCACGTTCTTAAAATGTTGTAACAGTAATCAGCCCTGGCCTACACACAAAGACATTGTATGCAACACACGGGCAGCATAGTGTGTACAGATAGGTGCTCGTGTGCATCCGCACCTACACACACACAAATGATTACAAAAGCTCAAAAACAGTACCGCAGCAGATGGATAAGTATCTCTCTGCTGCAGTCTGGTATTTCCTGCCAGCACATGGTGCTGTGACTAGCTTCCAGATTGCAACCAAAAAAAAAATCACTAATTCTATACACCTAAAGCCAAGTTCCTTTTGGATTGTGATAAATGAATCATTGTGGATTTTGAAGATATTAGTTCAAAAGAACGGCAGCTCTACATCTTGCATAAATTACCTCCGGGGGTCAACCAGATATTGAGGCCATTGTTTGACTGCTTCTGCTCTCTGCTACTTACTGTCCTTCAGGTTGGCGCAGTGCTAGTGTCGTTTTTAACATTATAGGCCGATGCACCGGCTATCCAAACTACTCTCTGTTTATCTGCCTTTTATTCCAACTCTCTTGTTTCTCACTCTTTTACTTTCTGTCTCTCTTTATCCTCCGTTTCCCCTGCTGTCAGCCTTTTCTCTTGCTTCTCCCCTGATTTCTCTCTGTCTTAATCTCATTGTCTGGCGTCTCTCTGTCCCTGTCCACTCCTCCATCTGTCCCCCCTCTGTCTCTCTCTCTCTCTCTATTGCTCAGCTTTGCCCTCTCTCCCTTCCTTTCACTTCACATCACTCTTCCACTACCTTTTTTATCTCTCCATCTCCCTGCTGAACTTCCGATTTTAAAGATTGTTTTAGCCATCCCTCCACCTCGGGAGGGAGGGGGCAGCAATTCACTGGAGCCTGAATGAGTTTCAGTGCTGTCTGTCTGTGATCTAAAGCCCTGTCTACTGTTAAAGCCTATCCATCCGTTATCCACAACCTTTCACAGTCTCTGGAAAACAGTCACTGTGGATATTCAGCTTAATATCAATCTCACAAAACCATCAAGGTCTGTTTGGTGTGTCTGTCATTATGTCTGTCTTGAATTATTAAAAGAGTCCGCCGTACTTTATTTTTGGCGCGTGTGCATTTACAGCACCGTAATGTGAGCATGATAGTGCCTGGTGTGTTTGGGTATGTCCCTGAGTGATGCATTTGCAACTTGATGAGTTTGTGTGTATGCACATGTGTCACACGTCTGCCTCCGACAAGAATCACTATTTCAGATTTTCCAGGCAATTAGCCAATTGAGAAAGCAAATCCGTTTTGTAATTAGACATGATTCGGAGCAGATGAAAAACACATGAAACAAACTGTCCCTTCACCTCTTTGGGGATACGTTTTAGTTGGTGTATTCATAAAATGCTGTAAAGGATACGTTAGTTCAGTTCAGTTCAGAAAGTGTCCTGATGATTTTACATCTAAAGTAACACATCATGTGACATCCAACTTCTTCTTCTATGAGTTCTATTTGTGTCTTTCAGGATTGATATATCATATTTATTTAGATGATTTTATATGTGACACATATTGCTCTAATTATTGAGGTTATACGAAGAGGTGTATATCTTCCTTTTCAAACATATATTTATTTAGAATTTGCTGTAAAGGTTTACCATTTATTCTGAATTATTGAAAATGTGTTTTTTTTTATTTGTTACATGTTAAATAATACATCTGTTCTTTGTTTAATCAAAGAAACTAAAAGTTCAGATTTTTTTTTAGGCCACAGCTGGCAATTTTCACCTCACTCCCTGATCCTCTTCTTGTTTTTAGACAGCACAAAATGTCATTGCTATGGGACTTGACAAAACACAAACTGCACTTTATTTACTGATGAGTCATCGATAGTGTGATGGGGATTTGTGTACTACTGCACCGGCTCTGCTCATTAACTTCTCTTAATAAAGCCGTGGTGTTGTATAGATCAGAAGTTCTTAACTGATTTGGTTCACTGCCTCTTCTGTAAAAGAAGCTGATGTGAGCCACAAACGCATAATGGGGAACTCTGACATAAGCCAGCGATTTCTATCTCCCCATTTCAGATTTTCCCACTTGAGTGCTAATCGCACTGAGTCAAGAAACAAATATTATATAAGGTCAAAATGAAAACAGCAATTATTTCGTATAAAATATTACTATTGACACTATTGAAGGAATCTATTTTTCACTGCCCTTTAATCACCTTGAGACATTCAGAAGTCATCTTGCGTACACCTCGGGGATCACCAGCTCTCAGAATATGAATCTCTGATATGGAAACACAAAATGCATTACTATTTTACACTTCTGACCTTCACCTCTTCTTTTTCCTCCCCTGTATTGCAGCGGTACAGTGTGGAAACCCAGTCACACCTGTTCATGGCCGTATTTCCCGTGTGGATGGTACAACCTTCTCCCACTCCATCGTGTATTCTTGCATGGAAGGCTATTTCCTCACTGGCTCGCCCACGCGCCAGTGTCTGGCGAATGGTACCTGGTCTGGAACGGCTCCAAACTGCACGAGTGAGTTTTATATGCATGAAATACCAGAAACAGGACAAAGCACAATTCTGTGGGGTTTTTTTCTCGCTCTAATGCATTTAGCTTAGTCATACAATACACCTACAATGACACTCAAAATGTGTTATCGTCACATTCAGAAATAGAAAAAGGAATAAGATAGGACGTGGACAACTGGGCCCTCCCTCTGATGCACTGCTGACCACATTTTCACATGTCAGTCACAATAAGTGTCTACTGTGATGCTGTTTGCCAAAGGGGAGGTATGGTGAATGATCAACAGTGGTGCTAAAATATGGTATAAAATTTCAAATAGCACATAAATCTCTTTGAGCTGTCTCTCCCTGCAAAGCGTCTGAACTGTCAGGCAGTTTTTTATTGTCTGGATCTCAGCAAATGAGCCTTGCAGTAATTAAGAACTATGCCAATCTATATTCAATTTGCACCAGGGTGACTATCAAACAAAATTACACATTGTTCTTCTCTCTGAAAATCACCATATTCCCGCTTCCTCATCTTTTTTGCTTGTTATTGAATCACAAGAAAAGATAAATGGTATGGGCATAATTTTCAATTTTGGAATGAAATGAGCCTCTGGAGACATATACACATGGAGGGAGGGTGGAGGAGAGAAAGATTGGAAATTGGATTGAATATTAATGATCAAACATGCAGAAAGGCAGAAGAGCTTTCTTGCCTCTTTTGTCCACTTTAAAGGCTGCTCATCACCCAAATTCTTATTTTTTTTATCCACCTGTATACTACCACTTCACATTTTAGTGGTCAGCTGAGGGACATCGACACACCATCAACAAGATGCCAAGATTGCCTCGGTGTGCCTTCATTAAGGAGGCAATCATTTTCACGGTTCATGAGTAATCGATCAGATAGGTTACCAGATCAAAGTCACACAACATTCTCAAGGGGAGAGAGAAAAGTTCTTCTTTTATTTATTCCTTAACACTCCTGAAGTTTGATAAATGGAATTTATAGAGCATGTTAGGGAATTAGCGAATTACCAGAAGTGCATTGGGAAAGCGACATGCTCACTGAACAGTGACGTAAAGCCATCGAGCACTTTATAAAATAAACCGTAAACACTGATTATTCAGGAAGACTATTTGCCTTGTAACATGCAGCAATTCTGTTGATTTATATCTTCTACTCTAAGTTTTCACTCTCCCCATCTCCTCCATTCCTTCCCTCCCCCCCTAGTTAAAATGCTGACACAGTCCTTGTGGGTGTGGGGTAAGTGGAGGGAGGTTTGGGAGGATAGGATTAAATGAAGGCATCACAAAATGCCTATTAGTGCATTTAGAAGTAAGCAGTCCGATTTCTGCAGCATCAATCAATCAATAACTTTATTAGTCCCCAGTGGGGCAGTTGGATTTAGCAGACATTCAACACAGGGCAATCTTAAATATCACTCACATGGAGAAAAAGTCTTCATAGTGGTGTCCTGGAATCCCAAACAATAACATTTAAAGCTACGCATCCCGCCCTCTGGTTGAGCTGTACGTGCTCCAATATTACGACAACAGGGGAACAGCTCTTCATGATGCTACATCATGTCACTAACCCACCTGAAATATGTCAGCATGGTTCAACAATATACAGTTGAGCGATGTGAAACAGTAGGACAGATATGATTCCCAACCAACTGCATTTGAACACTGGTTTTACTGGGAGCAGGGTCTTGCAGTGCATGTAAACTCTGATTCCCTGCCTTAACACGGTTTCTCCCAGTAACCTGTTTTCTTGGGAGCAAGTAAATGTAGCAAATGGAAAAGCTGTTGAGTTGCTGAAGTAAACAGCCTGCAGCGTCTCTGCATTGTGCTGACTGACTGTGTTTTTCACTCCTGCAGATAGACAGACACATTTCGACACTGTACTGTCTACTGTCTATCCTCCAGTAAGACCCCCCTTGTATCAGCTGTCTTTCGTTCATGCCAGCTTTCTGGCTCATGTTTGGAGAGACAAACGATAAACAAACACAATTATGTGCTCCAGTGTCAAAATGAACTGAATAACTATTAATACAAAACAATGAAAAAACAGAGTTCACTAGAAATTAGAGTCGGACAGGTTAGTTTACATTTCACACATAAAATGTTTCCATAAAAGGTCAGCAGCAGTGTGATAATTAAAAGCATGACTTCCATTATGTGTCACTGTGTGTTAATCCTCAAATACACAAGTGGCAACTGTAGTGCAGTTATATCATCTGACATGTGTAGGATGTGTGTCGATAGATACAACACACTACTCATAGCCATATAACATGTGCCTTCTATCAGACAAACATCAAGTAAACATAACATAAAATACTGTAGACTTCTAAGGTTAGACTGGAGGAAGCTTGTGTACTGCCATCAAACTCCAAACTTCTCCAAAGATTCTTCTCTGGGCATACGACGAGCAGCTTTCTGTGAGGATACAAAGTTAGTCTCACCCAGCAATGATAGATATGTCCAAGTGTTGAGGTCCATGGCAGCAACTGAAAATAAACAAACATAAATTAATTTGAGGGAGGAGGCGTTAGCAGGGGACAGGCACATGCATCAAACTGGCTTCTTACATTAAGGTGAACAAGTCAGGAATGGTGTAGTAATAAGTGGGCACAAATTAGGGCTGTAAGATTAAGCAAGGGCTATGAAAAAGCAATCAAATAGAGGCTGGCGACTTATAACTCCATCAGAGATGGCACAAGTCTAAGACCTGATGATGTCTTGGGCCAACACAGCCATCTGTTTACTTTGGACAAATTGTGCCATGAGAAGCAAAGTAAATAGGCATAAGAAGAGACTGAGCAATAGTGACGGGGGGCTCCCCAACATCATTATTATTTTCTCTGTGCTCTCCCCTTGACTTTGACAAAATGAACCAAAATCTCAAAATCATATAACGACATTGGTACATTTTAGAAAGGGTATATAAATATGACTAGTTATTACTATGAGGATTGCTGAGAAATCCTAACAAGAAGACTTCAAAATATATTGTGTGTTATTTTTATTACCCAGCACGTAATTATCCAGAGGCAATGGAGACAATCTAATTTGAAAAAAATTCTGCATGGAAGCACAGAACCATTAGGCACAATGATTTATTGTGGTTTTCTTGACATTATGCACAACCAATACAGTGTTTATACACACAATAAACTTTGATGCTTCATGCCATTTATGGGTCATATACATTTTTTGTCTAGTGTATATTTTATGGTGATATATTTGTACAGTATATTGTTGCTGACCAGTGAAAAACATATTTGACCTATAATTCAGGGAGTTTTCTGATTAAATAAATGTGCCTTTCATAGATTTCTCCTAGAATGGATTTTAGACATAGTAGTCCCATGATGTACAACGTATAATTGTTTCTGTCACACAAAACACAAGAAGGCGGTTGTAGGATTACGGAGTTGTCAGTTAAAAATACTCTCCTGTCACTAATTAAACGTTATTTGCAACTGTTGAGAACATGAAAGCCAAAAGAGAAGTATCAGTGACTGATTAACCCAGTCGATGACAGATTTACAATGTTGAGTTTCTTGTAGCACTAACTTGTGTTTCACCAAGTTTTAACAACTCATCACGGTAATAAGTATAATCTACTTGTGAAAGATTTTGGGTGAAGTTGCGGTTGCACACTGTTGGCTGTTTAAAACTTTTAATCCAAATATGTGGCTGAGATGATCACTATGAATCTCATCCCCAGCCTTTGGCATATGAACAAAAATAACCAGGGCATGGTTATTGCCCTGATGGCACAAATGAACAATTTCATCATCAGAAATCCACCAACTTTACCAGAGAAGGCTAAAAATAGAAAATGTAGAGGGGAAAGCAGGCCATCCCCTCTCTCACCCCTCACTACTCTTCCTTCAGCATTTAAAGACAAGTTGGTCAGTTACATCGGACATTATTTTTAATTTACATTATGTTATATTGCAGTTCAGTATGTTTTAATCATCAACAACACCATTTTAGATGAATCCTGATGCAGGTTTCTTGTGTTCCAGTGATCACCTGTGGCGACCCTGGGATCCCAGCGAATGGACTGAGATTTGGTGAAGACAATTCGGTGGGCCAAAATGTGACGTTCACGTGTCAGCTGGGGTATGTGATGATAGGGGGCGACAACGTTGTCACAAAGACCTGCACCAACAATGGTACCTGGAGTGGCACCATGCCGGCATGCCAAGGTAAATGCCACCAGCGAATGCACACACTCGCATACACTGCACCGTACTCATGCTGCGGTAGACGGTCAACCTTGATAACCATCAGACCGTGCTGTAACAACCTTGGCACGCTAGCGCACTGTCACGTAGGATATAAGGTACATGCTTACACCCTGAGATCTAATGAGATTAGCAGGCAAGGTGACACAGAACATCCTGTGTGGTCAGATAGTGTCATATTGTTCACTTCGGCGTGCCGATAACCGTAGTAAGAACAATGCATAAGGTTGAATGTATACAGACAGACACACAGCCTCATGAATGCATGTACAGGCTCATATATTCACACACACACACACTTCCGCATAAACACTACAAGCAATTTTAAATCTGTTTTTCATAATTCATGTCCAAATGACGATAGTAGTGCTGTGTTTGAACAAGTCCCCAGATTAGAGAGCACTTGATCTAGGACACAGTGATTTCACCCATGCCTGCATCGGCAGTAGAGTTGCACCTGTGGTGGCATGGAGCCAAGGCTAAAAGTTCCTCTGACACCTGATGATGGATGTCCTCTTCATCACAACAAGGATCCCTCCTAATTGCTTTCTAACGGTTAATCATGGCCTCCCTCTCTCTGAAAGTATGTCTGCACTCTATGGGCTTGATTAACATCAAAGTTCGAAAATCCACTAAGAGGACTTAGTTGTTGTACACCCATCAGCACTACATCACTCTATGATTTATGACGCTCGAGTGGAGGCATAGATTAGCATGTCTGCCATCGACATCCAAAAGTAAGTATTGCAGGGAGGATTAAAGTCAGAAGTACACCAGCAACGGGAAGAGCCCACAAGGCAAACGGTGGCTTATTGTTGCTTAGGAACTGTTCCCAGGCTGCTGTATCAGTTGCAGAGAATTTAGCTGGCGTTGTATTTGAGTAATGCGAGAGGACAAGTTATCTGTGAGAGAATTGGAAGCGGAGACGGACATGCACACACACAAACAAACAGGCAGGAGAGATATGCATAGACAAGTTACAGAAAGGCAAACACTTATACAAAATCAAACAGACAAATTATTTAAAGGGGAATGATTATAAGGTAAAAACATGTAGCCTCTCCCTCTCTCTATTTGAATATATATATATAGTATTTAGTGTATAGAATGCTGTTAGTGACCATAAGTAGCAGTTGTATGCCCACACATCTTGCCCTCCTCAGTCTCCCTTTAGGACTTTGCCTAAAAGTTTACTACATCCAAACTGACACTGATTTGTAATATTTCATGGGTGTGTTTCATTATTAACACTCCCTGTTCCGTGGTATGTTGAAGCTGATGAATCAAGGGTTGCACAGCTGTTACCCAAGGCAGTTTAAATGGAGAGCGAGAGCGAGCATGGGTGTATACGTGCATACATGTGTATATTAAAGTATATGGAGCTCCTAACCTCCGAGCTCTAATCCTTGACGGCTACCCCAACAGCTCAGACACTTAGCCCCAATAATGCTACACTAGATGGGTGGTGGTGTGGAGAGGAGCGAAACCCTAGAGCTTAGCCATCCTCATTACACTCTCACCATGCATGCATGCAATCACATGGGGACATTCAATTACACAAGTGTCTCTCTCATGCATACATAGGCACAGATGCTTACACATCTTCGCGTTTGTTCCCACCACTGCTGCCGCTGCCTGAGTGCTGTCAGCTCGTACTGACCTGTATGCATTAGTCAGCGAGCCACAGGGTCCCTCCTGCCTGCTCTCACTCACGCTGCTGCTCTCCCTTTTCCAATAGTACTTATTTCTCTCATGTGGTGAATGAATAAAAGAAAGGCGAGAGGAGTTTGATTACTAAGTGTGTGCTATGTGTATGTGGGGTATTAAGAAGCAATGCAGATGTTTCCTTTTCCTGCTTGTTGGGGCCTGCTTCATCCCTTTTAGTCTCTTTCTAAAACTATCTAGGACAAGCAATAGCAGATCGTTGGTAATCACAGCTTTTTTATCATCTCTTACTGACAGCCCACGCAGCACGAGGTCTTAGAAAAGGACTGAGAGAAATCTATTTTCTCTTCTTGTTTCTGAAACTGAAAACAATGCCTCTTCCAATAAGATTGGTTGCCCTTTTCTTTTGCATGATTGGGTTCAAGTTGAAGGTGCATTGGTTCAGGCAGGGTGAGCTGTTTGAAATTGTCATGATGCGTGGCGTCTGTCATCTTGTCATAGATTTGGATAATGTGCCGCAAGGATGTGAGCCGATATTCCAGGGAGGGAGGGGTGACGAGAGAGAGAGAGGGGGAGGGAGAGAGAGGGGGGGAGGAGGGAGGGATAGAATTTGAGACAAAGACGTTTTACGTGTGCCGACTCTGAATAATTTGAAACATAATGTTTGTGCGTCAGAGATGGGCATGCCGTTTGTGTGTGATGTGCATACACACACTGCCGATGACACATCCTAAGCCTCGCCCGGCAAGGATTCAGTTTGAATCCCAGGTTTGGCGTGTTCAGCTAAGAGGCACTAATGCTGCTTAGAACTACTTAGGAAAATGGGGACACTCTCTGCTTCCCATTCAGTTCTGCCTGCCACCCATGCCTTTTTTTTTTTTTGTTACCCATTTATTTAAAGTAATTCTTGATGCCGTGCTTATGAGATTAGTAGGCCTACTCCTCTAATCAGCGTAGTTTTTCCTACTTGCACATGTGTGCTCACACATTCTTCCTCCATCTGTATTTGTCTCTCCCTCTCCTTCATTCACACAGTGTGGGGAAACATGCATATGTGCACAAACCAACTTTTTTACTTTACAACATCCAGCTGGGCATTTAAGAGAGGTATTTCAAAATGAAGTGCCTTTTCTTTCCTCGGGCTCCAGAGCAACAACATGGAAATCCCTAATTGAAGGCTCGCTTTACTAATTCATTAACATTAAAGAGAACCAATTTAAAGTGAACTTGTTCCTCCTTGAGAACTTGAAAAAGAAAATTTAATTTACAAACAAAACATAAAAAAAAAACAGATTTCAACATCAGTTTGTTTTTGCCTTTTATTTACTATTGATCGTGGCCTGAATAGCTTTCCAAATATAGCATACATCTAAAGCGTATGTTGTATACTGCTGCAACATGTCCATATGGGAATCTTTTGGAGACGCTGCCAACCAAGAACAAAAGATGGTTCCACCTTGGAGAGAATGTGTGAATATTCCATAGCGGCTTGCTCCACATTTACTGTAAGTTGTTGTGTGGAAAAAGTTTAGGAGGCAAGAAAGTTGTCCATCATGTGTCTACCTTATATTAATACCATCACGAGAAATCTACTACAGGCTCTACTGTAAAACTTGGTGAAAAGCAATTACAGACCAGGTGTTTGCTGACTGGTAGGAATACATATTCAGTTTAGGTTTGGGAGTGGTGCTCTAGAAATAAAAATAAAGTTAATGTGAATGAAGTTTCAGCACTGTAGGAGGGAAGAAGGCATTCATGGAAAAGGTAAAACATGTTCTTTCTTTCTTTCTTTCCTTCTTTCTTTCCTTCTTTGTGGTGGTTGCATTTGTTTTTATTCATGGTCCAACCAGAGTGATGCCCTGTCACATGACTTAACATCTGATCTTGCCAGTCAGTTGCGTGGCTTGGATATAGAACGACTTCAATTTGCAGATCGTTGCTGAAGTGTCTTGGCATGCATGAGCATGTCTAAAAGAAAAAGGGACTTGGGGAAATGATGGCTGTTCAGGGAGAATAGTAATGGTATAAAACAATGCTATAATTTATTCACATCCCTAAAACCCATATCCCATCTGTGTCCCCACGGGTTCATCTCCAAGTGTGTCAGAACAAACTCTGAGCTTTATTATGCATTCATTTACTACATTTGTTGAACAGCAAGTTTATGGCTTACATAGACAGATGATGCCCCCTTATTTCTCACAGAAATAATTCAGTACACTCTAAACAGAAACGGCAGAAAAATCCCACCCAGTGAAAAAAACAGACCATTTCTCTGGACGTTATCCAGGCATAATCTACATTGTGTGGACTGGTGAATTTGAGCCACACCTGTTGATATCTAAAAACAACACTATAATTTGAAGCATTAGGTGCACCTATAAAATTGTACAAAACATGTTTATGATTGACTTGCATAAAAAGGTAACATCTATTGACAAATGTACTTATTGTAAGTCGCTTTGGACAAAAGCGTCTGCTAAATGACCTAAATGTAAATGTAAATCTATCTTGCGGTATCTTAAAAGGAGATTTTGCTTAGGCCCTCTGTCTTTAAATCATTCTGGATGGAACTAATAATGACAATCTATTGAATAAAAAGTGGGTTAATTACAATGTGTAATACATTTTAACACAAATGTTCCACCTCACCATCACCAACATCTCCATTTATTGTTGATTAAAAATGGAAAGACCCATGATATAGCCATATCCCTGTAAATCCATATACATCCTTGTAATTATCTTCAAGCTCTCCATCCGGTCGGTTCCAAAGTAGCCGTTCAAATCTGTTTCAAACATTCATGTCACAATCTGGCCACTCGGTTCTCCTTTCTCCCTCTCTCAAATTTGCTGGGTTCCACTGTACATCAACTTCTAAATAAAGCTGTCAATGTTCTTCAGGCTTCAGCACCCCGTGTTTACTGCTGTGCAACAGCTGCTGCATATCACATCATCGTTTGTTCTTTTGCACACATGGGTCAGTTCAGATATTTTGGGTGGGACTGTGAAAGAGAGCCATACACACTATATTATATGTACAGCACATCAAAACTACCAACTATTTGAATTGCACCCTCAACTCTGACTCCTTCATGTTGCTGTCAACAAGATTTCTCCCCAATAAGCTAATCCTGGATCCTGACTTCCCCCACAGTGGTGACCTGTCCTACACCCCCAGCTATACCCAATGGCCTCCTGGAGGGCTCAGTCCTGGAATGGGGTACCAGCGTGAGCTACAGCTGTCTACCAGGCTACGAGCTGTCCTTCCCCGCTGTGCTCACCTGCACAGGAAACGGGTCTTGGAGTGGAGACATGCCTCAGTGCTTGCGTGAGTCACCATTTTGCACTTTCTTAATAATGGTAATTATAGAGGTCTCTAGAGGAAGTTTTCCTTCGTTTAAGACTAAGAAACAATCTTGGTGACATTTCTGTCACTGTTTGAAACATGGTCATTTACACAGTGGGGTAATTTGAATCTGTTCTCTTGATTTCCAAAATGCGAAATGCCGGACTCGTAATTCAAATCTGGCATCCTGTTGCTTTTCCTCTTACTCATCGATTGATCATGAATTTGTATCAAATCATTTGCAAATGAAAGAAAATGATTTGACCGTGAAATGCCCAGGGTTCCTACTGTGCATGAAAATTTGTGGAAAACATGGAATATTCAGAGGTACAATAAATCAGTCATACAAAGTCCTTACATTGAATAAATGTAAATTATCCAAATAAGTCACTTAATATAAATATAACTGCATTTAATTTTACACATCATACAATCAGTGCATTCTATCAGTCGCTGCTTGCCCTTTTAGAGGTTGTCTCATGTTAATGAAATTATTGAAAGTAGTGAATAATTCATGGAATTTAACATCAGGGCCAAGGTGGAAAAGCTAAGTTGAGGTACGAATATAATAAGAGATATAAAACTAGGATTATAAGTGTTGCAAGGTTTTTTTTTTCCCATAAAGTGTGAGTTATACTTAATCCTTAAAATGCCTTCAGTGGCAACACCAATATATTTTTCTTTTTCAAAAATCAAATACCAGAAATGCCAAGCATGAGAAGGACATTTTATCCCAACTTTTCATTGATTTAAATATCTCATCATTCGTACATGAAATGGAACCCCCAATCTGCATTTTTATTAAATGAAAAGTGAATTGACCTCTAGCCTGAGAGTCAAAGCTACATTGTTGATGATGAAGATGATGATCTGATTGGAACCACAAGTGGGCTGTCTGATGCTCTTTACTACATTGAGACCATCAATCATCTTTGCAAGCATAATAATAACCCGTGGGATGCGTGAGTGCATCGAGAACGTCTCTGTCATCAGAATAATTCTTGCATTACATCACTCAGAAAAAAATCAAATATCAAGACTCGTGGAATAAAAATAATGCCACTAAAAAATGTAATGCGCTGCACTGCAAGTGCTCAGAGTTGAGTTGTTCTTTTCTGAAAGCTGTACTGAACTAATTCCATCAACACTTTAACTGTTGAATGTAGGCAGTCCTTTTGACTGCTGGAGTGCTGCATTTTGCATCACATTAATTGGTTATTGCAGCTTTTTGCAGGGATTTTCTGCTATCTGATGTCTGCATCCATTAATGCCGACAGTAACTACACTGTGTTAATTGCTGACTTAAGCTAAGAGTTTGTGGCTTGGAGAGAAATAAGATGGTTTGTGTTTTAGTAACACATGTTGGATCATGGCATAAAAAACAGTCTGAGACCCCTGAGCCTATTTAAAAAGAACTACATCCACGTCTGTGTACTTTTGTAATCGATGCTGATGACAGAATTTTGCTGCTTGTGGCTGTATTCACTCAGGCAAACATGGTCCCATTTGGGTATTTAGCATCTGAATTCCAGCTGACAGACTGCAAGTGTCTGTGACCATGCAACTGGAATCTCAGTACCTCATGCGGCCATTTGCTCTTCTAAATGGCCACATTGCAGTCGTTTATTGTAATTCCTGTAAGTCTATGTGCACGCTGCTGTCAGATTTATATCCTGCTTAACTGTAAAGGATCATATTCGTCTGTCATGACCAGATACGTGCGTAGCACTACCAATGACCAACTGCCTGTTTTGCTGGGATGCACTGGGATGTCTGTGTTCTGGTCCTGAGTTGGTGGGTAAATGTCATGTCATCTGGACATAAAATGGATAAGGTTCCACATGGTAAATGTACCATGTCCACATGCTGTCTACTGCAATTATGAAGAGCAGTGTCATCCCTCAACACACTACAATCATTTTCCACATCAGCACCCCTCAAACAACCTCTTGCAGCTACGTGAGGGTGTAACCTTTATGATGCTATGTTTTGCTATGCTATGCGATGCTATGGCATTGTTCAACGTGTCCCAGCAAAGAATAATGTTTGATGTATTATATACATTTAATAGCCCCATTACTTACGACCTAGAATGCAGGTTCCAATGCTCGTGCAAAATTGAGAGCCATGCACTATACATATTATTCAGTGTGATCTATAACCAACTTTGGTCAAGGACCTGAGCATGTTGTTATAGCTAGCCTCCTGCTAGGATACGTGAAGAAGTGGAAGCAAGTCTGTGATAAATCACTGAGGTTTACTAAGGCAAATAAATGAGTCCGGAAAATGGGGACAACAGGGAAGAAAGTACTGATCATATTTGGTGTAGAAAAGGCTATTATCTATGCATTAAAATGTCTGCACAGCACTATCTACAGCATTCTCTGGTGCTAGTCTATAAATGGTGGAGCCTTCTTAAGGGGTAGATCCTTAATTAGTGCCAATGCTCTCAATGCAGTCAGGACAGACCATTATTGTTCATACTCTGCAGTTCTTCATAAACGCATCCATTCGTCATGGAACATCTGTAATTGCAGAGAGGCCAGTAACTGTTTTTATATCTGCGTGCATTCGATGCAACTATAAAAGCAGTCAATATATTACATCGTCTTGTAGACTAAAGATATTTTTTTACCAAAAACATTGTGAGCTGAGTAGGAGGCATAATCAGAGAGCTTTTGAATCTATCATATACGTACACATTCACATACATGCAAATGTAACCACGTTTTTAAGCCATAGCCTTGCTTTATTTTAGATATATAGTAGGCTTCCCCTGCCGTAGACTTTACAAATATGAACGCAATTCATACTCAGCACTTTTAGTTGAAATGCAGCTCAGCAGTACTGCAGGAGATGCCATGCATCTGTAAAGCAAATCCATCTGTGCAATTCTTAAAATCTGTTCTTCTGTAAGCACTTGCAGCCAAACAGGATTAAGATGCATATTCATGTTCCCTATCACAACACATGGGGAATGGAGAGCAAGCGGAAAAAATTCAGTGTCTGAGAATGCTAGTTCATGTGTCTGCAGGGATGAGACTGTGATCCCAACTTTGAATCTGGTCTCTGCATACTGATTACTTCAAAGCATTGATAATTCATCAAGGAATGGAAAGGAGAGAGAGAGTATGACTACTTTTACTCTCTCTCATCTCTCTCTCTCTCTCTCACACACACACACACACACACACACACACACAGGCACATTAAATATGCTGAGCTTGGTTTGGCCTGTGGCCATTTTTCTTATACACCCATAAAACAGCACATTATTTCCCTGCAGCTTGAAGCTTATGACTGATGTACATGTCACCTGTTTGGCCCGTATTGTCAACCCTCCAAAAGAATGCCATCTGAGGACGAAGTCTTACAACGTCGCTTGAAAAGTGACGTTGTAAGACTTCGTCGTTTTCAGATCCAGGCGGACATTGCACCTTTACTTGTTGACATCTCGAACGTGGTTAAACAAACCCACAATGCATCGTTTTCAGATTTGGACCTGCAGTAAAGGCAACATTTTCTAGGAGAAGATATGTCTTTGAATGCAAGGATTTGTTTCTGAGATAATAGTATTTGCAGTAATGGCTTTATTCAGCCATTCCTGCATGGGCTTCATCTAATCTCCTTTTTTTTTTTTTACTAGATATATTTTATGTCAGGGATTGGCTGTGGGATGCCCCTGTTGGTTACTGACTTCTAGGAAGAGAGCAAGCGAGAACTTATCTCTCTCTCCAGACCTCCACGCAGCAGCACATTTAAGGTCTGGAGAAGCAGCCTGCCTTATTATTGGCTTGATCCCACAGTGCTCTGGCTGTGTGACTGAATGCTGTGACTCTCTTTTTCGCATCTGCTCTCTCACACAATGCGCATTTCTGAACCTCCTACAGCTAACATGTGACTTTTACTGATCAGTGTGGTTATAGTGGATTGATGTGTGTGCATATACAGGAGGACGGATAGAAGAATACATCGGCAATCGCCCCATCAAACCCACTCATCTTAAAACTGATTATATGACTATAAGCAATAAACTGAAGGTGCAGATAATCCAACAGGCTTCATCTGCTTATGAAGGCGGTATCGTACCAGAGGCTTGTGGAGCAACAGTGGCAGCATATGGCTCTAGTTGTGTTAACCTCAAGGCCCTGTCAGAGGAATTAATATTTCACATGCTAATGATTTTGATCTCAAATTGAGTGCCATGACCTGCCTCACTCCCTCTTTGCTGCCAAGATGAATATTCACATATGTAACCACTCAACAGAAAGGTTTGTTGGCCAAAGGAACTTCTGCAACAAGAATTATGTCAACGCAATTTTGATAATTCAGTCCATGAAGACTTTCCTAATGAAAGACGATTATTTTTTTACAGCCAGGTACTCAAATACACCAGATATGATAAAAAGACCATTGAAAGAAGTGAAGCTGACGGCAGCAGTAGAAAGCACTGGAGGCACTACTCATCATGGAGTATTCCTTATGTGTAGAGATGAATGTTTGTAAAACTGAGGCAGAGGTATGGGGCACCAACATTGACATGAACTGGAGGTGCAACAACACAGTGTGGGTCACTGTTTTTTGTAGGGAAATGTGTGACATCTGTTTTGGGTTTGTTGGCCCTTTGCTTATCGCATCAGCAATATTTCTCATTTCTGCGTCCGCAGCCAAGTTCTGTGGAGACCCTGGTACGCCTGCCAGAGGACGGAGAGAAGGGCGCAGTTTCATCTTCAAGTATGAGGTGATGTTTATCTGCAGCTCCCCCCATGTGCTGGTGGGATCTACTACACGCATGTGCCAGGAGGACGGCACCTGGAGTGGATCTCAGCCTCGATGTATAGGTAACAAAGTATTAGCCTGTATGATATAGCTAATCACATCACACCAATTGTGACTTGCATGCAGTTACATTATTGATCACCAAATTGGTATCCCAGGATTTGACATTTCTACATTCAAGGGATGAGCATATTTATTTGTAGAGTGAAATAACAAAGTGAATTCCAAATGCTGATTTCCTGTTGGTTCTCTTAAAGCGACTAACATAAATATTAAAACGCAGTTGAAGGTGAACTAGAATCAGTGCGTTGCCATCTGGCACTGATGTAAAACTAAATCACGGGAATGAATTGCATTATTTATATTGTTACCCTCAGGGCCAATGCTTTGTATTTGCAGCCTAGTGTTGCTGGAGAAATGAAGTGCTGAAGAAAACCAAATAGATGTGTCTTAATTTGAATTTAGTCTTAGTGATTAAAAGTCTCAACCCTGAGACTTCTAAAATCCAAGGAATTCTTAGTCAAAGATACTAGAAACGGTGGCGTTATTCTGCTCATGTTACGAGTAATTGGCCTCTGGTACATGGCACACCAGAGAAAAACTGCTTCGTCATTATCAATGATTGTCCCCTAATTTTTGCTCTCCTACAATTCCCCTTGCTCATCATGGCAATGATTTCTTGTTCTAGAGCCCACGAGAACCTCCTGTGAAAATCCAGGGACACCTGAACATGGCTTCATGAATTACACAACAGGATTTAAGGTAAATGAGCTAAACCTGCATTGCATTATACATACATGCTCTTTAACTCCTGAATTAATTTGTAGAGGAAACAATTACATATCTACTAACAGGAACAGCATAAACATGAAGATATATTTTGAGTATTCAACTAGCCAGTTTGATTTTGTATGGATACGATATAAGGCATGAAAAATTAAATTATATTTATTTATATAGTCCAAAATCCCCATGTTTGCTCAGAGGGCTTTAATATCTTCACATACACCATCCTCTATCCCAGGACTCTCACATCAGATACAGAAAATATCCCTGAAAAAAACAGGGGAAAGAAAATTAAAGATTACATCATAGTCAATCCCTATGACAGAAATGATTCATGCAATCAGAGCTGTAATCGTAGACGATTATTACTACCAATTATGAGAGCATTAGTTAAAAGCAGCAGTTGAAATTATGCTTTTTTTGAACTGCTGTTTTTTCCTTTATGTGAATTCATGAACACGTTTATTACATGAAAATAACTCCTAAAACCCTTTTTTTTTTAAAAATATAATCCACCAATGGGGCGTCGTCAGCTGCTCTACACTCACTTCATTCAGCTCGACAACAAATCTCCATGTGATCAATATTAGAAACAGCCTGGTGGCAGTAGATGAACAAGCAGCAAAGCACCATTCAAAGCTTGCGGCTCTGTGTTCCCTGGACTCGGTCCTCTTTCAAATGGGCAGTTTCCAATGGATGTTCCACATTCAATGATCATGTATTCCTTTGGATGATGTTATGTGGGTGCAAGGATGAAGCAGTGATCCATCCCAGGTGGTTGAACTGAAGAAAACCAACTAGATTTCTCTGCCACTGTATATGTGTAAAGACTTGATGCATGTCTAGATCTACAGTAATGTGAACTTTATGCAGTTTGACCGTCCGTGTAGAACGAGCTAAAAATGCATCTTAGTCAAAATAAATGATATCACGACCATTGGTGTGTGCTCTGTAGCTCCCTTGAGATGCTTTCAGCCAGTGTATTTCATTTTGTTTATGTCCTGTTGCTCTAAGAGTGTCACTTACAAGGTAAGCGCAAACAGTTTCTTCACGACACATAGCAGAATGTCTGATATGCAATTTGTCCCAAATGAAAGCAGAAGCAGCTTATTATTTGCATCGCTGCTTGCAGTGGCTGTACTCTTGCAGTTTTCTGCATTTACAAAACAAGATTACACATAGCTTGACACCAACAAATGAGAAGGTTCCGTGTCTCTGCTGTCTTTACACAGCAGGACTCTGCCTGGATATAAGAGCCATTTATTAAAGATGAGAGAAAACAAGGGCTTGTGTTGTTTAATATTTGTCGGTACATATACGATATGTTGTATGTGAGTGTTTTGTCCCCTATCATGTATTTGAATTTTAAAAATCATCCATTTATTAACAGCAGTGTAACAAAATCGTTTGTCTTTATACCAAAAAGTGAGTTTGCTCATGTCTGTGCATCAGTCGTTAACACAATCATGGGCCATCACCTCTAGGAATAGTCTCTATCTTCCTCCACACATTACAGGTAATCATTAAAAAGGGGGGGACTTTTAGCGTGCAGTACTTTTTCCAAGCTCTTTAGATTTGATGCTGGGAACCTATTGGCATTTGCATCAGTGTATTGACACTCTCCACTTTGTGTGCTGTCTGTTTGTGGCCAGGTGGGCAGCAGAATAGACTTCCAGTGCCAACAGGGACACCTACTGCAAGGCTCCACCACCAGGCTCTGTTTGCCAGATCTCACCTGGACCGGCATCCAGCCTAGCTGCATCCGTGAGTGCTTGTTCCTCCTGCTCTCTCGCAATATCTTTATATAACCCTCTTTGTCTTTGTTTTTCACTTCCCCTTCTGGCATCTTGTCCTTCTTTATCTGCATTGCTGGATACTCTGACACTCTCTTTTCTTTTCCTCAACATCCCTTCTCTCTCTGTTGACTCGCGCTATCCTGCCGTAACCTTTGACCTCCCAGTAAATTGCTGCTCCAGCTTCAATCAACCTGCCATCCCAGTCGTTCTGGGAGTGAGGTGTTGACCTTGATTACTGTCGTTTGGACTGAACTACCTGAACTGTCGAACAGAACCAGACCAGGGCTGTGCAGTTCAGCCCAGTCACTTTGCCAAGCCAAGTGCTACATTCTATACATTGTGGTGTAATCCAGTGGAAATGTTCTGAATTCACATCAAAATAGTAGTCTGCGTTTTACTATGCACTTACATTGTAAACACACGTGATCTGTGTGATGACGGGCGGCTTCAAATTATATTTTGTAACCTTGATTTTATAACTACACCAAGATGTAACACCCACTTGAATTTTTCCGGAGACATTTGTGCTGACGGAGCAGAAACATTTGTAATACCTTCCCTTCATTCTCTGCCTTATCTACTCTACTGTGTGTGTGTGTGTGTGTGTGTGTGTGTGTGTGTGTGTGTGTGTGTGTGTGTGTGTGTGTGTGTGTGTGTGTGTGTGTGTGTGTGTGTGTGTGTGTGTGTGTGTGTGTGTTTATATGTTTGTGTTTGTTTTAATGGTAAGGCGGGACATTTTAGAGGGATTGTAAATCCTTGAATATGTGCACGCTCTCTTTTTATTCTGCATACCCTTGGTTGCCAGATTATTAGATACACCTTGCTGAAACTAAAGCAGTCTAATAGACGATCACTTCATTAAATTCTACTGTCATGGGGGTTATCATATGCAGTGTGTAACTGTTATAGAGAGATGTTGATTCGACTTGATGGTCGTTTTGGAGGCTGTAGTGTGCGGGGCTATTGAAGTGTGTCATGTTGAACCTGAGAGGTGTTTCTCCCTTCATTGAAACACATGGGATGCATGCATGTGATGGTGTGTGGGCACAGGCCGGTTATTTCATTCATATTTTTTAAATGCTTTAGGTATAATCAATAATACATTTACAAACAATGTCATTTGCGGTATTTGTCAAAAATCATTTATTCCAAATTTCTACAGTGATACAACATTTTACAGAAGAACAGCAACAAAATACTGACAAAATTGTCCGTCACTGTCCTGGTCTTATCATCATTCACTGGGTTTATTTTCTTATTCATTTTAACAGCTGACAGCAGAAAAAGAAACCACACAAGCTCCCCTGTCTAGACTTCTATCACCTGACAGCTCCTCAGCCTCCAACTGTATCTTCACCCTGGTGACCCCATCATTCCGCTCACTAAGGAATGATTCAGAAGGTTGCGCATCCCTTGGCTACTTAATGGCATTTATTGCCGCACTACGACAGTTCCCTTAAAATAAAAGAGCAGTCAGAGTGAGTTTAAGTCAACGGAAGTATAGGTTAAAGGCTCCAGTAAACCCTTCAAACTGGCACTCACACACTGCGATATAACCATGAAATTGACACCCTCTCTGGGAAAGTTTTGACAGCTGTGCCAGGTGAGGGGAACTATCTGCATGCAGATAACTTCTCATACAACGTGCATCACACACAGTCTCGTTCTCTCAAGGGCTGCAGGCTCTGCTGTCAACATTTTTGAAAGGTTGAGTCAAAGACAACAATACACCTAGCGATTCAACAAAAGTGGAAGATAACACTAAACAAGAAGATGAGCTTTTGAAAATGAATTTTCTTGAAACCACTTGCTAGTCATGGATTTTGTACTCAAAGCATCCCAGCAGCCACATTTACTTTCACAGTGATACGTCCTAAATAACACATTTTTTATGATGTTTGTGTAACCCTGATTTTGTAATGCCACCCACTGGAATTGTAGTCTTGACAACTATTTTGGATTCAATTCAGAGGCATCAACTTTCTTGACTCACTCCGCTCAGCAGTTGAGTTTTTTTTTTTTTTTGCACGGTTTGTCTGTCTCTGCTGAGGTTGCAGCATTTCTGCAGTTGCTCTCTGGCTCTGATCCATCGCCTGTGGTGACTTGAAAAATATATTGATTTTCATCTGCCCTCGCCTCGTCATTGTTACTGTTGGAATTAAAATGGAGAAATGGATCTCTGGCAGTCATCAGTATTCTGACCCCATACTTTTATGAATAATTCCCAATCACATGTGTGACTGAGGAAAAGTTTACCTTAATTTTAAATCAACATTGGTGAAGTTAAGTTAAATAAATACTGTTAAGTTGCAACCTGGCAGGTTTATTTTTCATACTATATAAGGAAGTTAACTCTTGCTGTAGTTTTGCTGCACACTAGCTTATAAACCGGACTGTGGTAGAAACCTCCAGTAGCTCTACATTCATACTGCAGGCTCCGTTTTCAGAATGTCATCATCAAATGACCTTGATAACTTTAAAATTGCTGGTGTGATGAATGAATATATCATTGTGTGCTCAGAAGAAGCCCTCATTAGCTTCCAGGAGTTAACGGCATGGCTGTTAAATTTGTGAAGTTGCATCGTAATCACTGTAATATTTGTCATTTAATAGCCCTTCATATATCTGTGTTACTATGTTTTGGTTGTTGTGAATTACTTTAAGATTATAGTTATTACATCATTGGAGAACCAAAGACATGAACCAAAAAGGTTGAGGTTTATTCATGAAATAATTATTAGTCCGTTGATGTATAGGATTGTTTTTTATTATTCATTTATCACACGTGCATGTCTGAGGGCGGACAAACAGACCCAGAGGGGCCGTCTAGCCCATAATGCATCTGGGGAACCTGTGGTTATGTATTGAAGTATGAGTGCTTTTGTATAGATGCGTTGACCCCTCGGTCAAAACGGTCATAAATCCTCTAGAACAACTTTCTCTGTGATTAAATGGTCTTCTGTTACTGCGGAGCCACTTAAATGGATTTAAAAGTGATGCCAACCAATCCTGTACTGCTGGCGAAAGCAAAAAAATTGGAGGGATTATCAACACAATAGATGTAATAGATGCAATGGAACCAAGTCAAAAGAGTGTAATAGCACTGGATCTTAATCATGTTACCTTTCTATCGGATTATTTTTTTTCTTTTTTTTGCTTATAGCAACACAGCCCCCACAATCCCCCTATTTCTTCCCAGCTCACTTTGATATTTTGAAAAACAACATTGTATTAGCGTTTCAAAGCATCAACGATGCCATTTTGAGATTTGATGGTGCCATTGATCGCCCAATGTCAGCTGGGATCATCTCCGGCCCCCCGCAACCCTGACCAGGATTAGCGGTGATTGATAATGGATGGATGGATGGTGCCATTGAGCATAGCAACAAGTCCAGGAAGTGGCCAGATCCAAGAATAGTCTCAAGATTGGCTCAGCAGACACTGACATAATTCTCATATCCATACCTGCATGCCAAGAAAGACTTTGTAGAGCAAGAAATGCAAACAAGAATAGCAGCTTTAAGAGAGAAACATTGCTGCAACTCAAAAGATAACTTAACTGTGGCCTGATGTTGCTGTCTGTTGCCGGCCAACCTCCTTGGCTCAAACAGAACTCCACCAGCAGGACTGTCTCCATCTGTGTGTCCCTATCTAATGCACTCTATCTGATACCAACGAAGAACATTACACAGTGTTGTGACACCTTGTCTTTTGAGGCCTCATGTAATCTGGGTTGTAAAGCCCGTTGTGCTGTTTGAAGTGTAAATAAACATGGCACTGCGACCATGCAATAGTCTTTAGTATTCATGAGCTAAATTCTCTAAAACCTCTCTGGACAGTTTCTACATTTAAATGGGCTCCATAGACGGCAAGAAGGGTGTTTAATTATCTATCTATTTATTTATTTAGGTCTCCAGACTTTATATCTAAAACTTATGGTATGACGCAGTTTTCTTCTCTCTTGCAGTGTAAATTAATAGCGCATTAGATTTCCTCAGGGCAGATTTATCAACTCATTGTAAAAGCTCTGGGTGCAGCATACGGGTGACTTATACAGCTGCCCTTGTGCTTTAGTCATCAATCTTTCTTAATGCATACTATATCGTTATGGCCCCTGTGTGGCTGGGTATAAGATGAATAAGAGATGTATCTCCCTGGATTTTGGCACGCAACTGTCACCTTCACGCACCTGTTTTACGTTGTAGAGCATTGAGAAATGTATGTCTTCAGACATGCACACGCATTACCGTATCAAACCCCAGTAAAAGTCATATCCAGCAAGAGGAATTTCCTGCAGCCTCCTCGTCGTTCATAAAGCCAAGAAAGGTTCATCCTGGCATCCCTTCCGCACCCAATTGCCACTAATGCCATTAAGACACCATGAAGGACCGATTTTGTACTGTGACTCACTTGCAGCTGCCGCCCATTCGACAGCTGGCAACGCATTCTTTCACTCACAAGCTGCAAAATTATTTAGCCATTTTCCCATTATTGTTGAGCCTGAATGTGCAACCCCTCGGTGTTTTGGTGACGTGGTGTGTTTGCATATTTCCTTGTTTTGTAGAATTTGTTGATGTGAAACCCTAAGCTACGTATACTCAACCCACTCACAAAAGCAGCTTTTTCCCCCAGTTTCTGATTCAACAAAAGCTAATAAACTAAGGTTTTCAACACTATCCTAAATCAGCATGTCACTCCTTCCTGCATTTTGAGACATAATAATTTATTTAGCTGAGAGAGTCACAGTCAGGAAAGTGAAAACTGAATCCCAGTCTTAAAAAACGTCAAATCCAACAAATCCATGGCGGTTACACTCCCACTGGTTACACGGTGTTGACTTCCAGCAGATGGGCTGCAAATTTAAGCCTCCTGTCACCCACCGATTTCAGTCGTGATTTCTTCTCCCTGCCAGTGTCCATAAGTGTCTGTGACCTTGCAACCCGTATTCACATCCTCTTAATGGAAAACACTCACAAGATTTACAATAACATTCACTTCAGCACTGTTTCACAAGGACACCGATGAGCTTAGTCTAGTTCACTCTCGCCCTTGAACATTTTGATGAGTTCAAGAAACACAAAAAAAACGCTCTAAATCATTATTTTCCAACTATTGCTGAACGATAATGAGTTCAGCCAGACCTTTCTGTTGTACTGCATCTTGCGTTACAATAAGTGACTTATAACCATTCACAGTTATTATTTTGGAGCTCACTACATTTTACCAGCTAATTCGGTCTAAAATTAGGCAGCGTATCTCCCAAGTCCACAAGTCTCCATATTCATATCAGAAAAGAAACTAGACATATTAAAGTATCAATATGCCCCCTAATAGCTCCCTGGACTCAATTAAATTTTAAAATGTGTGTGCTATCTTTTTTATCCTCATTTTTTCCCATCCCTCTCTGTCTCCCCCTCTCTCCCCCCAGCGAGTGCTTAATTATCCTCTGTCTGTCTGTTTGTGTGAGTGTATGTGCTTGTGTGTGCATAAATGTGTGTGTCTGGCTCTGGTTGTATGTGTGTGTACTAACGTGTCTGCCCTCTGCCTGCTCTCCAGCTCACTCCTGCAAGCAGCCGCGGAGCCCGGCCAACGCTGACGTCGGAGGTCTGGACCTGCCCTCCTACGGTTATACCCTGGTGTACACCTGTCAGCCAGGTTTTTTCCTCTCCGGGGGTTCGGAGCACCGCGTCTGCCGCTCTGACGGCAGCTGGACTGGCAAGGTGCCTGTGTGCAGAGGTACGTGGTCGGCGGGGGTCTGCGAGGGCAGGTGATGGGAGAAGACGGTGTGCAGGAAGGGGATGTTTGAGGGGAATATTGTGCATAAAGGTGGAGGGCAGGGCGCTTTAGAGGAGCCTATACTATACTTGTGTGTGTGCTTAGTGTGCCAGAATCCATCCTTTGTGACGTTTTCACTACCGTTCATTAATATTTAAATCAAATACGACACTAAACATATATAATGAGACATTTTGGTTTCTGTTTTCTGTAAAGCCACTGTATCATTCCACTGTCAACTAATTTGCATATGCATGTGTGGGTTCTTTAAACAGTGTGTTGTAAATGTTTGCATGAACGGAGCTACCAGTGATCTTACCAAAGTGAGGAAGAGTTTAATGTAAGCAGCATGTTACAGTTGAGCAGTGTTTATTTCTCCAACATCCTCCTGCTGTTAAGCCCTGCTGTGTTCATCTTTGTGACATACATATTTATGTTCCTCTGCAGTCGGTTCCAAATCACACGAGAAAACTGTCAAACCCATACCAGGGACACCGAGCCCGAAAATGAATGGTGAGTTCATTTTAGGAATTTTAATTTGTCCAGCACTTTGTTTTATGACCAAATACCTGACGTCCCCATCAGCCTCAGCTCTACTTCATATTTAGTGCTTATTGGCTCATTTTAATTGGCTAACATGCTAAACTAATATGGTGAGCATTGTCAACAGTATGTGCTTAAACCTAACATGTAGCATTCCTCTACCAAAGTGTCACCTCACTGAACCCCTAGCATAGTTGCAGTCTTCTCTCATTCTGTAAAGATAGTCAATAAAACATAAACATACAAATCAGAAACATTCTATCAATGTTCAAATGTACCCAGGAACGTGAAACTCTACTGTGAAAGAAAGTGTCTGCAGTATTTATCTCTTAAAGAATTACATTTCACATTTGTTTAGTCAGTATCATACAAAGTAACAAGCTATTAGCAACATCAATAATGTTACACGGCATCCGAGTCCCCTTTCCACCTCTTAATTTCGTGCCAACAATAATTATTCTGACGATTATTACGTTTACTTCCTGTTGCTAACTACAAGCAATCACCTTTCTCCAAGGATAATTGACTCATAATTCCAGAGTAAATAATTTCCAGTAGATAATAGCTGTGCTGTAAAAGTTCTCCAAAATGTTTAGTCAGCGCAAAAAGTTTTGCCGAGTTCACAGTCCAGAGTTATCTCTTTGAGAATGTATTTATTTATCCTGCATTGATTGTCAAAGCATATAAGGAACATATTATTCAAACTGAATTTAAAGGCTGTTATGAGCTGTTTGATATGTTGATTCCGATGCATATCTAATTGCCATTTTGCAGTGTGGGTGCAAGTATTCAGCTTGCATTTAAAACATAATATTGATTTGATGTTTTGTTAAAAAATAAAGAAACACATAATAGGAATGATAAGTTCCACATTTTTATACCGTTTTTATAACATGCATTATACTAGTATAATGGTTTGGTACACCATAGTTCTTTTATGCTCTTATTTTAATGGCATTATTTAATACGTTTTGTTTTATGTTTCTTTCCTGAAGTTCCTGACGATGTCTTTGCCCCGGATTTCGTGTGGAAGGGTTCCTATGACTACAAAGGCCAGAAACAACCAATGTCTTTAACAGTCACAAGCTTTAACGCCACAACGGGAAAAGTCAATGTAACTTTAACCGACAGCAGCGTGGAGTTTCTGCTCTCTGGTAAGTCATCTATAAATCATCTGTCGACTACTTCCTCCCCTCTCCTCCTCTCGCTACCTCTGTGTGTCACTTCCATTTATTTTGAGGGTGCCTCGTGTCAATCAGTCAATCACCAAATGATCTCATGCATGAGAGGGGAAATTAACTATTGGCTCTAAAGACGGATGTATTAGTCTACGCTGACTGACTATCTGCCCACTCAGGAGTCACTTGTCTCCTCCAGTCTTCCCTCGGCTCATCTTTTCTTTCTGCTTCTCTTCTGCCTTTCTTTGTGCTCTCTGCTTCTTTTTCCTGTTGCCGTTATCGTTCCCCCACACTCAAATTGCTTCATCTCTTTATTCACATCAATTTGTGATCGCCTCTTCTGCACCTTGTAGGAGTGTACAAGCGCCAGGAGGCACGGTTAATGCTCTTGCTGTACCAGATGAGAGCGCTGGCCCACAGCTCCTTGAGCAGGATTACTGATGAGACCTGGGCAATGGACGGATTTGTGAGTATACACAGGAATTTGAAGCTGGCCTGTAATCTGTTGAAAAATAACCAAGAGCTGTGACTGCCTTTTATGCATTTATTTATTTATTTGTTCATTTTGACAGACAAGTAGAATATGACAAGCAATAGTAACTACTAGACTGATTCAGAATCCTCATTATTATTTGGTTTCCTCACCCTACTAACTGTGAAATAATAAATACACGAAAAGTAACTGAGCAAAGTGACATAGTTATTTCCAGACTTATTGTTTGTTTCTGTTTACATATACAGTATTCACATTGGCTGTGCATCAGTTGCACCAGTGGCTCTGTCTTATGAGCCATTTCAGCATTCCCAGGTTGACAATTTGCTAAATAAACTCCGATACACACCTGATCCCTGAGAGACCTGGAACGACAACAATTTTTTTGTCAGTGGAATTGAAGCTCCTCTTCTAGAATACAATTCAAGGTCCACTTAATAAGAACATGTGACAGCCGACTGCACACCACTGAGCTATTGATAGCATACTGCAGAGCTTCTTGGGCAGGGTTTACTAAAACAGAGCTGTTATTTCTGAATGTAGCATGACAGAATGTGCTGACTGTCGTGCTAAATACATTATACCGTATGTCGTTTTTGACGTCTCATGGAATAGATGCGAAGAAAAATCTGATTTTATTAATCCATTTGAAACAAAACATACCGTTTCTTGATCTTTGTGTTTTATTTTTCCTACTAGGTTTCAGCTGAGCCTGAGGGTGGCAGCTATGTGTTCCAAGGCTTTATACAGGGTAAAGACTACGGACAGTTTGGACTACAGAGACTGGGTATGTGTGCAAATACACTCACCATTACCATTGGTCACTTCTCGTCTTTCGTTTTCAGAATAAAAGTAAAGAAAGAGAGGATATTTAAACCCCAACTCGACTCAATCGTTGTGAATAAGAGATGAAATAGCAGATTTTGCCATTAGAAAGCTATTTTCACATTCATTGTACTGAAGCAGCAAGGTTTCTCTGCGCTCACCTTAAGTCTAATTCAGGGATGAGACTAAAAGATTCATACATGATGCCGTGACATCAAAACTTACACAGGTGTGACTTGGAAACTTGAAACCTTCAGCACACATACACTGAGAAAGGCTTTCAGTGAAGTCTTTGGGAATTCAAAAGTCAAAGTTTATGAATGTTTCAATGAGAAAGAAAAAAGAGGGTTAATTTAAAACCAGGTTTTTTGTGGAATGAAATGTGTTGTTTGATTTTGTTGAGACAGATACGGCAAAATCTCTGGCATGTACATATTTTGTCTTTCAGTGTAAATGGATCCTTCACTGTCACTATGACAACCATTATTCTCCATGAAGAGAACAGACATGGGGCATAGAACACAGAAAATGTTAGAACAGGTTTAATTTAAAGCAGTATTGTTAGGAATACAACTGAAAGCTGAAACCCAAAAGAAGTCCTTTTTCCACACGACTAGAATGGCCTGGGGGCGTCCAATAATTAATAATGGCAGGTCTTCATACTGTGCAGTCTGCCATGTCTGTCATTTTTCAAGTAAAAATTCCACCGCAAATTAGCAACCGTATTTCTCCAACTACCGAGGTCAGCATCTCTGGTGTTTTGGGTTGTGTTGTTGTGGGGGGGTTTGCAAGGCTTTCTGTTTCCTCTCCGCCTTTTTTTCTGCCTCCTTCCTAGAATTATGGAAGCTGCGTTGGCAATTCTAAATGAACATTTAGACAGCATTTTGGGTGCAAATTCAGGAGGCTCCACAGCATGGAGACTCACCCGCACTGGTCCCCAAGCAAGTTTATGTGAATATTATATAAACATAAAATGGCCTAAATATATATTTAAATATTATGTTTAATGCAAGCAGATGTTACGCTGAGCCTGGGCATCATCTCCAGTGGATAATGTGAGCACATTCTAGTAAAATCCAGACATCTGATCGACTTGCTGTGGGAATAGTAGCTTTCAATAAGTCTTGGTTAAATGGCTCACTCAAAGATTTATATCACTTTCTTTTAAAAAAGATAAAGCTGCATTATATTTGCTCCGTATTGACGGCATACAGAGTGTGTCAACCACGTATTGCCACAGTCATACAACACATCATGGATGATTCCCTTCCACATCATTGCCCTTCATTTCTTTGTGCTCAACATTCCTGTTGTCATCGTCTCATGATTGTCTTCGACAAGATTATCGCAGTCGCAGTGATCATTATCAGTAAGATCATTATGGTTGCCGTCTTTATCAACTGGCTGCGCCGTCTCCGACTTGTCATCATTGGGATCATCTTGCTCGCCATTATCTTCATCATCATCATCATCATTATCATCGTCACCAGCAGATGATACGTATTTTTCTATTACTCCATTTTGTTTAAGTGTTGTCATTCTTTCATTCACACATTCTGTATTATGACTATTTTCTGTATCCTCGTTTCTTAATGTGATATTTTTGTTCCAGGTTTGAGTGTGAGAGAGAACGTCACGGTCACTGACCCTGAAACCAACGGCTCCACCAACAGCAGTTCAGTTGCTGTTGCTATCCTCGTGCCTTTCTTTGCCCTCATCTTTGCAGGCCTCGGATTTTATCTCTACAAACAGCGGTATGTGGTGCATCCTGGTATATTCCATACTAGCTAAATACTAAAGGAAGTGACAGGTTTTCATGTCCAATGCTGATGTTGGAAAAAAGTTAGAAACCTGGATTTATGTAGATGTTTGTGCAGTAACAGCAAAAGGAAATGCACATCAAGACGAGGTGGATAGTACACTGTGGCCCACTTCCACAGCCTGCTTTACTGCAGGAAGGTTTCCTCGCTGAATGCAGTGGCTTCAAAGCATGATGCAATATAAGTCAACACATTACCACCCCATCAGACGGCAGCATGCGACAGCAGGTGTGAACACCTTCAAAATGATGTGTAACGTGCGACGTATGAGTGTAGGTTTGGTCTTAACTCAAACAGTCCACACACAAATAACCTGTGACAAATTCCGCTCTCATTATGTTCGTCACCAGTGAGCGGGCATAGAACTCCTCTGACTGATCTTTTTCAACAATAATTACTATTCTGCCTCATTTCCCTACTGCAGCTGTCCACACCACGATAATAGAGACACGTTTATTGGATTGGAAGGGGGAGACGTAATTGGGATACTGTCTCTCAACTAATATGCAACGTCCTTTTTTTTCCCTCTCTCTATCTCCAGGAAAACCGATAAAGCTCAGTACACAGGATGTTCTGTCCACGAGAACAACAACGGACAGGCCACTTTTGAGAATCCCATGTACAACACAAACACAAAAGCCGCTGAGGGGAAAGTTGTACGCTTTGACCCCAATCTCAACACCATCTGCACCATGGTTTGATGTCTGCCGAGTATGAGAGAGAGAGACAGAAGGAGAGAGAGACATACACATAAAGGGAGGATACAACTTCTCCTCGTTTCCTCACATGAATATATATTGACATATTTATATTTTTCTTGTTTCTGATGACGTACAACAAAGACACAGAATTGGTCAGAAATATAAAGCACACTTTCAGCAACACTTAACGCAGTTGCAATGGATCGTATTCAAAAGGTCAAAGGTTGAAGAGAGGGGGGGAAGGGTTCCACACCTTTCCAGATCTTCCCATAGTTCGGTGAAGAGAAGTGTTCTTTACACTCTGTGAGTGTTGGCTTTATGAATAAAAGGGCCTCTGGCATATAGATAAAATAGAGTATTTTATGCTCTGTAGTATAAATACAGAGGAGTTACTTCACAATGCCAAATGAAAAATTTAAACTTTTTCTTTTGAAGAATAAAGACCACATATGAACCCTTTTTAAAATGTTTGTCTAAGTCTCGTATTCATCCTGATTTAGAGATATTTCCTCTTATGGAGGTGAGGAGGCTCTCGACTATGAGTTGGTCAATGTAATATTAAGAGTCTATTTTCGAAGTAATGGAATGTGTGTGAGAGGAGATGAGGAAGTAGAGGAAAAAGCCCTTTGAATAGTGTCTGTGCTGTATTTCGTTCAATATGATATGGTCAGTTTTACCTCTTAATTGAGTGGTACCTCCTACTGGTGAAATATATGGCATGGGATTTAATTACTGAAGTGCAGTAGAATTTCTTTCGAGTGCCACCGGGAATGTTTGGGCTGTTATTGTTACGCTGCAGGCTCTCTGACAACAACATAGTAAATTTTCTTCACAAGAGATATCGTCGACATTAGGGTTTATCATCAAGTTGTGTGCCATGAATCTGTTTTTGACATAATTTGTTTAAATATGAGAGTTTAAATGGCTGATTAGTCTGAGATTCTAGTCGAAGCAAACTGTACTATAATTTCAGTATATTGCTCACTTGGGGCTCATCCATCTATTTAACCTGTTCTTAAGTTATTGAAACTGTTCTGAAAACTGATTTGTTTTAGGCATTTTTTTACAGTCTTCTCGTTTCCTGAAAGAACCAAATTTGGTGTGAATTAAACCCAAGCTCCGTGCCTGTGTATGTCAAGTATCTCAAAGTAGGAGCTCCTCAGTAAGTTATTTCAGGTTTTGTAGAATGACAGAGTTGAGAATATCTACAGCACACAGTACATACAGCTGGTCAGGTTTCCCAGAAGTTTATTTAAGCCTGGATGTCGGTAGATCAAAGTGAAATGATTGAGGTTGGATGAAGCTTGTTGTCTTGTTTAAGGTTGATAAAAGGGTTAGCGTACATCTGCCTTAGTTGAGCAGTGTTTGTGTTTCTATCATCCTTTTGGGAAACCGTGCCTTAGTGAGTATTTCCTTGATCCGTCCTCCTACTCTGAGACACTTGATGAATACACGGCCGTGGCCCATTTTATTGACACACACCGATACAAATGGTTATTTTAACGTCTTACTGAACCATCAGCTTCTGCCAACAAATGTACAGTACACATGGATAAATTTGCACACTTTAACATGAGCCACCATCATTATTGTCCTATCATCCGAGTCCATCCATATTTTAAAAAACGAGAAAATGAATTTGACCCTGTCATCACATTTCTACATCGTTGCAGTGCCTTCAATACTGTACGGGCATATGTTTGTAATCAAGACATAACATATATTGCATTAGTAAAACGTACATGGGTGTAATGTAACTGCACAGTTTGCAATGATTTAGCTGAGTGATATCAGCTCAGATGGTTTATCTTAGAAGAGGTGTTTGAACAGCAGCTCATTCTTTCATATCTGTGCATGTTGGCAAAAAGTGATCCAGTATAGCAACTGCTGCTATAGTACTTTGTACCACTATGTCGATTCCTGTCATTGCTGTTACATTTTGTACATTTATACAGTTTTGATACTGGTTTTGATTGGCATTCTTTGGCAAGATGTCTTGTGTTATCGATATGTAATATATTTTGCGAGTTCATATTTCTTATGGATGAGAAACTAAATGCATCTGGAAAAAAAAATATTATAAAGCAAGTCAGCCTCGCATACATCAGACTCTGGAGAAGAATGCTTTTAAATGTACCACACAATTGTTCCCATTAAAAAAAAAGAAAAACCTGTGTATATGAATATGTACATATGACAAGTTTTGTAAAGAGATATATTTTTTATGCAAATAAAGCATTTGTAAGTTATTGAATATGTTGTGTAAAATTTCACATGTAAATGTCATGTAAGATCAAAATTGGTTTTGTATTTTTTCTTTATCAGCAATGTATAAATCCTTAATTTATATATAAAATATAAAATAATGAAGTTCAATGTTGCTATTCTCTTTTATTAAAAGCGATGCCTCCGTTATCAAACTGCAGTATCTGCTACAGTATTTGCAGTGTAAGAGAATGTGTTGCGGTTTACTGAGCAGAGGGCTTTTATCGTTCAGTCTGCTGCTTCTCTCTGTTGCACCTTTACAGATTTTTAATGAGTTTTCCACTTGCTGACCACTGCTTGGTTTAGTCGAAATAAGCACTGATATGATCTCTCTGTCCAAGGGACACTGTTGATCTTTAAAGACTGCCTGTAGCAAAGCATGGTGGCCAGCAATCCTTGTTAACATTAACTGCTGTGAGCAAGAATACACCCTCAACCTTTAAAACGCATTTAAAAGTGAAGCGGTAGTATAATTTGACATCCCATCTTTTGCATCTCCAGACATTCGAGAGCAGACAGACTGCAGCATTAGCTACTCTAATTATACTTTGTCTCTGCTGTGATGTCACCTCAACCTGCCTCTCTGATGTTTAGTGCAGAAAAGTCACAAAATGAAGTGACATTTGAATGTACTTTACTTTTACATGCAAGATCATGTTCAAGAAGAACATAATTCACCATAATTCTACTGACAAATGACATGCATTTGTAACTGAACCTGTATAATTCCAGAAAACTGCAGGGGTTTGTCAAGGTTATCTTATTTAAAGTTGAATGTACTGTAGTTTGAGAAATGACAGAAAGGGGAAAGTCATTGGCCTGACATCATTGAAACAGTGAGACAGACTAAAGGTGGATAATTGGCACGGACTTGACAACATGAGGAGGTGGCCGTCTGTCAGGACATTATGTAACTGACCGAGATGAAGCTCATCGCAGCAATCAAAGTAGAGAGGATCGGCAAGGGAGTGTGACTGTGATCACAGAACGAAAAGGAAAGTATGAAGAGGCCCCTTAAAAATCCAAAAAGCATGCACTTGACTGGCAGGAACCGGTTTGATTTCAGACTCGGGTTAAGCACGTACTTTAAAGTCTAAGCCTGGGATTTGTGTATGGATTAGAAATATTTGCCAGAAGGATTTTCCATTGAAGAAACTCCGAAGCTTCATCAAGCAGATTTCACCCAAAGGGGTGGTGATGTAATGTAAGCTAGTGCGAGGCTGAGATGTCAAGTCGTGGTGTTTATTCAGTCATGGTGCAAGCTCTTTAAATAGCAATACACTAATAGTAACACCTTCTAACTTTGACCCCCCTGTTGTTTTTAGAACATATATAAATTCATCCAATTTCTACGTTGTGAAAACCCTTGTCCTGATGTTCAACAGTGGGCTTCTGCTGCAGTTTGTACCATGTCATCCTTAAAAAACATGCTCAGTTGAGATCCGGCGACTGAGCAGGTTAGTGTGAGGTTAAGCTGATTTCACTGTGGTTTTCATAGAGGCCTTCGTGGTGTGTTGGTGTGGGCATGTGCCTGCTGGAGAAAATCAATTTTCAGAGGTGCATGCGCGGCTACAATGAAGGGATGTTCCCGGCTGCCTCTGATGTTCAGATACCCCCGTGGCATTCCTCCACTTTCATCGAGGGACTCGGAATCAAATCGCTCCACACAACATCGACAGCCAGCAATATTGACACATTGCATGATAGTAGGAAGCACTTGCGGTGTTGTAAATAATAGTAGTTCTCTTATCGATCGATTGAGCATTGTTCATTGAAGCCTCTAACATGTAGACTATTTCAATCCTTTTCTTGCAGATGTTTTGAACTCGTTGGTTTCCTTTCTTAAGTGTGTCAAAGCATAACGAGTTGTTTGGACCTTCACTGTTTTTTTGGCTCCAATATGCTGGATTGTCAGTTGATTTAACTAGCTTCTCTTTAGCTGCTTATTACAGCCTTTCACTAATGAGCAATTTTCAACTAATCTGCTCTCACTGGCCAGATGTCCTCAGGGTGGTGGAATGTTCTTGAGACAGATGGGATGCTGTTGAGAAAGGAAAAGCCCCAGGAAATATCCATTGAGACACTTAAATGCAGGTAAAGCTAACTGAATGTCTTAATTGTCTTAGGATTTAAAAATGTTTTTGTTAATTTTGTTAACTATGCTCAGCGTTTTCCTCCAAACATATTTGACTACAGAAATGGGCTTTTAATCCATTACGATCTGACAGCTTTTTAAGAGCACACATTCCTAATGAGGCGCACACTGAATAGAAGCATTTTCTCTGCTCATAACAATGAAATTCATGTCTTGGAAAATAGACTGGGATTTAATATTATGTAGAACAGTTACCCAGAGCGGGTCCTAGAAGAGTTATATAGCTTAATATACTCTTTTGAATCTTAAACGTGGATGAATAATGTAAATTCCTCCATAAACATTTCAGCAAAATTACTATTTGAACCCACAGTTTGATCACATGGGTATTAGGAAATCGCCCACAGTACATTTGATGGGGGAAGTCTCCGGTTGATTGAAGCATGTTAAACTGAGGTCAGTGAGCACTATCATCATGAAAGTAAGTGAGGGGGCGAGTCATGTTTCTTTTTTGATGCAATTGTGTTGCTACATTTCTCAAAAAGCAACCGTATGCTGTGTAGCGCTAAGGGGGAACTTTATGCAGAAATGAGATGTGATATTGGTAAACATGTTTCCTTTAGTGTATAATCACCTGAAGATGAGAGTTGTTGTGTAATTGCATCATTAGAATGATACGCATATCCTGTCTTGTCTTTTTAATATTCTGTTTGTTATCCGATGTGTGTCCACACTTAACACTTCAATGCAAACTGCCTGATCCAACAGAGCTACGTGTTCACGATGGATGGATGCATTCCATTTACTATAAATTCTTCACAATAAAAGTCCCTGTTATTTCACTGTTTAAAAACGTTCCATTTGAAGCAGCAAAATCAAGAAATGGGAGGTTTTCTTTAGCAGTAACTTGACTCAGACAGCGGGTCTCAGCTGGCTCTCAGCTCCGGTTTTCTTCATCTCTTCCGTTTGCTCAGCAGAGGAACTCCCATGCGGTAGAAAGATGGTGCGAGACCCATGTTTGATAAATTGTCAAGATTGTGCCAACATGCTGTCCACACCTCGATGAGACCGGAGCTCAAAGCGAGCCAGCCCACCTCGGCATGCGGTCTGGCTCATCAGATCTCGGAGCGTGCAGACTTGACAGTTAATGCGTCCCGGCTTGATATAGGATGACAATGTTGCATTAAAATGACAAGTGACATGGTCTTAGATATGTCTATCTATTTGTTGTTGTCACTGTGAGGTTGCTAGGCAACCAGCAGACACACCAAAGAGCTAGTGTTTCCAATTAGAAACAGCAGATATTAAACACAACTTGTCATGTATACACTTCTTTTTGAATGGCTTAAACAAACAAGGCGAGCATGTTAATAGGTGGGCATTAGAGGTTCTAGTAGGTGGGTTTTAGATCCTTTGGACAGCACCGAGGCTAGTTTCTCCCTGTTTTCAGTCTTCATGTGAAGCTAAAACAACCGGATGCCAGCTGTAGTTTCATATTTAGCGTACAGATAGTGGTATTGATCTTCTCTCTGCAAGAAAACAAATACGTTTTTTCTTCTCCAAATATCAAACTATTCCCTTTCCTGTTTTTTCAGTGTTTAAAAATACAACTTGAAGATCAATGAATCTGTAAAAGACCCATAAATAGATGCGTGGATGTAAGGTGACAGTCAAAACAAACGGCATTTAGCTGGATTGCATGTCAACACCATCACTGACACTCGTCTTGTATCCATCACAATCAATCACAATCAGAAACAATTACTGTACCTGGCAGTTACTATGGGAGGAATCTCTTTAGGTGCTGTAGAGACACATTGTCAATTCACATCATTTCTCAGCACATACACATCCCGCCTACTATAAATAGCATCCAAACGTGGGGAGGTTGACAGATCTGGGCTTAAGGCTTGATAAGATGATAACACAACATTCATTTTTTTTTTTAAACCCAATGCAAAATCATTACAAATAATACCTTAAAGGTGGATTTCAAAAACCAGCCTGGAGCCAGGTCAGCCATATGACCTTGATATACTGTACACAGTGTGAACACTAAAGCTCGACACATGACATCTTTGATTTAATTGCTCACAGGGTGTCTAATTTAATGGCCCCCCGTCTTCAGCAATTAATTGTGGACATTTTCTAATGCATTTTGACACACTCCTGAAGGAAGCAGAAATGTGAAACAAGTGGCCGCTCACAACAGATTTTCTTTCTTGTTCTTTGGAGAGAAAAAAAATGCTTTTGACCAGCAAATCACATCCGTCACAAACGACATTCTTCACTGCGGAAAATCACTTCTCCCACAAGGCAAATCCTTAAGACATCAAATTGAAGCTGGTAATGTACTCATCCGTGTGGAGGATGAGCCTTACGAAGGACACGAGTGCGGGTTTAAAAACACATGGCACATTATTGTAATTTCATCAAATCTCAAATCCTCAATCACGGCAGTGATAACAACCTCCTCCGCTCCCCCTGAGGAAAATCCAGAGAATAAAAAGAGAAGCCCACAACAGAACGGAGCTGCCCGCTTTTGATCATTTCGGCTTGTGAGTGAATTATTGGGCTTCATATTTGAAACAACACGCGTGATATTTTATTCAGGGGACCAGAGCTACTGAACAGCATTTCTTGAACTGATATTTTGTTAATACAACAACAGAAACAAACAGAGAATATATATCTCACTGGCTTTATGTGGAGCCGTAATTGAAAGGCAGTTTGAAAACACCAAGAAGCGCTTTTATTTTGCGAGAGGCTTTACAGTGAACTTGGTTTTATGGTGGCGTTAAGTGCTGCATATTTACAGCATGCAGTCGTACAGTTTGTATTTAGAAACCAGGAACATCAAAGCAAATACAATAAAAAAATCTGATTTATTCAAACACTCTGCCTTGATGGATCGAATCAGTGATGCACTCTCTGATTTGTCTCTCTCACGGATGGCCATTAAAAAACGTTTCCTGTCTTTGAATATCAGATAATACGCCCTTTACGTTCACCTACATAAAGTACCTGGCATACAAGGACACACTGAAAAAATATGGTCACTGATTTATACTGCAACATTTTGAGAGACACGGGCGGGGACAATCCAGCCATGAATTAATATGTGACATTTCATCTTGTCGATGAATATTTGGGCATGATGTACAACCTCTCAGTTAAGGACTGCGTTATAAATCAAAGGACATTGACATTTTGTGATTTGTTATTGTGCATGTTTTGCAGGAAGTGGAACTCATTTCTGCATAAAAACCCGAGAGGAGGGGAAAGTGCCACATATGATGCTATCTGAGCAGATGATTGAGCACATTTGTCCTGCGAGGAATAATCACATGGTCGTCTGCTGATGTTAATGTGTCACAGGGGCGCCCGCAGCGCCTTCTGAAAGAGGACAGCTTAAGTCATCTGTTACCCAGCGAGAGAAGTCGCGGCTGTGCATGGCGGGGATTTGTGTCCTTTTAGTGGCGAGTCTAAGCACAGGTTTATTTATTTAAGTATTTGGGTGGTAAGCGTTTCCCTTCTCTAGCTCCATTCTGTGTTTGGGGGAACTAATCGTGAACTTCACTACGCCACGGTGGGAAGAGAGGCACTACTTGTGGTGTGTGAGTGGCTGTTAGGGATGATGTGTAATTTTGGTATCAAGGTTCACTGGATGTGTGTGGTTTTTGGATGCCTTCCTACTCAGGATAGGTCAAAACCGCAAAAGCACTGAGGCGCAGCTGCATCCTGGTATTCAAGAGCAGTTTGCATTCTTTTTTTGTGGATAATGTGGCAGGTTTCATCTGTAAGTAGACAAATTGCTTATGCAATAAAACAGACATTTTTAATTGTAGCTGTTTACTGTACATAATGACTTTGTGTCATGTTGCTTGCATGCACATAATACACAAAGTGAGGAGGCAGCAAGGTTTTTCTTCAGCTGTCAGAAACTGTTTGATAAATGACCCAAACTGTCCCTGCAGTCTGCCGCCACTTCTGTTTGACGTTTTGCTAAAGTTTGGTGAGCCGCCTCTTTGGACCGGAGCAACACTGTAAGAACATGTGTCATCTCGTCCCAATCTAATTCAGTGCCATCTATTGACTTATGGCTGTCTTTCAAATCCTACACAAGGACATTGGATTCCTCTTAGCTTACACTTTTCCTTCTACATCAGACTTGGCTGCTGCACACATTTATCAGAGCTGACTGCTTTATAAAGGAAAGAAAGATCCGGATGGCCATGACTAACGTTAGTCCCGTTATTGTCCATTCCCTATTCCCTAACGTGTGGCATCAGGCCACACATTTTCAAAGAGTGAAAGGTCACTCCTGAGCTTTGAGCCATCGTCTGGTTTTGCACCATTTACTATCGATTCGCACAATTGAAGCCATATAACGAAGGTCACTAGAAAATAATTTTAAAGTCATAATCAGATCTATACAGTTTGCTCCTGCTGCTGAATCTCATATAGTACAGCTTTTAACAGCTGCCTTTTTACTGCTGGAACCACGTTCTTCGAGAGCAAAACACGCAGCCTGCTGAGAAACAGTTGCATTATGCAGCATGTTTGAAAATGGGATGGGATACAAAGATATGTGAAATATGTAGTGTGACACAAACAAATCTGTGCGATGTTTTTAGCTGAAAGGGCTTTGTAAATATAAAGAAACCGCACACGTATTTTTGTATTTTCAGCGAGTGAGACTTTATCGACATTCACTTTGCAGATGCAAACACGAATATGTTATATATGAATGTGTGAAGACATGCTGTTTAATTCTCATCACCCTGAAAGAGGTGTATAGTAATACAGAAGAAGAAAAATCTCTGTTCCAAGGGGAGGATTTTTTCTCTCGGGAGCTGCAGGTGTCCTGCTATTGTTGCCTCACAGCTGGCACAAACTGTCGTTACAAAATTATAATGAAAAGATGTTGTTCTGTAGCTGCACTGGCCTTCATCCTCTGCTCTGCTAACAGACCAATGTTGTCATCACTTTATTTATTCTTATTTCCTTCCATGTCTGGTTGTTGAGCTACAATCCAACCAATGAAAAGCTCATAAGAAGTTGATGAGTATGTCTGTATCGTGAACATATTTCAGTCCACTCTTCTGGCCAGGTTGCCATGGAGTTTCAAGAGGATTAGTACCTTTCAGGAAGGTTATGTTTTTGATTTGTTTCTCAGCAAGATTATGGAAACAATGCTTGCCCGATTTTCCTGAAACTGCATGAATGGCCCAAGGAAGAAACCATGAAGTTGTATTTCTTTTATTATTTTTCCTTGTTCCTATTGATTTTTGTGAGCACCTGATTTTTTGTGGAGTTCTTCCACAAGGTCAAAAATTGCAGTGTGTCGTAGTGTAAAATATGATATCTCTGGAAAGTTGAAGTGACTTATTCCATTTATAAGCTTCCCAATCAGTTATTTTGTGACTCTCCAATAGTCAAGAACGTTATAGAGTTAACAGGGGCTTTGACCCTGTTAACTACGTAACAATGTATTTACATGACTTAATAAGAAAGAAAGTAAAAGCTCAGGGAAAAAACCTTAATGTAGGCATTATTTATTTAGAGTAATACACAAAAACCTCCATGAGGTCTGATCACATTGGATTGATAGTGGTTTAGCAATTACATTCTCGAACCAATGAGATAACAAAGCATAGCATTCCATACAATATCTGTCTTGTGAAGAAAAAAGTGATATAAACAACTCCGTTGCTTCGGATAAGAAGAAGACTGAGAACATGGATTTCCAGGGCTTTAATATCAACAGCTGCAGGGTTTAGCACCGTCACTCAAACGGAGCAAAGCAGACACCACTCATTTGAGTTAATATACAATTTATGTTATAACCTTTCTATAAATGAGCTGAATGAACTGAATAATTGAGGAAATGAAAAGCGATCTCTATTGCAAGGTTTTCATCTAGCAGTAGCCTTCAGATAAAAAAAATTCCCCAGTCAGACGAATGTTCAAACTCCCATATTTGAGTTTATTAACCAAGCAAGCTGTGTCATCAAGCCGAAAGAGGAACAAGCTGACATTTGACCGCTGGATGGTGGCAGCGGTGGTTCCTCTTGTCAAGAGCCGTACCAGCAATGAAATGCCACTGTCAGTTATTGTTCTGTGGTCGTCATGGCTTGAAATCCATTTTCTCTGTTTGAATACATTCTGTCAGGGAAGAAAAGGCCCAAAATGAAAACTTCTCTGCCCAGTTTGTGACAGGGAGCATCTGACAGCAAATGGCTACATGTCCGTCCATCTGTCCTTGGACTACCCACTGTCTCTCACAATGCCTTCATTTTCCTTTACTGCACGATGACATTCCTCCTATAGCCCCGATCGTCTGTCAGATTGGACTGCAGACTGTTATTGTCATGACGCATCAATTTTATTCATGGAGCCTAATATCACAAATTACCATCTTATGTCAGGCAGCCACACACTTTACTGATGCATTGATTTGTCCTTTGCCTAAGAATACCACATTCCACATGATTTTAATAATACTGCAAGCTGTTTGCTCATTAGGTTTCTGGACATAAGACAAATAGTCCATTCCCTGCCTTGCATGAAGAGAGAGACATTATGAAACCCTTGTCTTTCATCCCTGTCTTTCAGAAAACATGTTCTCTCTTTCCTGCAAAACCCATGTTGGTTTCTATAGTGACACTACATAAACAGCTATCATAGGTTTGGCAAAGTATTTTAATTATCAGTTCATCCCATCAATTTGTTGACACTCTTTCCACCTAAAATATCAGCATTAGCAGATACGGCTGCAGCGGGAATACGTTAGAAGGAGAGGACTTTTCCATGGCGACGCTTGCTTTGGACCCTGAGGGATTTCATAGAGCTCCGGCCTACATTTGACCTGGCAGCATGCACCCAGCCTGTCAGACACTGCCGTGGCTTCGAAGGAATGTCCCCTTCTTTCATGGCATCATGACGCTCCACTCCAACGCAGCGCCAGCATCCCAACATCGTCAGAAAAGTAAGCAGTCGGAATCAGATCCATCCGTACTCTAATTAACGGCTGAGGCTCTGCAGTGAAAATGCAGACTTTTTTCATGTTTGAATGAAGAAACACAAAAAAGAGGGTAATAAAATCAGATGCTTGTTAAATTAAGTCAGTGGAGTCAAAATTCTTACTAAAACAGGATGTCTTATTTAAATCCAGTAAATGAATTCAGTTTTTCCGAAGTTGCAGTCCCTAAATTAAACAAAACTGTTTCATCGTTGGAAGCCAGATCTCAAAGCACTTCCAGATCTATCCAAGAAACCGATCAAGTCAAAATAATTGGAGCGTAAGTGGATACTTGATGTCGGCGATGCCTTAAAACTGTCACAAAGCTCCGGGTCTCGGTCACTAGTTTGTGTTAGGCTCAATTAACTTGAAACAACTTGAAAAATTCAATTTTGGATGGGAGCAGGGTGTTGTTGTGTAAACATGCGATGTGGATGAATGCAATAATGACTTTCATTATCCATGCACGTGTTATTACATATCCCAGTTTTGTTGATCAAAGTACTATGATGGTGTGGCAGCTTAATTTAGAGTAAAATCAGTAAAAATGAATCCTACATGAGCTAGAAAGAAAGGATTGCTGAAAGCCAACAGCATTTGTACACATATATTGCCTTTAACTTGTCCTAAAACAGGTTTTTATTGATTGTACAACTGCTGGCTGGAAATCTGTTTAATTGAAGCACTATAATCGTCTTTCTCCACGATGGTAGGAAGCGTTGCAGCTTTATATATGATGTATGTTTGTAGGCCAACCCTGGAATTTAGCACGGCACTGGTTCCATCCACAAAAAGCCAGTGGGATTTTTTCACCTGATTTTTGCAGAAAGAAAATCTTTTTTGCAGTAAGCAAATTTATGATAATAACACATTATTCAGCAAGATAATCTTCACAAATGAACACCATTTTCATGATTTTTGAACCGTAAATACACCAGAAGTTAAAAGTTAACAAACTACACCACAGTGTGAGGATACACAACAAGGCTGTAAAGGCACTGGTGATGTTTTGTAGTTTCATTTAGCCTCTTGTTAGCAAACACCAGAGGTGTATGTACCGGTGTATTCAATATCGTAGCATGTGTTAACCACAGACTTTATTTCAGGAATCAAACCAAAAACCCATTAAATAATGATAGAATTAGAGGCAAAGCAACTTGTAGTGTTAACGCATTGAAGGACTCGTCCCTGCACTTCTCTATTCGTTAATCTGCTAAGGAAAAGAGACAAATGCCTTGAAGGGATAATTGTGGGGCTAGCCAGATATCTGACGGGGCGTAGGCTGTGAGGTTACCGCAGGCACACAGTGTTGTGAAGCTTATGTTTATGCTTCAGCTTAAACCCATGTAGTTGAACTGTATGCTAGCCAGTAGAGACGCTTTAATGCTGCCATGTTGGAGACAGAAACAACTATGGAGGAGGCGGTTGACTGGTGTTTCCCCGTCTGTGTTTACCTGGAACTGAACCAACCCCTAACCCTAGGGCCGCTATCATTTTAACAGGAGGGAAACACTATTTAATGGGGGAACCGATTTCAACATAACACCCCAATCCCCAGCAACTAGCGCCATGGGCACGGAAGCGTCTGCTCTGGTCTGAGGACAGTTTTCTAATTAGCCTTGAGACAATAATGATTAGCTTGGCTTCTGACAGCTCACTCTTGCTACTTAGTGAACTGGGCTCAAAGTAAACTTGTGTTTTGCCATGATCGTTTTTAAAGCAAATACATAATGAAATGTTTGATTTATTTCATTATCACCAGACGTTACACCTGTGTGTTTGGTTACACCTGCTGTATTATGTGTCTCACTGTAATGGCATTATTTAAAACAGGGTCAGTGAGTTTATTTATTTCACAGGCAGAGTAGACATCTTAATTTCCCTTTAATATGTTTATTTCGGAGACAAATTGACGGAGCCCCAGGAGAAAAAAGGGGAGCATTTGAGTGAATGTGGTTTAGATATGCGTGCAACTGTGCATGTTGATGATATGCAATCAATTAAGCTCCTTGTTGAATACATTTAGATGGAAGTTTCTTGGAGATTATTGATAATTCAGTAATGGAGTGCTCATTGTAGAAACCGCTAATGTTAAGTCTGACTCTAATAAAGATGAATTCCTCTGCAGTGTTGTGCTCTCTGTTACAGTTGAGTAATATATTAAATCAACTATGGATAACAGCCATTTATTCACTTAATTATGTCCATTGACTTAGATGGACTGCAGCTGTGTCTTTTGTATCACACTCATTTGCTAAACAAGATAATACAAGTCATTCCGGAAACCAGTGCGATGCTGATTTGGCCCTGGTAGTAAGTCAAAATGTTGTCTGATGTCAGGATTGTTAATTTTACTGAAATGATACTCCTTGCGTGACACAGCTGGGCTAGCTGATATTAAATGGATCTCAGTGCAGCCTGTCTCATTATTTACAGTAACACATGCCGTCCCAGTGTGTACTGTGAGCCATTGTGGACCTCGTCCATCAGCCACACACCCTGCTGGAGTTCTACATTAGCAGCTTCAGGAGGGTTGTAAATTAGAAATGAAGAGGCATGTAGTGGCACAGACCTCCAGACCGGCACCGGGGCTCTCTGAGGCCCCACACGAGGCCCCCATTTCAATCCTCCAAATATATCCTTCTGCGGCCACGTCTGGCCACGAAGCAGTAATTCACGACTGCATGCAGTGGAAAGAGAGACTCGCATGATTGCTACATCTCTCCTCCTCCAGTGACACCAGAACATTCCCTACTGTGATCCTCAGTCCCAGAAGCCCCAAAGAGCATCGTAGCAGTCTGACAAAACAGAGCTGTCACAGTCTGTCTGCACCGAGACAGAGAACAGACTCTTAATATTTATCTCCTTTCTTTATTGCATATCTATCTATCCATCAATATATCCGTCTGTCTTTCCCTCCGCCCAGCCATCTGTCTGTCTGTTCGTCCGCCCACACGCGTGTCTTCCTTTTCTTCACTACACTGTACTGATTGCAAAGCCCCTTTAGGGAGATTTGTAATACTTGGCTAAATCAAATCGACGTCTCTCCTTCCATGTTTTCCCTTTCTTCCTCGTATCTCTTCCCTCCCTCCATCCTGGGTATCACGGTCTGGACACCGCTCTCAGCTCCGCACACATTCTGCTCCATGTGGCTTCGGCCTCATGTGTTGCTCGTGTTTGGACAGCGCCGAGACAATTAGATCCGTGTTGAATGCAGCTTCACACTGGGCTTCACACTGATTGGTGTGTCAACACAGGCCCGGAGTTCAACTGCCTGCTCAAATGTGACTCTGTTTGTTGTGCCATCCGTTCAAATCTGCCTAGATCTCACGGACAGGTGAGAGCAAGCTCATCAGATTTGAGCAGGCGGTTTAAATCCAGTTGGTGTTGACTGACGCACCAATCGGCAGAGAACAGAGTGAGAATGTGTATTTGTCTCAGAAAAGCTGTCCGTCCCTTCAAATGCGTTCATTCTGTTTATTGTGTGTCATGTCGTTATTTTGTTCCTCTGTTTGAAATGATTCTTTATGTTGTGCTGTCCAAACAGGAAGAACAATGTTTCCTTTTTGTTTTAGCAACATGTCACATGTAGATGTAGAGAAGGACTTGATCCAGCAGTTAAAATGAAGAGGCAGCTGGTTTAAGGAGGCTCTCCGGAGGATTGGGTTGCTACTGGTTGGTTGGGGAGGTGACAGCATTGAAGGGGGAAAGTCGCAACCAAATCACTGCAATTAGTGGCAGAAGCACAGGAGACTAGTGCCCCCCAGTGTTTGCTTGATTTATGATTAGTGTCTGTATGCTGCTGTGAAATGATTGGATTAGAAATTCTATTATCCGTGATGTGCATTGATCCAGTGCATTTGGAGTTTACTTTTTTTGGCACCAGCATAGCATGAAACCTTAACTTTAACTGCTGATACAATTTTTTATTTCAGAAATCATTAGTATGTGTCCTCTACAGTTCATTCTGTTTTCACTCAAAACCAGGCAGAGTTGCTGAGTGTTTGTACATGATGCAGGAGGCCTATCGGACTTGGTGGTTCAGAACAGCAGAAGAGGCTGGAATGCCATCTAGAGGTCAACTAGCTAATTTTTGTTATGTACAGTGGTGAAAGAAGTACTCAAATAATTGACTCAAGTACCAATAATCAAAACTGTTCTGCAGAAAAAGGTCCATGTGACTGATTCATATGATTATTTATGTCACTATTAGATTATTACTGATGCATCGGTGTTCAAGCAGAATGTAACTGTTGTTGGTGGAACTAGTTTTTACTTCTATATTTACAGTCCAGGTAGTTTAGTCCAGTGGTTCCCAAACTCAAGGTCAGGCGCTACGATTTCCAATCTATAAAGATACAGCATAAAATGGAAATACTCAAGTACCTCAACATTTTAGAAACATTTCTTGTTTTCCCCTACTAGTTAGGTATCACATGCATAATCCCTTTAATATCAGATTTAAACACGGACTGTTTAGGGTAATCAATTTGAATCAAGACCAAGAAGTGGAAATGACAGTTTACTTGCGCTATTTATTTTTTTCATAGAAACATTTAAAGGATTCAAGCTGGACTCGTTTCTCATTCAGGGATGAAGTCTTCATTATATCCCTTTCAGAGGCGATTCACCACGGAGAAGCACTAAGACAGTATTGGCCTACATTACTTCATGTATTTTCTGCATACGGTACGTCTTTAGGTATTCTTCCTCGCCGTGACTCAATACCCATAATCCCTTTGTGTAGGTTGCATTGATGGCGTGCATCATTCATTGGCGTCCCCGTCACTAGATGGTTTCCTCTGGCAGATTGTTAACGTGTAACCGAGATGAGACGGTTTTCCTGACTTCCCAGGATTACACAGGCTGCCGTTGTGCTGCATTTGTCTCTTTCTGCAATACAGGATCAAATGTTACTGGCTTATCACACACAGCAGGCTAATGGTATACCATTACAGGAAATATAAATGTTAAACACACCTTTGTTAAAGTGTGTGAAAGCTCCAGTATTCACTTGTTCTAAAAGCCAGTGTAGATCAGCCTTCCTGAAAGAAAAAAGGTAGAGACATGATTTGCTCTGACAAAGTGCCAGCCTGGTTGGTTTAATGGCATTTTAAGAACTCCATCCGACTATCCCATTGAGCCTAATGAGGGATACATCCCTTCCCCTGAAGCTAAAGTCCTGTCGCTGTGGGAACCAGCTGATAACAGGTAGACTTTGCCCTGAAGGGGGGAACCAACACAACAGGAAGGGCAGCGGAGCAGATTCCTGGCCGGCACAGCAGAGGTAAGACACGTTAGAATGGACTAGAGAGGTAATGAATTGATGGTCAGGCAGCAGTTGATCACTTGTTGAAAAACATGAGGGGTACTTGTCAAAGTGCGTCATTCTTCATATCTCAAAAGAGATGTTCCAGCCTTTGGAGCGAAGTAACAGAACAGAAAGTAACAGTGTTACAGAACAGAAACAGAGTTCACTTCCTCTCATTCAAATATGTGAAAATATGTTTTGACTATTAATCTCCACGGTGTCAGTCACAGCTTTGAGTTTTAGGAATTAAGTTAAGGAAGCCGCAGTACTCGACGTGTGTTTTTAGGGGACAAATAATTTATCACTGCCACAAGTTCAAACACCATTACCAATTACTGATTATAGGAACGTATATTGTTAATGATTAAATAATAGCATGGCAGTTACTGATCTGCAGTCAGATTATGGCTTTACTGAAGTTTCATATCATACAGAATTGGTCATTGTGCAGCTAATTAGGACTCTGTGTCTTTAATGACTAATTCAAAACCAGGGACTTCAAAAGGAATCACTTACTCATGTCTTCTCTCTTTATCTCTCTCTCTCTATATATATATATATATATATATATATATGAAATAGAATGCTAAGTTAAATGTCTGTCCTGATGACAACTGAATATCCTCAGCTGGCAATTAACCACAACCTAGTTGGTCATTAAATATACATACAGCTCTATTAAATGGATGCTTAAGGCCATAATTATGGACGTTAGTCACAGATGGCTCTTGTGTTTGTGTGATGCATCATTTCGTAATTACCCATTTATTTGTTCCACTCTGACATAGGCCCATTTGCCAAATTAATATCACTGATGAAAGCGCTGACGCCGTTTAAAAGGATGCTTTTGTGGTCTCAGTCATGACCTTAACCTTCCCGTATGTCCGACGTGTCTTCTCTGTCACTGTTGATGCAAAGACCTGATAACTTTTGGCGGCATGGACCAGACTAAAGGCATCAGCAAGGAAGGTTCTGGACCCCGTCCCCCTCCGTACAACACTGAGGACTATGGACAGAGTTCTTACACAGGGATGAGCTATCAGGTTGGTGGCAAAACTGGAACATTTCTGTAAGCCTCAAGTGGAGAAAGAGGAAAGAGGTTGTATGCTAAAGCTATGTTGTTGTTTTCCTATTGATTTTACATTTAATGTCCAACTATTAATACAGCAAACGTGAGTTGAATCACACACCAGCTTTTGTTACGGGATCGTCCTCAAACCTTACAACAAGCACTCTTTGCACATTTGATTCCACTGATGTTTCACTGATGCACTAACAGCACTAATTATTTGATGTTTTTCATAATTCCTGTTCTGCACGTGTTGCTCGAACTACCTGTGTTGTGTTGTTGGTTTGGCTGAGTCAGGTGGGGAATGGGAACGTTGCAGTGGTCTCCCCTCCTGGCAGCTATGATAACATGGTCCATCCCGAGGCCATGGCAGAAGGAGGAGGCAACCAGCAGGATAGTCAACCTCCACCCGACTATTTCCAGGGCTTAGAGGAGAGCGTCTTCAGTGACGCCGCCATAAGAAGAGGTGAGGCCTAGAAGAAAGGGAGGCCGGGGCCGAGGGAGAAAACTATACACGAGAGAAACCAATTTGTTTTGGTCAGAGCTGGAAAAGGGATAAACAATATAAACTCCCACATTTGCTTTGCAGTGTTTCCTTGAAATTGATATGAAATTGAAAAGTGTTCCCTGATCTCTGCTGTGTTTTGTATCTCAGCACCTCCCACGCAATACAAATCATTTTATATGAGAGCTTGTTTAGTGAAAACAGAACAATTTCTAAATGGTGTGCAGCATGAACAACCCTGGCTGCCTGTCTGTTTTGCACTGGCAGATCAGGGTTTTTTTTATGTTGTCTGTCTGTCTACCTGTCTCATCTCGCTGTCTTTCTCTCTTAACAGGTTTCATAAGGAAAGTCTACTTGACCTTGATGATTCAGCTGCTGGGGACTGTTGGGATCATCTGTGCTTTTCTTTACTGGTGAGACACCGTTACTCGAGGGAATTTCTTTTCCAAAAAAAGAGATGTCAGGCACCTGTCTATCAATACACATTTAGTGTCGTGTGTCAGCGTGTAAGAGCACCCAACATCATTCAGGAGCACAAGTACCAACGTTGTTCCCTGCAAAAAAAAGGTTTGAGCTACAACCCAGCATGACTTAAATCACCACAAACACACAAGGCCAGACAGGACGCTGTAGAATAAAAGGGCATCTCCGCCACATAATAATGTTTTGCTCGCAGTCGTTTGAAAGCTTTATATGTTGTGTATAATAGATGTGGTATAACGCGGCTACAGTAATTTCTTTTCATAAATTGTATCCGGCTCCCATGTGCACATTGCTCTGTCCTCTGTTAATATTTAATACAATCATTCTATTGCCTCTATCAAATAAATGGTGCCTCTATTAAACACTGCTCCCTCCCCCTCTGCCTTCTTCCAACAGGGAGGATCTCAGGAGCTGGACGTGGGACAACACCTGGTTCTCCTACGCCATGATGTAAGCGAGATTTTCTCCACGCCGCACACTTTCTTGCTTTTAACAGTTCGACCGGCCACAAATCTGCCGTCGGTGACTTACCTAAATGAAAATGTCGCTCAGGGAAATCCATAGAGCTAAATCACAAACCGCCCGTCACGTTACCCCATTCTGATTCCTAATCCAGGGAACCGACAGCTACACGGCATAAATAATGCACTCACTGAATTCAGATATTGAACATAGTGCTTTTTTTTCTCTTCCCCTGTTTTATAGCCTTTTTATTTGCTATTTACGATACACTCTATATTCTCTGTGAAATAGGACGGTGGTGATGGTGCTCATCTTGGCCTTGTCCTGCTGTGACAATCTCCGTCGTCGAGTCCCCCTCAATTTCATCGCCCTGGGCGTGTTTGTGAGTAGACCCAGTACCAGCCAGGCATCAAATTAAACCCACAGCACACCTGCTCTATTTCACTGGGGTTTTGTTTTTTTTGGTCATGTATTTACTTTCCATTTGTCTCTCCCTCCCTCCATCTCAGACTGCTGCAGAGGGCATGATGCTCGGATCCGTGGCAGCGTGAGTGTTTGTTTCCAGGGATGAATCCCCACCTGATGCTGACTCATTTACAAAATAATGACCCTATTTGACCCACATCTGATGATGCAAGCGATGAAGCCATCAAACCTCATAAGATGTTATCATTGCTGGTTTACCAAATTAAAAAGCACATGCAATCACATTCTCTGGCATTCAGGCGAAAGATAAATCCCAAGCATCACAAATTGTTCGCGACCAATTTGCCCGCACCAGTGTCCTTGTAAACACCTTTTCCTTTTCCGTCTCTGAGACATTTGCTCTTATACGAGCCTGTCACTCTGACAGTCAAGGCATCAGTTGAAGCCTGACTATCAATAATATATTCAAATTACCACATTTATGGAATATTGCCATAACTGAAGCTGATATGAAATGAACATGCATTATGCCATCCACGTCCAGAGGGGGTCCTCGCTCATCACTGGAGTCACGACACATAATACGGACTACGACATTAAAAAAAGATCATACTTCTCATAAGAACGTAATGTTTCCCCTTTAGGAGAGAGGAGAACCCTACTGTTCATGTATCCACCGTGCCCGCTCACTAGTTTGACACCATACTATGGGGTGCCTGTCTCACTGCATATGTGTTTGATATTTCGGTCTGCAGGTTCTTTGATGCAGAAGCAGTTCTGTGGGCTGTGGGGGCAACAGCGCTGGTGTCCTTCGCCTTGACTCTGTTTGCTATGCAGTCAAAGGTAAGATCTGTCACACTCTCTGAGCTCAGTTTGCAGTGCAGCCAAAAGTGAAATTTCATAAACTGCGGCTTTATTATGCAGCCAGTGGTGAATGTCCATATACTGAGCTGTGTCTCCTGTGCAGTCGGAGGAAAAGTGGTGAACGGAGCTGTCGGCAAGTTTCCCCCATGCAGTGTTTGCTATATACGGTCACCGGCAAAGGTTCAAAACTGTCCAGGCAAATCTATGATTTACTGCTGAGATCGGCGTATTTGTCCATCAAGTTAATTCCTTCTGTCCAGTGGTGGGACAAAGTTAAACCTCTGGGCTGTCATCATGCTGGCTCAAGCTACCGTAAACCTTGCGTTCTGAAATGGCCTGGAGCCTTTCGTTACCTGCTAAATCCTCTCTCTTCATTTTTTGTCTTTCTTATCCACGAACTGTCTATAAAAGCAAAAAGCTCCAATTTGAATCCTTAAAAGACATGATGCTCTTTCAGATAGTCTATTTTAAGATTGAAAATACACTTACAATCTGAAACAGTAACTTGAACAGCTCTTCATATATATAAGTCGACCCTGATGTAGATTCTCCACCGCATTATATGTTATTGTATTTTATTCTATTTAAAAAGAACTTGCACAGTGTTGTTTCTCAAATAAGTCACTTGGTTCATATAAAATAACTGCATGCTTGCATTAGTGACATTTAATACAAGTTGTGATGCTTTGTTAGCAAGAGTCAATGTGCACAAGTGAGGAGACCTTTTCGAGAATCACTTCATTGACAGTTCAAAAATAAATAATTGGCTCATTCAGAACAAAAGTTAGCATACAGGCAGTGAGGCAAAAAATGAAGACAAGTGAAAAAGATCTCGGCCAAATTCAAATTGTATTTAGAGTCCCTCTTAATCGCCTCTTAATGCAGTTTGGCATGTCACACATTTTGCTACTTATTGCATCTGGAGGAGCTGCAGACATTTTTCGTACTGCTTGGATCGTCGAAGCAGGTGTCTAATGGTTATACTGAGAATGAATATGTGATTAAACGCTCCCTGCTCATTAATAATCTGTCAAAAGAAGGCGTATACATCAGGTCTTAATAGCCTGCACATAGAGGAGAAAAGTGTGGTATCAGTAGAAAACCTGGCCGGACCCTCACCCCATAAAAGAGCTTGTTTTATGTGCGTGGTCACTCCTGTAAACACTTTTGTGTTTTTTGGGGGGGGGGTTTATGTCTTGACGTTCATCTTGCAGATTCCAGCACCTCTTGCTCTGGCAGGTAACACTGCGCCAGAGCTTTTTTGTCACTGTCACCGAGATATGAATGTCACACAGACTGCCTTGCATTTTGAGCTCATAGCTCCTCAGATGATCATTGTTAGTGATTCTCCTGTTGTAACTGCCATCTTTTTTCTGTCAATTTGAAAAGGGCACGCAGGCCAAAAGGCCATCTCCCCCTCCCCCTCCTCTGTGCCTGCGCTGCAGCTTGTACATTAATTATCCAGAATCATTACATCCAGGATTTTCTTGTGTTTAAATGCAGTATGTCTTCATCATTCAGTATCGTCCGCAGCGCTTCACAGCACAGCTGCAGTGCCGACGACCTTGAGCACCCTGGCTTTTATGGCAGTGATGAGCGTAAATCAGAGATGTCTACTGTTTTCTCTCACAATCTGTTTCCCCTCTCTTCTCCGGCCTCCTCAGTGGGACTTCACTGGAGCCAACGGGAGCCTGTGGGTGTTCGCCTGGACCGTCCTTTCGTTTGCGTTGCTCTGTGGAATCCTCCGATCGCAGGTAGATCAAGGAGCAGGTCTGAAATGAATTGGAAGTCGGAGGCAGATGACACCTCACAGCCCTGAAGCTTTCACCCCCAGGATGCGCTGCCACTGACCTGTGTGCTGAGCAGAGCCGACTACGCTCTCCCAAACCTCTCACGAGGAGCACTGATCTCTGAGGCTGATGCAATCAAACCTACGCTGCTGTTTATTGGCTGTTAGTGTTTTAGCCTGAAGCAGCAAATTTACAGAAATTAGCATTCCATTTATTTTAAACAGCTATTTTTAAACGGCGGCAAATAGAGCAGAAATAATATGCTTTTTGAATCATCTTGTGAGCACCCGCTATGAGACCTTTACCATCATATTAAACATACTGAACAACTAGAATGGAAAAGGGGATTAAAGGTATGCTCACTTTTACAGCTCCTGAGTTAAAAGACGAGGCTGAATTATTGTGCATACGCCAAGTACGCTGTATAATTCCCCTTAGATAGAGAATGACAAATTTCCTTTTAAATGGTAGAATAGAGGTTTTATTTTATTTACTACATATTACCCCATTTATGGAAGAAACAATCCCAAATCAGTATAAAGTTATGTTACTGAATGCCTGATTTTGTGTGTCTGGTTCTTTCAACAGTTTCTCCACATCTTATACGCCTGCCTGGGAACCCTGCTGTTTTCTCTAGTAAGTACATTCAAACTTTAACGACAGAACATGGTGTTTCTGCAACACAGGTTGAACAGAAAACAGACTGAAAACGACCTTTGAGAATGAAAGAAACCATCATCATAAATAAGGCTTTAATGTCAAGTAAGTGTGTGCGATGTTAGATGGGATGGCAGCCTGCTTCCACTGTCTGTCATAGTAGTTAGTGTAAGGAGAGGTACTGTGATGTCCCCGTGCCCTTTAATTTCAATTATGTGCCGCTTAACAGCAGTGGGCTTCATTCTCACAGCCACCTCTCTGTGTGCCTTCGGCATTAACAGCAAATGTTGTGACCCGTCCCGTCAGCTGCTGGAGCACACTGCTACACACACAGAGCTGAACAGGCTGTCAGCAGCGAGTCACAACTTACTTTCAGCTGACGGGATTATCTACGTGGCCTGTTTATCTTCTCTCTCAAAGAGTGTTTTCTTTCAGACCAATTCCTGTCTTTCATCACGCAGTGTCATGACAGTGATGGGTAGCGTTGAAGCCTCTCTCTCCCATCTCTCTGCAGTACCTGGTGTTTGATACGCAGCTTATCCTGGGTGGGAAACACAGGAAGTATGAAGTCTCTCCTGAGGAGTACATCTTTGCTGCCCTCAACCTCTATTTGGACATTGTCTCCCTGTTCCTCATGCTGCTGCAGCTCATTGGCCTCTGCCGCTAACACTGAAGCTCCATCAAGAATCACTGTATCTCCTGCACGCATTATCTAATGGTAGTACTGGTATGGACCGAAGAATCACAACACACTGTTAGTCCTCCATAAATCTGCTGTCATATTTAAATCGGCAAGATGTCTGTGATGTGTCCGAGATAAGGACATGGTCAGGTTTGAAGATGCTTTTGGGAACAAACTAACTACCTTAAAGAACAGAACAGCCTCAGCACTCCCATAAAACCAATCCCTTATGATTTTTCTCTCTTCACAATGTTTGCTTTGAATGCAGGTATGTCAATGACCAATAAAACACAAATTAAAACTCAACACACCGTTTATTGGCATCACACAACCAAACATTTTTTTTTTTCATATAAAGAGGGAATGTATCAAGTATAGACTATGAAAGTGCAAATAGCATTTCAAGGATTAGTTGCTTTACAATAGAAAATCTCAGTGAGTTACAAAATGTTATATGCCATTTTAAAATAAATCACCTGAACATTACGGTTGAAATACAAGCCGACTTCCATTAAGCAAGTCCAACAGAGTTCGCTCCACTGACCGTATGGCACTCATAGTTTCATTACTTCAAGACTCTTGTCATGTGACAATCATTAGATTTAATGTGGCTGTCAGGGGGAGAAGGTCATTTACTAAAGTCAGACTTCAGTCTGTAAAACACAGAATTAGGTCTTAAAGGTAAAACACTGATCAGTGTTGGGTAATTCACAATCCATTTTCTTTAATGGATGAAAGTGATTTCAAATAAATATCTACTTAATATTGCAACTTTCCTCCATGTTAGTGTTTTCAGGTAAGATACATGATACACATACAGTAGGTCAACTCATTCCGACGTCAAAACAGTGATTTTAGTTTCTAGTTTCTGGAGGGCAAGAAGCCCTTCTGCACTAAAAAAAAAAACAAAAAAAACAGGGCAATGAAATTGATTTTTTTTTTCCTCCAAAATATTTGGGAACAAGATTTAAAGCAAGTATGACATAAACTATAACCCATTAGACCAAAACATAAAATCAGTGTTATCTGTTGACAATATACTACTAGAACCATCAAAGAAAAGCCTCATGCTACAAATATGTTAATGAGAAATAACATCTCATGTTTGCACACTGTGAACTTTTATGTGAGAGAAATAACTTTAAGGTAACAGGTGTTGGTTTCATTTACACTGTAAATATTGTGTAATTAGCACTCAGAAAAATGTGTGAAAAAGAATGAAATAACGATGACTGACAGAAAGGCACTGTATCTCCAGCTGTGTAGAGAACCTTTTCACAAAGACTCCCCATATGTTTCGGATGCAATGCACATACAGGAATCCTCCCTGCGTTTCCCTGCAGCCTTGGACATATGTGGAGCTCTAGTAAGGATTACATTAAATGGGACCCAGAGATTAATTACAGTGACTTGGGTGTGGTTAATTAATTCACCAAAGTCTGAACGAGATTGCCTGATTATCTGTCTCACCGGCCTTTTCCTGCGCTATACAAACAAAACCACTCACTGTCTACTTAGTGCGTCACGCTCAGCTGCAGCACTGAAACGAGCTACAATGGAATTCAGAGTAAAGCTGAATCTGAATGACACTGAGCGGCCCCTCGGGCCCTGTCAGCGTCGGCGTTTTTGAACTTTAGAACATATTTCTCATTGAAAGTATGTTAAGATCGAGGATCTGAGATGGATTACCATTACCGAAATGTTTTCCAGCAGCCAACAACGTTTTTATTTGGATAATAAATCTAAATTGTTTTGTGTGAATGTTTCACTTAACAAAATATACAACCATTATGGTCTTAAAACTACAGATTTACACAGCGCACTACAGCTTTTAGATAGTGGGATTTAAAAAAATATCACACAGCCGCAATCTCAAATACAAATATGGCTCGAGACTTTCACATTGAAATTTAGCTGAGTCATTGAGATTGTAGTAAGCAGGCACAATTTGCTTTGAAGAATCCACTTGGTGACTGCAAACTGTGCTTTTGCTCGTCAGCGTTTGGCACCTTTGTGGGCAGGTTTGGACCAGAGCGAGGACTATCTCCCAGACTGTACCCCACAGACCGAAATGGAACGAGATATCAGTCTGCTCATGTACAGTTGAAAAACCTCCCTCAGACCTGATTCAGACACATACAGTATGCTTTTACTCCAGTGGAAAAAAATACCTGCACTACGCTTAACATATCGTTTCCCCTCTAAAACTACATTTTTAGAAAAGAGATAATTATTCATTTTTCTATCAGCACAGAATCATTTTAAGGAACTACATCCTTAAAAAATGTTATCAAGTGTAAAGTCTCCTTCATTTAGTGTTTCTTCTCAGGAAGGCTGGTTGTTGGGGGGGCTGACAATACAATAAACACAGTAAACTGCTCTGACTTCAATGCTGGACTAACATAAGAGTATAAATACTTCTTCCCCTACTTTCCAACTTGGTACAATCTGACACATTCTTCATTCTGTATCCATTCCACCTGAATATCTACTGCACATACTCCTCAACTCTACTTCATTTGCAATCTATAGTGGTTTTTGGCCATTCTGAAAAAGCTCCTTCCCATCTCAGCCAGTTCGGCTCACACCAAGTGCACTTGGTCCTCCCACTCAGAGGAGCTGGTGCTGGCCAGCTGGTCGGATACAGAGTCACACCTCGGAGTGTCGACACGGCAGGCCCTTGAGCCTCCCCGTTCGCCATGGCCTCCGCTCGTGTCAAGGGTGTCCAGCCCCACCAGATTTAACTGGGTCGGCCTCTGAGCGACAGCACACTCCTTCTCCTCCATGTCGTTCAGACTCTCAGAGTAGAAACCCACATCTGCCGTCACTTCCTGAGGTTTTCTGTTTTCCGGCAGGACGAGACCGCCTTTCTCGTCATCTTGCATGCATCCGTCATCACCGGCCTGGAGAGCGCCAAGGTTGGAGTCGGTGTCAGAGGAAGTTGAGGGGACCAGGGTGATACCTTGAGGATTCATGTCGTGGAACCACGCCATGATGTTTCCCAGCAGATTAGCATTAACTCCTAAAGCAGAGGACGCTGGTGGGTCTTGGCTGCTGGATGTGGTCGACGGCTCACTAGAAGAGGAGAAGAGGCCCGTGGATGAGTTGCTGCCACCTGGAGCCACTGGTATCGGCACAGAAGCCCCGTAGGCCCGGTGGTGACTGTCACAGTGCTGAACAGAGCTGAGAACACCAGTGGCAGCAGAGTATTGGCTGCTGATGTTGCCAAGTCTAGCCAAGTTATCTCCCAGCTCCAGCAGTTCTGAGCTGCTTAGAGAAGATCTGGGAAGGGCCTCGACACCTGGAGCACTCTGTTCAAGCCTAGAAGGCAGTGAGGTGCCGATAGCGCCGAGTGAGGCTTCGTTGGCAAGGACGTCATGGCTGAACTCTGCCATTGCAGTATCCTGGAGTGACAGCTGAATGGCCAGCAGAATGTTGGGGTCATCGTCATCCAAAGAACCTAGACCCTGCAAGACAATCCAGGATGCATTGTCAGTGACGCAGGCCAGAAGATATCATTACTTACAGAGCACCAGCAGTTTCACATCTGCAGTTTGAGTCCAACCTGCACCACCTATTGGCAAGGAAGAAAACGGCAGCGGCAGGTTAGAACTGCAGATGGGAACACGCTGTACACAATCCACTGAGAAGGAAAATAATAGCAGTTTTCTTCTTTTTTATATAGCTGCTGTGTTCCTGCATGTATATTTTGAGGTTTTAGACTTTAAAACTCCACAATTGTAAAAGATAAGGCTGAACAAATGAAATAACAGTGATTTAATGTATTATCTCCCCTCCCCTACTAGTTTGTATCTGTCAGCCCCAACAAACTTTTGTTTTATTAAAGGAAAAAACTGTCCCGCTGGGAACTGTAGTTTTGAGAAAACATTATTAAGACCAGAGTAAATTATGTATTTGTCGGGGATTATTATATCAGCTGTGGATTTGGTGCACAAGTGAGTATTAATGGCATCAGGACTGAGTACTGGATGTGGGAGGAACACGTCGTGGAGGTCTTCACATCTAAAAGGTAGGAGTGTTTTACTTCTTTTGTACGTGTACATTTATTTAATCAGTCTATCTTACCAGACAGAAATCAACGAGACATGACTGACACCAAAGAAAAGACCAAACTCTGTTCAAACAAACAATCAATTGTATTCTAAGGCAACATTTCCCTGTATTTTGACATTGAATTCCATCTTCTATCCTTTGTATAATACCAATTTACAAAATGAAACGATTAAAAGTGAAATAGACGTTTTAAAATGTTTTAGAAAAAACAAGAATAAAATTAAACTGTTCAAGCAAAATTGTGTTTCCTCTGTATGGTCGAGCCAAAGCGACAAAAAAAAAAATCCCTTTAGAGATCAGTTCAGAGAGATTAATTCCCTTCACTGTTGAAATTGTCTGAACAATTTCAAAGGCAGTAAGCCTTGAGCTGCGATGACAATGGCGACTGTGAACTCACCATCAGATGATGTCTACGTCCGCCTCCAACATCCTGTGAGTCTGTAGGAAAAGAAAAGGACAATACGCCCACAGCCATTAAACTAGAGCTTTCCAGCAGCACCTGGATGGCAACTTTAACCCACTTCTAGGAAAATCATCTTAAATTTAGGGAACACAGCCAAATGATCAAGTAACAACCTTACAGAGTACGTGCCTCCAGCACTTTCTCAGGAAATTCACTAATTCAGTAGCTTCATCTGAAATCAATTAAACCCTCTTGACAACGAAATCTTTTAGTTGGCTTCAAAACTCACTCCATGTTTCATTCCACAAAGCCAAGAACGAAGCAGCACTGTTCTGGACAGGACTGATGGATTAGAATGATTGGCTTGTTGAACTTTTTCAAAGTTTGGGCCAGTACTCTCATTTCAGTTGTGCACAGATCGGTACGGAGCGGTGTGGTTTAATGTGAGGTAGACACGTTATTTTTTCACAGACTAGAAAACTTGGTAATTTCACTATTCATTGCATGCACATTTTTTATGTACCTCACCCATGTGTGTTGCCTCTCTCCTCTTATGTTCTGACTTTGCAAGTAACAGACTGTGGCGCCCACAAATGAAGCCCCACATGTGACTAAAGTCCAACACTAAGAAAGAAGTGCCCTGTCCTGCATGCCCACTGGAGTACCTAAAATGCTGTCGCTGGAGTCATCAGGGTCTGGTGTGTTGCTACGGAGACTGGACATGTCGCCTCTCATCCGCTGCCTATGTCTCCGTCTGTACTGGAACTCTGCGTACTCCTTAAAATGACAAAAACAAACATTTTAAATACACATGACCAATTATCGCTAAATTTACATTCCTTTCTGTTGCTTAATTTCAACAAGGATCGAACCAGTCATTATGTCCACTAATCGTAAACATATCGCTTTTTGACTAGAAAAAAACCTTGCCAGATGTGATCTGGAGCTAGAGTTGCACATTTTCCTTGATTCCTATCTAGGTTTTTTGTCATGAACACGTAATAAGTGAATTTGTAAATTGGTGACAAGTAATGATGCAGTCTGCTTCAAATGTGGTCCAGTGTTCTGTTCCAGGAAGATCAGCACTGAGAGATCATTCAAACCTTTTCATCTGTAAACCAAGCCTTCAGTCGTTAGGCTCCAGTCTAAACAGAATCACAGGACACGCTCCCTGGAAGGGCATCAGATATTCAGCAACATGAGAATTTAGGGTGAGAAGGCTGAAAGTACTACGTCTGTATGCCTGACTAATCTCAAAAGCAAACAGAATGCATTATCAAAACTGAAAGTGATGTTATTTAAAAGTAAAAAGTTAATAATGGATTTACTGGCAAGTTTAAAAACCACTTATCAGAATGAATTCAAACTTAATTTGTCCCAGTTCAGTTATAATCAGTATGCATTTATGTAATATTCCACATTTGACTGGCTTTAAAGCAGTCTAACAATACTGTATGTTCTCTCTGTATTGTTTACTATTATGACAAAAACAAAACTCAACTCTCAATATTGTTAACACTATCAGTCAGGAGGATTTAAATGATGTAGAATTAATTAAAACGGTGTTTCACACAGCTTGTCTAAATTAATTTACCAAATAAGCACTAGAGTATTAGGTGCATGTGCATATGCAGGCATTTTTAATTATAGGATATCTATGTGTGTGAGTGAGTGATGGTTCCTTGAGTTCATTTCACAATGTTAATAACTAACAAGAATCCAATGACATTATGGTGTCAACAAAATTTTACAGGAAGTATAAAACTAGTTGATGCATTTATTATATGTATCGTCTCTCAAACTGAAAGCCATACAGTGTTTGTTTCTGATCTTAGTTTCACTTCAAACCAAGCTTGAGTTGTTTTGGAAATAATATTTCTACAAAGTATGAATTATACTTTAATGGTAAGGTAGTGGTCGAAACACGGGTAAATGCTACTAAGTATACTCTGTTCTCTGATTTTAGACTATGATGAAAAGTTTCCACATACAGACGATGCACATCTGCATATCAATACCGTCAGAAATAATCCAACTGCATTCCCGAGTCACTCATCTCATACATTTGCAAAAGTCACTGAGTCACAGTCATATGATTAAAAGCCTGTCACCCAAACACTGTCTTTCATGTTTCCACTGCTCTAAAAATAGCCCACTATGAAATGATCTGCAGGCATTGTGAGAACCCTGGAGCGGACCATCTGTAGCTGTGCCTGTGAGGCAGAGTCATCACGCTTTGATTATTACGACGGTGTTCCCATTAACTACTGCAGCTGAGAGACAGAGGCTCTTAATTAGGGGACAGAAATAAAACGCTTTATATTAATAGTGGCTGGGAGTTCAACATCTGGTGGCAACACTTACTGTGAACTTCCTTATAGATAAACATCCCCCAGAAAGTAATTTTGACACTGATTTGTTTGTTCTTCCTTCTTTCCTTGGAGATTAGATGAGCATCTCACCTGAGTTTTAAGTTGATAATTCATTCTTTTGAAGATGAGCCATATGTTTGTAGTGTGTGCCTCGCTTACGTCATCTTTTAAACAAATGCATACATTTCAAGGTATGACAAAGTTCAGCACACGAGACAGATAGTATTCCTAGTTACTTCTGATTCAGACCGACGGTGTAGCAAAACATAAACTTCCATTTATGTCTTAGGTGGAAGAAGTGTTGTCCAAATCCTCTGTTTTCGAAACAGCAAATCTAACACACTGGGACAAAAACAAAACAACATATTTCTCAAGCAGTGACCATTTACTCACTATGCCTCACTGCAGGGTGCTGCACAGGCGGAGGATAAGGACTTTCAAAACGAATGTATCCAACTGGCAGCCAAGACTAATCTTGTGACATGTTTTACCGTCAATAGTGAAATGCTGGCTTTATTCTGTTAAAAGGTGTGCACAATAACCTGAGAGGCTTGGGTTTGACGCAGGATTTACATATGAGCCGTTTAGCCGAGTGAATGTGTTCCAGATGAAAAGCCTTTATGTTTAAAAACCACCACAGTCTAGAAACCAAACAATAATAGAAGCTTAGAGTCGTAACTCCTGTGTATTGTCTTAAGTGCCACTATTGAGCGCATGAATCAAGCTCTGCAGAAAAAAGGAGGCAGGTCAATAATCAAACCATTATGTGGTCGACAGTTTCATGACTGTAAAAGTTAACTACAAGTGCCTGTTACTAATGCACAATGATCAGGAGCGACCTGTCGAGGTGTTTGCCAGAGTACTGCGCTTTCAATCATTCCAATTGGGTGCACAGGGGAACACTGAACCATCTGGCTCGCTCCTGTGTGTGGAGTAACATGGCGATCTTTGGGTCACTGTGGTTTGTCACTGCTGCTCCACAGCCAAAGTCCAACCAACAATATTATAAAGATTTAGATATACATACTTAATGTATAATGTGGGGCTGCATCATTTGATTCCGTTATAATCACTATTCCTGCAATCAATTAAACCTGACTAGATGTGATTTTTACAACAGAGAAGTGCTTCAATTATCGGTGTGATCGCTGCTGAGAGCTACGCATGTAATGTAAGTGCATCTTCTATATTAATCCATTATTTTGGCTGCCTGCTGTGGTGGCAATAGAAATATCGAGTCCAGTTTTATTAATGAGAAATGCAAACGTGGAGGGATTACATACTATTAAGGTTTGATTTATACTCTACATTTATCAAATCATGCATTTAAAAGGCAATTGTCTGTCACTTTAACATGTTAAAATGTTAAAGTTGAATTCATGAATTAATTAGGTAATTCATTTTGTTTCTGAAAAATCCTCTGGAATAAACATAATTGATTGGAATCTCAATACATTTTAAAGGGTGCACCGCTAGACTGATATCGGATATCGTGATATAGATATCAGGAAACCAAGAAACCAAAAATAAATCGTGCATTTGAGTAAATCTTTAATCTGTCAGGCTGTCGCATGCCGTGTCAAGGGACACATGAAGACTTGTTACCTCAGGTGATCCAAAGCCTAAATATTCCCAGTCCCACGTTCCGCCAGCAAAACTGCAAGTGAGGAAGAGACGGAGGGAAAATGTCCAGTATAAGATTGTGATTAATTGCTGAGATTTTATAGCTCATTACTCACTTTTGATTATTTGAAACTAAAGTTCTGTTATGTGTTTCTGTCATTCAGTGTAGAAATGATACACATGTATGTCTGTATTTTACCTGCGCCTGGGGGCATCTGGAGAGTCATTGGGGGCCACTCCCCGAGCTACTGAAGCCAGGAACTCCTGCCTCTTCTGCTGTACCAGACACGCTGCACGGATGATTTTGTGGCGTGGCGTCCTTAAATAAGGCCGGTTAACCTTTTGTGCCAGATCCTCAGTCACCATCTCCAAGTCCGTCTGAGGACAGAAAGAGAGCTGTTAGGAGATTTTCTTTTTTTAGGAAACACAGCAAGTGAGTGATATATGTAGTGGCTGAATCCAAAATTCCAAGTTTAATGGCATTGCTTTGCTCATTCATTTTAGAGTATTTAAAATGCCACAATATAAAAGATAGCAGCTAAGTACTTTCCTTGTCTATACCGGCTATCATAAATTATATAACACTAGATCTTCAACTAAAAGCTGAGATATGCAGGTATAACTGGGGCAGATTGGCAAGATCACAAGGTACAAAGCATTAGTCCCACATCTCTAATGGCCCATATAAAACTTGCTGCTCTGAACATTTATCTTTTTTTGTGGAAAATAAGTAGGACTGAAACCTGCATAAGCTCGTAGATCTCTTTCTTTGTGCTTTTGGGTTCCAGAAAGAAACCATAAGGGTAAGAGCACTTCAGGATGCGGCGAGTCTTTAGTAATTCCAGGACCGCGTCTTCAATGAACGTAGTGTCAGGTGGGCCTCCTTCCCCTGGGAAAGAGGAGGAGAAAGTTGGATTGATTATTTGCTTCACTGTTGTAGAATGCATCCCTTATCCCAGGCCTAACGTACCTACACATCTAGGCAGAGCAGTACAAAACGATAAAAGAACAGCTCCGTTGTACAAAAGGCATTGTAGATACTGTAGATTTCCAACCTCTTCTCCATCTATCTGAGTTGTGTATATATTGTTAAAATCTGTAATCCGACATAGTTGGAGGCAAGGAACAACTACAGAGTGCAACTTCAGCTTCAGTAGCTGCAGGGTGCAATGCCACTCTAAGTCGTCTTTGTTCTTTTTTCCGCTTGTATTGCAACATTTTCACCAACAAAACTGGCATCCCAAAATATGACTGCAGAGAATGTTATGGACGGGGATTTATTACAGTGTTTTGAACGGGGAGAATATGGCCAGCAGGGACCCTCTAGAATCTGAGCTGTCAAGTGCAAACATAGTGGTGCCTTTGCTTAAATTGCCCGTAGAACTACAATGCCAACATTCTTCTGTCATGAACGTCAACGTGGACGGTTTTTGTTGGATGCTGTTGCCGACGCCGACAATGCATAGTGTTTAGCGTTACACCTGACTTGGACAGAGGCAATGAAAACCTTATTCAGGATCCCGAAAAGACAACCGAGAATAGCAGGCCAATTTTTTTTATATTTGCTAATTTAATGGTCTGTCTCCGAAGAAGGAGTGAGAGCTGCCAACGAGCCGCTGCAGCGGAGCAGCTGCATGGCAGAGAGGACCAGCGGGGGAAATGGTGCGTAGAGATGGCATATGTTCACATCTTACTCTGTGATTTAAGGCTTTATTTCAACCAAACCCAAGTTAATGGAACAGTGGAAAGACTAACCAGGATGTGTTTGGTGAGTTTTATTTTGTGTCTGTCCAGTTTGAATGAAGTGTTCTTTACGATGAGTTAACAAGGCAATAAAACGTTTCTTTGTTTGGTATAAGAGAGAAACTTCAATTCAGGAAGTGCGTGGTTGTATTTTTCTCTATAGATGTAAGAATGTTTACTTCCTTGACGTTTTATGGGTTTAGTTTTTTAGTTTATTACACTATAAGAGAGCCTGTGTGAACTTGTCGCTTGTACACACTGGAACATGTAGGCACGGCCGGCACGGCTCCATGAGCAGGAGGATGCAGATTTCTCTGTCTGTATAGTACAAACTGGGGAATTTGTTTCTTCAGTGGACAAAATGTACCATCCGAAGTGATTGGAAATCCACATAAAGGTGGCTAATTTTGCCTTTAAAGGATTGGGCTTGGTGGCAGGGGTCAGTCGGGAATTGTACCTTTGGTAAACACTGAACTGAAAAACTCTATTAACAGGATGTGAGAGTAAAATAACTGTTGGATCCATTGTGACTAACATGCTCATAATGTGATCTGATCTTTTGAATGGGGGGGGGAACACATCCAGATTCTGATTTTCATCAGAACACACAATAGTGATAGTCAATCATGGTTGTTGATGTTGTTGATGTTTGCAATGGTATTGTGCAAATTTTCAACTGAGCCAGACTCATAAACACTGAGTTATGGCCATTTCCATTTCTCTGTCAGATGGTCAGGCCTACGTGAGTAATATCACAGTGTCAGAATCTACTGAAATTTAAAATGAGTGTTGTGTATCAGCACAGAACTTGGCTATGCTAAATGGGTTGTAATTGCCTGCACTGATGGGGTTGAAAGCACTCTAGACAAAGCTTATTCACAAAGCACAGCTTTCTTGTAACTTGGACATGCCTGCTGAATAATAACGACGCCCACCGTTCTGTTAATACATTAATAAAACACCTTTGTGCCCTAATTTTTCTCCCTCCTGTCTGCTTCCAAAGCTCAATATCAGAGGACTAAATTAAAACATGTAATAAAGATTGACATTGTTATGGCACACTCACTTCCACTCAGGGCTCGGCTGAGCTGCTCCATCTTCTCTTTGGCTGTTTTTAACAGGCGCTGCTCCAGCTATTGTGAGGAAGACAGAGGCTGTTTTAATGTAAAGTAAAAATGTCTTGAGACCAAACTAGACTGCTCGACCAAACAATTAAGAGAAAACAATGAAAGTTGGGCGCAGAAGACATTATGTAGAAGTACAGAATACAGGAATATCATTCATCCCTTTACAGTATAGTGCATTAGAATGTGCCCACCCATGAGGCCATGTATCAGTTTTACAGCAGATGAGTTCCCACTGCCTCAACCAATGCATGATTGTTGGTACACTATGCAAAGCAGACACAATTGAAAGGCAAAGCCAGGTGACCTGCTTACCTGATAGCTGTGCTCATGGTTCTTGAAGCGTGTGTAGTAGTGCATGAAACGGTCGAGTTCCTGAAAGCTCTTGTGCTTCTTTTCTGCCTGCAAAACCGTGATGAGACACCAGTCATAGTCAATAAACCCCTGAGCATGTTGTTCCCCCTCACAGTGTAGGTACTCTGGCTGAGAGCAGTGAAAATTAAATGAGTAGTGCCATGGGTGAAATCAGCACTTGTGTTTGTAGGAATGCTAGTGTAGACTGATGTGAATGAACTTCTTTCCACCTTTAGTGAAGGTGGGCGGAATTGATTGTGAATGGCTCCATGGTCAAGAATCTAGACATAGCGTGTGTGTGTGTCTCCATCTTCACTTCACACAAACGCTGGTACTGCTCCTGGCTGTTTGCACGTGAGCATCTTGCTGTCGGCACACCCCCAGTTTTAAGAAGCATGAAGCAAAGCAATGTACTGCTGTGTAGGGCCAAAGACCAACCAAAAACATCTTGATCGACTGAAATTCTGCCTACTCTTCAACCAATCGAATGGTTGATTGGTTGATATGCAGAAGTGTCGAAATGACTTGATGCTGAGATGCACTGAGTTGTAGACATTGAATGATTCTGCATTGATGCAGTGACATAACTTAATGGGGAGTTTTGTGTACCCCCTGTACTATCGACTCTGTCTAATGTGAAGTCACATTTTGAAAAATGCCCTTTTAACCCCTTTAGATCACATCCCCAGTCATATACCAAAAAAAAAGATTTCTTCTTATATTTACGACCCCATACGGAAGCTAGATACTCTTGAAATGTCGTTTCAGCTCAAGTGGGCTGACACCACATGATGTGTGCAATGTTAATCAACTCGAGCCACTCTGCTTCTTGATTTTGTAGCAGAGTGGTCCAAAAAATAAGTCGCTACTCTAATGTGTATGGCTACCTCTTCAGTCATCTCCTTTGACTGCTCCTCCACCTGCTGGATGACCTCATAGCGGGTGCAACGATAGTAGCCTCCTGTTGATGAGCTGTGCTTCTTCCACTCCTCCAGACAGATCCAGCAGAAGTCATACTTACACTGCAGGGAGAGATAGAAATATTGGACTTTAATCTTCTCTGGACAGCCGTTACATCAACGTCACACAGCTAATAATACTGTTCCCGCTATAGTGGGTTAATTTAAATATCATCAATTGCCATGAGAGAAAACAAGTCACTGACCATGGTTTGTGAAATTATTGTTTAAATCATCCCTCGCCATATACACACACAGTTTTATGTTAACCTGATTAATTCCCCCTAAAGTAAAAAATCTTCCCAACTCAGCTGATGTGTAACTCCTAATATTATCATGTATGAATCTCTGAGGATATGAAAGCCAAAAAGATTTCTGGCAGGAGTGAGCCTTATTAAAAATCGTTTTACTGCTCTCAAAATCAGAATAATAATTAAGGGAGAATTATATCTTTCAGAGTGATCTCCATCTCAATCTTCTCATCATTTTTTTTCTTTTACAAATGCCGGAGTTTAATGGACACATGCATTTGATGGAAGTTAGCGGTGAATCCTTGTAGCAGGCTGCCACTAGCTTTGAGATCACCAAGTCATATTGAGGATTGCAGAACAACAAAACACTGCAGCCACTCCAATCTGCATCCTATGGTGTCAAGTGATTTCTCTCCCTATGCCACAAGTACTTCTGGAGGTGACAAGTTAGCCAGAGAAACACAAAACCCTAAAGGCTGAGACCTCTGTTGTCCTGGAAACACCATGCTTACATGACACTTCAGGAAAATCAATACTAAATTAAAGAGTATGTGTTGGGGCTGAATGGAAGGACAGAGAGACACAAAAAGCCAGTTTGTGAAATGGTGAGAAATAAAGTGTGTAGCCAGACCAGAGGGAAGGAAATGGCAGTGAAAAGACAAAGAAAATGTACGTTTGCAACACCGAGTCCCGTGTTTCCAAGCAACAGAGGTAAAGCCATTTCTTGCCAGGTAATAACAGGTCAAGAGGCTAAGCCCTCCATGGCCTCTCAGCTTGTGAAAGCTGCTCCATTTCTCACAAACGAATCTCCATCTCTAGTCAGCCTCTTTAACCAGGATAGAGACGGTGAGAAGGCTGTCACAGAGACAAAAGCAGCCTGGCTATATTACTGCACTGTGCTCCTATAGTGGCTTGCCCTCCAGTGACAGTGCTAGTAACAGAGATACAGTCAGGCAACATGACTTTGTGTGATTATCAGTCTCACGCTGTCGGTTTTTTTCCTCAAGCACCTTGTATTACTCTCTCCTGTCCATCCAAGTAAGACAGATGCTGCTGGATAACTTAGCATGACAGTATCATAAGCTTCCACTTGATAACCATTTTATAATGACAGCTCATTTTCTCCTTCATAATTGTATTTTAACAGCATTGCTACAATTGCCTTCACCGTGACAAAAGAGCTTCTTACCTGCCAAAATCTAGAGAAATATGTTATCGGCAATTTAACACAGTATCTGCTTTATATATTATTTAATGACAACTATCAGATTTGTCCAAAGTGTAAATAATAATAAAAAATCCTAAAGAGTACTGTAGAAACAACACACAGACACTGAAAAATATTGTGTAATGAGCGCTGAAGAATTGCCTTCAAAGTGAATAACTAAGAACAAACTGTGAGATATTTTAAATAGTCTTACCATCACCAGAATCCAAAATAGTGCTACAACACAACAAAACCTTCCCTACGGGAACATATTTAATTAGCCACTACTTTAAGTCTGTTGTTTCCATAAGACTTCTGATGTTTAAAAAAGGTGGCAGGTTTTTGAGTTTCTCAAGGAACCACCTGTGTGTGCTTTTAAAATTATTCGATTGCCGTCACTAAGCCTTCAACTTCCTTTGTCGCGCAACCAATTTCCCTAGAGATGCTCCAAACGAAACCTCTTTTAAAGCTGATTCAAAACCAGCATGCTCAGATCAGGCTCCACTCAACTTTTATCCTGACACATACTGTCAGTCCCACTCTCCTCCCTCAGTCGCTCAACGTCCCACTTTTCAGACATTGTGAGACACTGGCTGCATAAAGTCTAAAACAGATGTGATAAGCTAATCATAGGTAATCAACCAAACATTAATGCACGCATAGTGTACAAACAATAGTATACATGAAAAGCATGTTCGCTGCAAAGCTCTGAGCGAAGTTCCAATTCCAACTTTGATTCTTAATGCTATTTATTTATTGTTAGTAACCCCAAACGCAGTCAACAGCAGTTAACTGTGTTCAATGCACTGTAACACTTGTGAATTGTTCATTCAGGTTTTCCCAATCACAAAGCAGTCTTGTCATTACCAACGGGAAACATACTGGCCTGAGATGAAAGAGACTCCTAATTACGTCCTACAATAGTGAGACAGGTAAGTGAACCCTCCCTCCCTAACTTACCTTAGCACATTGCATGTGGTTGCACCCCTCGTTTTTCTGAATTGGCGACTTGCAATTGGCGCAGGATTTAGAGTTAGACAGCAACCACAAGCAGTTGGCTGCATCCTCATAAGCGTCGCTCACACCAGCCACTTCAATAGGAGGGTGGGTGGGGGGGAAACGACACATAAAGTAAAGGCATAATGAGACAGGATGAGAATCACTATTATCGCAGCGTCTAAACAGACCGCTGCACTGAGTGGAAATTGTCCTTGCTGACTAATGTGTATTGCTTATAAATTTTGCTAACATCTCCCAAGATGCTCATGCACCCCACCACACACGCATGCCGAATAATTGGCTATTATCAAAGCACCTCTGTTGTACCATTTGAAATGCCAAGATAAAACAGAATCTGGGGAAATCGAAGGGGGGTGATAGTTGCAAAAGCTAAATAATTGCTTTTATCTTTCGACTGTCACATCAAGGAAGTGGCACTTTGGAGCGACTTGGCCCATCTTAAATCATCTATTAGATCGCCCACAGTCCAATTACTGCTTCTAAACATTGCATACTCTGAATGAGTGGGATGTTCATTTTACTTAATAATTCATCATCAACATGTTGGATTTTAATTGGCTCAGTTTTAAACTGTTGGTAATTACTGTGGTTCAGTTCCAGGCAATTTAGCTCCAAATCAATCACTTGACTGCGTCCCAAAAAATCTGGCCAAGTAAAGGCCCTGTAATAAACTAAACTTCTTTGTTAAATCAATATACCATTAGGTAGCTTAACACAATTTTACTGGTATAACGACCAAGTCAGGTGATGTTTGAATAGATAAATAGAGTAGATAAAATAACAGACTCCGTAAAGCCATTTGTCATTATACCTGTTAAAACAGCATGAAAACCAAAGTTTAAAAGCAGTTAAAATTTAATTTAACTTCATATCTCAAACATACTCCCCCCAAACAAAAATAAGTAAATTCATAACAATACTTACATTCCTCAGGTCTCATCTCAGTGACTTTGTGTAGCCACGACTTCCAGGTCTCACAATCACAGGGCTCATGGGCCTCACCTTGACACTCCCTGGAATATACACAGAGAGAGCAGGCAGTTACAATGAGGTATTCAAAGACCACATTCTGTCCCTGGACTACACATAAAATTAAGACAAATGATGAATACACCAATCACACATGCTGTCAGAGATGTCGTTAAAACGCTCAACCACTGTCGGCTGGCCATGTATGTCTTTCGATCGAATGCCTTCCTTGTGTCAAGGGAACTATTAAAGTCGGACCTGTGTTGCTGTATTTCCATATGTCAAGTCAACTGGACTCTTGAGTAAACAAGACAAGAACCTGATGGCCACTTTCACAAACCATGAAGTGAGGTGAGGTGGGTTATATTAGGTGGGGTGGGGGTCACGATACCTTGATGATATAATATAGAGGGCAGACTACATAGCATCAGGGCCCGTGAAAACCTTGCAAAAAATGCATTAAATGGACACAGGTGCTGAATGATTAATACGTTATGTGCATATGGGCACATTATGCATTCACACTTTCCAAATTCAAGACTTGAAACAGATTGGATTTGTTTTTGTCCACCAATCTGCTGATTGATGTGTACCTTCATCATAAATTCAACATTTTGGGAAATATACCTAATACACATAATATAAATATAATTAAGTACGGAACTTAAGGTGGGAGGAGATTGGCGTGATTTAGCATAAAGCCTGGTATTAGCCAGATTATGAGTGGAACCTGGATTTCACCACTTTTTCCTCCAACTCTGGGATGTATTATACTGCTGTTTGGTAAACGCCACAAACACAGACAGGCTGCCATACGTCTTTAACTCCGGAGGGGCTTCCATCTGAAGTGTTGTTTTTTGGAATGATGGTTACCAACAGAGCTTCTGAGCTCTATTGAAGAGGCCAATGGATTCTTGGTTGGCTCCCTGAAAACAGCCAATCTTTTCTAGTTACTAGGTTTGACTGCACACCCAACTCAAAGGAGACTCTTAAATGTAAATGTAAACTTTCTTTTTCACAGACCTGAGAACTGGACAACATGTTTCCGATCCTGAAATTTCTGATGCTAAATTTACATTGTAAACAGCCTATCTGACTTAAAAATTGTATTTGCTCCACAACAATCTCCATTGCTGTTAGATGACAATATTTAAAGTTTGCAAAGCAAAAGTCCGAACATAAACTATCATACAAATAATTAAAGAAATGTTTTAATTTTCATAAGGTGTGGTGATGATTACTGACCAGCAGAAGAGGTGGCCTTTGCCACAATCTACAGCTGGGGCCCGAAGGAGGGGAAAGCTAAGAGGGTCTGAGGTGGAGGTCCCAGAGCCCTGGAGGCTCAGTCTCACAGCCCTTTCACACCCTGCCATGGGACACCAGCGGATTGCTGGATTGTTCTCCACAAATGCCTGTCAACAGAAGAAAAAAAGATTAAAGGTATTTTAGTCAGTGACTGTATTAAACTCATCTACCACAGCATTATCTGTTACAAGTTAGAAAGATTCTGCCAGAGGAGATGAGTGAAACAATCCTTTTTTAGCTCGGTGTTTTGGAGCATTTAGTTTTTAACGGCTTTAAAATCTGAAAAAAAAAAAAAAAAAAAAAACCTGAATGACGCTGATAAAACAAGTATACCCCTTACCTTTAAAGTCCAATTATATCTCTACACTCTCATTAACACTTTTTGACTGACCATGTTGTTCTACTGGCATCTTTACAAACTGAACTGCAGGTGTATTTATGTATCAATATCATATCATCAGTGTATCAATATCAAACACTGGTCAAACCACACATCCCGACACAAGCACTTCACTCCTCTACTTCAGCTGGCCGGCTGGTACCACCATCGCTGAAATCAAACAAAGGTCGCTCAACAAAGTCCCGACTCTTCTCTGTTCTGGTCCTCAGTGGTGGAACGAACTCCCGAACGATGTCAGGACAGCAGAGTCACTCGTCATCTTCCGCAAAAGACTCAAGACTCACCTGTTAAGACTTCACCTCGACTCTGCGTAGCATGACTCCCTTCCAATATTTCAATATGACGTGTAGAAGGCTCAAAGTTGAAAGAAATCTGTTTAGTACACGTTTGTGTTTTTTTCCATCTCCTTACCTTGATGTCAAACTGGAGGTAGCGCCGGTCCATCTCTCGGGACACCACACTCTCAATGACTTCCACAGGCACTAGCTGGTAGCAGTCAAAGGCGGGGCAGAAGATGTTGTGGGCTTCACCCTCTTGGATCTTTAGGTTTAGAAACCTGAGGAAGCATATGTACATTGCAGACAGCAATGAGGTATGCACAGTAAAACGCTGTAAGGAAATTGGGTATACCCTGAGCTGCAATATTCACAGGCCAAACGGAAATATGACTTACCCTTCCCAGCATGCTCTGCAGAACTCGTGGCCACAGGACATGTCAACGGGTTCCTCGAAGACGGAAATGGAAGACATGCAGATGCCACACTGTGTGACAAAAGAAGGCGACAGCACAGTTAGTTTCAGTCGAGATAAATACCAAACTCTGAATGAAAACGGACACAGCCTTGGAGAAAGTCAGTGACAGGGTTTTCCCTGAAATTCAACAATCTTTAGAATAAGCTGACTGGGCAATCTTCTCAAAATAATTGTAATATACCAAGACTATACCAGAGGACAATACCGTAATAAGCTGAAGTTGTGGATAAACTACACACTATGGTGGTTCTTGAACACTGGCCTAAATGCCAGCCCAGAACCCGATGGTGATCTCTCATTAGCATGTGGCTCACAGATTACTGCTCCGTCATCAGATGTCTTTTCTCACATCCACAGATACTTGAGACACCAACAAGGACAAACACACGCAGGCCTTGTTACAGTGAAAGACGGACGCTCACAAAAGACATAAAGGAGGCAGTGTGCTTCAACAATGTAAGTATTGATTTGTGAAAGAGCAGAATGTGATATAATCAACTCTAACCTTTAAACGGGCCCTTGAGTAGACCCGGTCGATTGGCACAGTGCAGTTTGAGGCACAGAGCCACAACAAAAGATACTGTCATCCAAACACAACCTATCATTTCTCATAAAGTAATTGATGAATCACGAATGTCGGCTTCAGCTGTCATCTATCAACAGTTTAGTTCACACGCTGAAACACTAATCGTCATTCATCCATAAAGATAATATCTGATTTCACCCACAGGTAGAAATGTCATTTCAAAAGCTTAAAAGCAATGTCTGGTGTCAAAAGCATTATAAACACACAGGGGATTTTTGAATAGATCAGCTTCCATCATGATTGAGTTCATTAGAAAACTAATGTCACATTTATGCTTACAGTTAAGTTCTAAATTACACCTACAGCACAATTCACTGTATTCACTGCAAATGCATCACAACAAGCATGAATATTGTTCACATTTACAGTGTTTCAAAGCTCATATCATTTTCCACACTAAAATCTAAATGTGCCCAGTTTTGAATGCTATTATACAATAAAATTACAGGACTAGATTGATAATGAGATGTTAACACATATCCTTAGGCCAAGCACCAGTTAGAGGACAGGACAGCCCACTTTGCCTGTCGTTGCTCCAAACCTCTTCTGAACCTGAGCCTGATTGTGAGCAAACACCCTTGATACCTTCATCAGCATTCCTCTATAGTGAGTGGTCAGACAAGACACATTGCCAACGGCATAAAGGACATATTACCTGGCATCATTTCTATCTTGACAACTACTCACAAAGAAGACACGTCAGGAGACTGTAAAGCATGATTGATAATGATCAGGTAACCCCAGAAAATATCAGGAAAACGGGAGAGCAACTAAACGGGGTGTGCCGACCTTCTTGCAGCAGAGGGTCAATAAGGCTCGACAATGTTCTTGACGACGGGAAGATTCTGTAAGCACAACTGTGGAATACACTCCTACCATGAGGTTTTAGAGCATCCATGCGTGCCTGTGACTCATGGGATCTGTAGTTACTGCATGCTCACAAAATACTTGTTTTATATTGGTTAAAATTACAAAGGGCTTAAACTGACTTTGCAGACCGTACTTGATACCAGTTTGTGTTAGCCGTAGAGTGAAATCAATTAGCAGACAGCATGACAATTCCACACAACATCTGGAAGTCTTTACCCGTTTCACTAATTCATTCATGCTTGAAACGGAAGCAGGTTTCTATAGAATGCTCTTAGTACCTATTTTATTTTTATTGACCTATGGACAGTATTATTGTATAACATTTTTTATAAAGTATTTTAATATTCTCTCATGTTCAGAGCTTACACAATTAACATGACATTAACGAACCTTCTCTTCTTCTAGGAGTAGATGAAGTCCTGGTTGTGTTTGTTTGTGGGGGAAGACCTCTGGCATGAATACTAATAGTTGCTTGCAATATAATGCAGGGAATTAAAGCAACATTATGCAGGAAGACAGGTGTGGTGGTGAAAATGTAAAGAATTCAGCAGAAACCCTTCAGGACACCATAGGGACTCGATTTAAATAAACACTTGTGTTCAGTTTTTATGGTACACTGCCTGTTACTATTAGACACTTCCATGCCAACTTTATCCTTTAAGGCAGGAACACACCGGCCACACCAAGGCTCGGACAAGGTCGGGAACATATATGTTTGGTGTGTACAGCTGCGTCGGAAGCTTTCGGAGCCGCGCGGACGTTGTCTGATCAGACTGAGCATGCGAAGTCTGAGGAGGTGGGCTGTTGGACGTCTGGGCCATTGGATACTCTGATTGGCGGTGTGCTAGCGAATCAGAGTATCCAATGGCGGTGTGTGGGCGGGGCGGAAGTGACGATGGTAAACTCCGTATTACTCGTTCCCTACTGAGACGACGTCTTCGTAAAATAATGAGCCCGAGAGCACACAACGCGAGTGTCACCCTAGCCAGAGCCATCTTTCCAGAAATGCCAAGTATTTAGTCCACAAAGGTCTTCTCGAGTCGAACGAATACTGAACCAAGACTGTGTGTGCATTGTTTTTATCTGCACTCCGTTCCGTCATTTCCTGTTTTCCTGTTTTGGAGTACTGGCACGAGACTAGCGCCACCCGCTGTTAAGGAGGCTTATTGCATCTCGCGCAAGCGCAGAACGTACACGCTGCTGTGGTGTCGGAAGCACGTCGAAGCGGTGTGTACAACGCAACTTTTCTGCCGAACGGGTCAGACGAGAGGCAACAGAGTGGGCGGAGAGTGGTCGGATAAGGCAGTTGGACGTCTGGGCGGTGTGTGGGGGCCTTTACAGATATAGGAGCTTCTTGGACAGGAAAACATGCTGCTCCCTGGGGCAACACTTGTGGTTCTTATGGTTCTTCACTGAGAAGTACAGTTAAACAATACACTTCAATAAAATTATCTTCTTATTTACTATATCTGCAACTGACAAGTTTTAGCCACAACCAGCAAACAGCAACCAGCAAACACAAAAGGGAGTTTAAAGGCAACTATGTAACTTATTTTGGTGAAAGAGAAGCCGCACACATCTCTCACCAGAGAAGACTCCTCGTCAGCAGGCATGAGGCTGATTTGGTCTGGGGAGGTGATGGAGGAGCGGGTGGTGCGTGGCGTTCGGGGCGAAGGCAAGGTGTCCCAGGCATTGTAACCACTTGGAGGTGGGTTGTGCATCTGTACACCTGAGCGTTGGCAGCATTCCTCTGCATTGCTCATCCAGGCCTCAAGGAGCTTCTCTCTGTCCCAATCTGATACGAGAAAGTGAAGACATAATTAATGAGACAGAAATGCTAACACATAAAATGAGACAAAGAATAGAGCCTAATCAAAGTGAATCACTGAACCTGTGAATTGTTTTGTTATGGCTAGATGATAATGAGGCACGGAGAAAGAGTTTGGATGACATTAAAAAAAATCAAGCTGAGAGGGGAAAAGGGAAATTACTACAACAATGTAGTAAAAGGACAGTACTTGGGTACATGCAGTTTAAATGGGCAGTTCAGTTGGCCTTTTACAAAAGCTCCTGACAACAAGTTATTTTCACAAACACCGATTTTTTTTATATAAAAGCATGTGATAAGAAAACAGACAAGACCAAGTCACACATAGCAGCTCTAATCTAGAATTACTGAGTTCATAAAAAACAAAAGCATAGTGTTTTTGTGTCCATATTTTATAAGTCTTCGTGAATGTAGGCATAGATAAACATCAAACGCAACAGAATTCCCATTCAACTCGATATAACAAGAATTCTTCGCAACTAAATTCTCATTTCATCCACACAAAATGTATTCACATAAAAACCAAAGCCCACACAAATCCCACTCCAGTGGGAACAATACTACCTAAGCCTTTCAAACAGCCAACAACATAGACCTGCTGCCATCTGGTTTTCTGTTTTAGAATAGCTGTTCGATCTCCCGTTTGCACATGAAACAGGTTGGAGAGATTTTCAGTATAAATATTGAATGACTTGTCGACTGTGCCTGAGTTTTCTCTCTGTAACTAAAATAAGGAGCATGACCCGGTCAACTGTGCAATTAGTGCATTATCAGCCTTGAGACACGTTTCACCACAATCAAATGCCTCTGATACTAAATGGCCTCGTTAAGATAATGAATATTGCAACAATTTCCCCCATCTCCATTCAATTAAAACTCATCAATGTGTATGACTATCTTCTAGCGTTTGGCCATTGAAAGGAATCTGAAATTAAAAGTCTTCACATTTAGTCTTAAATAGCAAATAAATGAGCTGAGAAACACAAATTGTCCAAAGCATAGATAGATTGACAGGCAACAGGAAAGCACCAAGAATTGTGAAAACTAAAAAAAAAAAAAAAAAGACTGATACAGAAATGTAAATGTTAGGAAGTGGAAGTGAAATTCTTTAAAGTTTTGACAAGAAAGTCATGATCCAAAGTCCAAAAACCCTTCCCCTAGAGATTAACAGAAATCTTGAAATGTTCCATCCCTATTAAACAGACAGCATTCCCATGATAGAGGTGCATAAATATAGCAATAATCTTGGGTCGCTCTCCCCTCTAAGCTCCCAAAAGTATGTCTGATATGTAGCTCAACAGCCAGCCACTGAGCCAGCTGAATTAGAGAACAGGGTATTTAAAGACTGAATATCAACCCCAAACTGTGACACATGTTCCAAGTTCTCTACTAACATAATCTAAGACAAGTTCAATTAAGTTGGGTAATGCTTTTCAAAACCTTGAAATCCAATACATTTCTTTTAAACATTTGAAGCTCTCTCCGTACACATTATCTTTGCTAGTTTAAGTGGAGCTGCTTAAAGAACTGATGGCTTAAGGCTGCAAATCAAAACTGTGACACTGTTACTCCGTAGTTGGCCACGCCTGAATTACAAGAACGTTGGCACATAAATTCAGGGAAAATGTCTGTGTCCACGAAGAATGTGGCAAAATTAAATTATTTTTCCCCCCCTCAGATTAAAAGGCTTTCCGTTTACAGTACTTAGCCTGTAGGTCACATATGGATGCCTGTGTTGTAAGGTATATTGATTTGATGATTGTATTTCATGTGAGCTGACCTGTGTGGCTGTGTATATGCTTGTTAGTGAACGTGTTACCCATGGTTAACTTTTACCTTAAGCTACCACCACTTCACACACCAAGAGATTTAATAAGGCAACTAAAATTTTACACCCGGTGTCACTCTCTACTCTAATCTAGTACTTTATATTCCTCTTGGGGCATTAAATCTACACTGCAAAGACAAGACTGTCTGCTTGAAAGCAAGCCATTAATATAAATGATTGCTTCGCTGTACTAACATTTTACTTTTACTCTAACGTTACTTAAGAACCTCAATTTCAGCATGACATTCCTATTTGTGATTGATAGAAATTAAGCTGTCTATTAAGTGTCTATTTAGAAGCCTAAGTAAACAATTAGAGTTAACTAGTATAACTTAACTTATAAGTTAACTAGAATATATACTTGAAGTGATGTCTGCTGTGGATGTCTGCTTTGTTTTCTTCCATTCTGGAATAAACCCAAAGTGCAACTATAGATGATATAACTCTCATTCATCATTCTCATGGTATTGATGGTATTGCAAACCTATATTTTCAATAGCAACATAAGCAAAAAACTAGGGCTGCCCCGACCAAAGATTTTGCTAGTCGTCGCACGTTTATGATAGAATATAGGAAACATAGGAAAGGACAAGCCCACTAAAAATGCATTGAGAATATGTGACGATGACACTCGGAGAGCAATTTAAGTCAAATTCTTTCACACGGCAAAGACTGTTCACATCTTGTCCCTTTCACTGCAAGGAAATCACTCTAGTGTAGCGTGGATTTTATATAGAGAAACAGCCTCTCTAAACCCAACACACATGCATTCAGTAAACAGCAGAATATGCTTTGCTTATGCCTTTTGTGGAAACAAGGGGTACAAAGTATTGAATATGTGTTATGTGTGTGTATCCTCTTGAATTTTAATATTCTGTTTCTTTTTCCTTGTCTTTTGTGGCATGTTTGCCTTTATTAGACAGTGACAGTGTAGATGCATACAGGAAACATATAAAAGGATATAACACGCAACGATGTTCCCTGGCCAGAATCAAACCTGGGATGTTGCAGATATAGGGTATGCCAAGTTACTAGGTCGGTGTCGGTGCCAACTATATCTATCAATATCTAGGGATCATTTTCCAGGACATTTTCAACAGTGATCCATCTGGTATGACAGAGGGGGATCGTGTCATACACGACATGTTCCTCTCTGTGGAAGTCTGATTTAAAAGACATGCGGTCTATGGCTATAACTTAACTAGGAAATCATCTCTTGCATGCTTAGAAATTATGGCAAATTGATAATAGAGTAATATGGACAAGATTTTCAGGACATTTGACTTTTCTGTAATTTTCCATGTTTGCCATGACTGGGAAATTGGTGAACTGTTGCCCTGATTTTCCAGGACGCATGAGAACTGTGTGCATGTGTGTGTGTGTGTGTGTGTGTGTGCCGTTATAATACCATGGGCACGTAGCAGTGCCTCTGCAGTGAAGAGAGGGGCCTGCAGCATGTCTGCTGTCTCCACTATAAGCATGTCCTTCAGCCTTCGTAGATCCTGAGGCTGCAGGCCCTCATACAGCTAGAGAAGACACAAGAGAGCAAGAAAGCAGGATAGTGACAAGAAGAGGGTAAGGAAAGAGGGAATAAAGGAAGGTAGGAGGAAAAAGAATAAGGCAGGTTGCCATAGAAAAGTATTGAAAGTGCAGAGGGTGTGGTCCAGGGGAGAGGGGGAGGGAAGGAAAGGAATGAGGGTCGGAGTAGAAAGGAAGATGGGGCAAAGGGGAGTAGAAGTATTAAAATCCAATCAAATATAGACATTTGCTGATGCATGACTAAGCCAGGCCCAATGAGCTAACAGATTGATGAGGTTGAAAGTCAAATGCCTTTTGGCAGGCTGTATTGTGTGCCTAATTTGTCTAACCAAAGCATCTGCAATGTGAAGTGGCGTGCTGGCCAGCACAATTCCAGAAAAAATGTAAAACACTGGACATGCATCCACAGTTTGCTAGGGACTATACAGAAGTTTTGTAATTGGTTGTAAGTGACACCAGTTGAATGTGACAAACTGAAAGCTTGTACACTCTTTGCCTCTTAGTGTGTTATTCTGTACCTCTCTTCGGTCAAGGGCTGCATATTCCGCCTCTATACCCTCTGCTTCGGGGGCAAGAGAGAAGACCATCTGCGACTCCAGGCACAGGGCCAACTCCTTGTGGTGCTGCTTCTCCGCACTGTCACATGGAGTCTCGCGGTCATCGTTCTCTGCAAACAGGTCTGCTTCTCTCTGCACCAGAAACTAAGAAAGTGGGAACAAGCGGGAAATAAGGCTTTAATTAATGGGGCAAATATGCAGGGGCTCACTGGCTTGTGAAGTTTGGAACACCTTAAATGAACAGTGGAATACCAGTAACTACACAATTATGGTAAAAATGCTAATTCAAATTATTTTTGATCTATACTGTGATCTTTTCAGTTTCAGGACCCCCACATAGATTGAGCTTTAAATAAGTGTTTTTTTGTGTGTTTTTTTTTACTATGGCAGTATCTGAGCCGCTTGTGTAATTACTTATTACATTTTATATTAAGTATTATGTAATTTCAGCTTCCCAAACATTTGTTCATTCCTTCCCGCTTTGCTTTTTGCTTAGTTCTATGTACATTTCTCTCTTCCCATCACACCAGACCTGTATGCAGCCCAACTTTGACATTTGGTTTTGCATGTGGTGAAAAATTACATTTTTCTATATATACTGACACTGTAAGGTTTGCAGGTGAAATAGGAAAAAAAAAAAAAAAACGGCACAGACACTAAATAATTGTGGAAACATCGGGGGTTACTCTGGCCCCTTTTATTTTTTCGTTCCACTCCAATTGCTCCCTGTCTTCGTGAAGCCCTTCAGTTTCCATCCATGGAGCCCTTCACCTATAGCTAAAATGTCATATTTGAGACTACTTTATTTACATGAGCTCCTACTGAAAAATGTACACAAGACTTTGGAATCTCACCTCAACGCAAGACTTCATGCCTGAGGCAGCAGCATAGTGAAGGCAGGTGTTTTTCTTGTTGTCGGTGGCATTGATATCAGCGCTCTCATACTCTCCATGGTCCAGCTTTGCTCCGGTCCATGCTAGGATGACTTGTAGAGATTCAGCCCGACGATGTCTATCCTCATATGGCCGTGAGATTCGGGGTTGCAGTGCCCCCTCGGAGGTCAGGATCTGTGGCCCCATGCAGAGGAGGTGGAGAGATGTCTCGTTGTGCACATTACGTTTGTTAGGATTCCCATCTTTGCTTAGGAGAAAAGACCTAAATGAATAAGAGACACAAATAACAGTTCAAACATTTGGCCATTGACCCAGAAATGGGATTGCATGCTACTATCTAGAGCAAACAAACATTTTAGGTCCCTTTTTATTTCGGCTGTGTCTAACCAAGTAGCCTACTAGGGTTTACAACTATTAGTCTATATTGTTTTGTTTTTGTATGCATAGCATATTAGTTAATTAGCTTGAGTCTTTACAATTTTTGAATCATCAGAATCATATTTATCCATCCACCAATCTATTCAGTCGTATATTTTGCTTCTAAAATGGTCTTTACAGTTACATGCTGACATTTTAAAAACCTCCTAGTGTTTGTTTGTTTTTTAGGTCGGGTATATGCAAAATTGAGCAAACATGTTAGTGGAAGAACGATACGGCCTGAGAGGAGTAAAGACAAACAAAAAAAATGTTGGTAGCTTGTAGGGTGGGAAGCTCTTGGAGCCCCATCCTACTCCATCCCAGCATGTTGCATTCCTGAGAGCTGCTAACAGATGGCTATGTGGAGAGGCAGATGGGACAAAAACGTATAGATACAAAACAACATACACAACTACTCTTGCGATGCAGCAATCTACTTATAGATGTGACCAGCTGATCAGCAACAAAGTGCTCAAAACACAGTTTATATCTAAACCGGTGCTACGTAAGAAACACAATTAATAATGTAACTGATTAATAAATGCAGCATATCGAAAATCTAGAGAAGAACAAACAAGTCCCTTGTCTATCCACCCTTAGACATCTATTATTTCCCCTTCACTGACAGCAGCCGTTCCAAAATGTGTGAATGTGTAAACTATGCGTATGCTTTGTTTTATCTGGATCATAACCTGACCTGAGTAGGCGTGCCATGGCGTGCCGGGCAGCATAGTGCAGCGGAGTGTTGTGCTGGTAGGACTCTCCGTATGTAGAGTTGGGATCGAGAGCCTCCTTGAACTGCGGGTTGCTCTCATACAGTTGGCAGGCCAGCAGCTCATCCCCATTGATGAGAGCCTTACGGAACTTGGTCGCTGTGTTCCCCATCTCTTCCCCTACCTGCGGGTTCAATCTCTGACTGACACAGCAGCCTCTTTAGTCGTCTTCAACCTGTTCAAGTCCAATAGGCCAGCATTCTGAATAACCTAAAGAAAAGAAGAAAAACAGGAGTTTAAATTCCTTAATGGCTGTGTCAACAAGGCCTTGTTGACTAAAAAACGGTAGGCATTAATCACTTCCACTGCCTCTGAATAACAAGGACAAGAGTTGCATCTCTATCGTTGCTCAGGCTTCTCTGCCGCAAGCTCCTATGTGCATCCTCACAACCCTGTTAACCACCTCCTTGTATTTTTTTTTTTATAACTAAACATTGGGCCAACAAAGCTCACATGGAGAGAAGGACAAGACTTCCTCTGGCATCACCAGGAGCTTCCGCCTCTCTGTGCCAATGCTGCCCATCCCACTGAGGCCAGGAGTCATCATGAAACGAAAAATATCAACATGCAGCGAGTCAGCATTCCGCTTCCACCAGAGCGCCATATGGTCAGAACTGTTTGGGCATTGTGATGCTTTTATATATTTTTTGGTGAGCTACAACACAAATCAACAGAAAACATCATCATGTTCAGCATAAATGATGATACTAAACTACTGTTTTTATACTGAATTCTCAGCACCACAAAAATCATTGTGTGCAATGATGCCTTTATGAGGGGAACTTATGTACACAGTAGAAGGAAACTTGCTCCCTGAAAACCTTAAGTGTACATACCATACGCTTAACTCTCCATAGGTTTGCAACAATGACAGAGGAAATGGTGAGCCAACTGCGACATTCCATTTGCAAGACAATTCATTATTTTCTTATGTAAACAGAAACTACATAAACAGCTGTGTGTGTGTGTGTGTGTGTGTGTGTGTGTGTGTGTGTGTGTGTGTGTGTGTGTGTGTGTGTGTGTGTGTGTCACGGATAGGAATGGAAAAGCAGGGAATTCCCGGTAACATGTCGTCACGTTTAGGTATGAGCTCTTCTGACTGTTCGCTCCAGCTTTGCTCTCACATGTAAGGATCAGAACGTTATCATCCCAATGATACACTGGTTTTTCAACATCACCATAGAAATGACAATAGAAAAATAACAAATGTTATATTGTTATGACACTACATTGTCATAACGCCCAGCTGAAGTAGTCTGTGACGCTGCTATACTGTACTGTATTATATTATTTATTGTATTTTGCCTACCCTCCTTGATACAAATGGAGTGGACAAAATAATAGAAACTTCTGACAGTATATAGGGTAAAATGTATTGTCGCTTATATGCTTTGTAAAAAAAATAAGTACATTTAGCAAAGTTGTGAGATGTTCATGTTACAAACAACTACAGAAGCAAATACCCATTTAGATTTAGATGTCATGTTTAAACTTTCTAGGAAGATATGTGAGAGAAATGGGCTGGACCAGAGTGGGGTGAGACTTGGACTCCACCTCGCCCTCTTTAACAGACTCGCAATAAGTCAGTTTGGACGCACGATTGATCATTTGTGCTTTATTCAGCCACGCTAGATAACTACATACTGAAAACTTTAAATGTGACATCATCCGCACAAGTTAACTTCCCATTGCCTATCAAGAAATCCGTGTCGAGCTTTGAGCCATGTGAGGACAGACACCAATATAATCCTCATAACCGCACACAGTCGAGACAAACAGAGAGTCCCACCTCGGTAAACACTTGTAAACACCTGATCTTTGAACAGAGAGCCTCATAGACGATTACACATACTGCTCGATAAGGTTGACATTACTCTCTAAATGTATAACTAGCGTTAATTATCATACACTCGTTAACGACGGTCTATCAAACAGTAGCAGATAACCATTTTACCGTTAACAGTAGATTGCCACTTGTCGCTAAAGTCCCGTCATGCAGGCCAAGTCCCCGTGTGGTGTGGTGTTTACCATTTGCGCTAGCTCAAACCGACGGCAGTGTGTTGATAACCGTTATAACGCTTTATTGCATTTAATGAAAACATTCACCAGCCAACTGACCTTAGAGAACGTTGGCTGCCCGCCGTTCCGTGTGTTGACAGAGCTAGTGTTAATCACAACACACGACAACACCTAATCCTCGCAAGCTGGATGTTTTTCAAAAACATAAAAAAACATCATGACGCTAGTATCTGCGTTGGCTAACGTCAGCAGCTTCATACGCTAGCGGGTCAGCTAGCGAGCTAACCGTGCTGCTAGCCACCTTAGCTAGCACAGTTAATAAACTCATTGTAAACAACGAGTAACAAGTATCCCGACTTACACATCTGGTACATGTCGCTGCTGTAGACCTGGTCTTGTGAAATAACTCGCTCGCTAGCGCAACAAACAGATGCTTTTCTTGTTAGCGAGGCGCTCCGTAAATAATGTGTGCACAAAGCAGTGATGTTGTTCCTGTCAACTCTTCGCGTTGACTCTCTCCCTGCCGCTGGTGGTGACTGCTACGCGGGTTGCCAGGTTGCAGCACTAACCCCCTCCAAAATAAGAGCCAGATAAAGAAACGAATCCCACGAAAAAAAAAGAGACGGAGGGTGATGGAGATGAGAGAGAGGAAGAGCAGCTATTGCCCAATGTGCTCCTGATAAGATTAGCGTGAACTCACCTGATCCTTATATGAATTATAATATTGCCACATAAAACATACATTCATAATTAAATCAAAATAATATAATTTAACAACGCAAACAACTCGTTACAGTGTAATAGCTGTATATATATATATATATATATATATATATATATATATATATATATATATATATATTATGTGTGTGTGTGTGTGTGTGTGTGTGTGTGTGTGTGTGTGTGTGTGTGTGTGTATTGTACAACACATTTCTATCATTCAAATACAATGATGCAAACACAAAGCAGACGGATTATATAATGTTAGTAAATTGTTTTTTAATACACGTTGGCAGGAAAGACAAGTTGGGATTCCCAATAGAAGCGTGAGAGAGAATGAATTTCAACACTTCAATTAAACATTGATAACATTAATTTTCAAATGTTTTGTGATCAGTTTAGCCTCTTCTGAATTGTCATTTTGTATTCTCATGTAGTCCTGCTTGACAGACGGTTTATGCTACTGTCCACTGACTTGAATTGAAAGCACGTGTTATAGCCTACAATAAATGCACAAGTTTAGATCAGGGAAAACACCCGCAACCAAATAGTAGCCTATACTCCCCTTTTTCTAAAAAGCTGTGTATGACAATGGTTATATGGTCTGACCATGCAATGAATGGAAGGATAATAAAGTTGTCAGATGTACTCACTGTCCATCTAAACTCAACAGGCTGCTGTAGTGATTGATTTCGTAGCTGTGAGTACAATAAAATGCCACTAGAGTGCGACAGAGTCCATGGAAATAAATAGAGAATTTGGATTTGCATGCAGTTGTGCCTGTTGTCCCTTGAACAGTCCAGTGTTAACACGACTTTGCTCTTGTTAAGTTGGGTCAGCAGAATGAAAGTGGCTTAACCCTCCACCACGCTCCTGTGCATGTGTTGGTTCTTATGCGCAATGAACCAATTACAGTGTATATTAGCATAAAACATATATTCTTGTGAGGAATTACTGACACTTTTTAACTGGTGCATTCATATACTAAACAAATGCTTATATTAAATACACCCATTTGCCCATCATATGTGAAGTATGCTGCAGGATTAGGTTAACTTAACTTGAAATAACCACTTAGCCACGGAGTAGAACACATATGCCTTTTATTATCAAATATTTGAACATTACAATGAAGGTATATACAGCATCGGCAAATTTATGAGTGCACAAATATCAACAGGCCTTCAATAAATAATCTGTAAACCTAACACCTCAGTGTAAACGCAGATACAGTAATGTATGCACAATGAAACAAACGGAACACTTTTTTTTAAATTCATTTTTTTCTTTTAATGCTTTGGCACTTTCAAATACAGAGATATCTAAATGGGGTGGTGAAAATCCCTATAGTCCAGTGGAACAGATGGATTTAGAGAATAGATGTAATAAGCAGCAATAATTTCAGATACTGATGTCTATTTTTCCTCACACGCCCTTCAACATTTTGTCATTGTTAAAAATATTATCAGCACTTATCACCACAAAGACAAATTCTGTGTGTGTGCACAAACTAAAAAAAGCAAAATAATATTTCTTATTCATGGTGTCAGATGAAGAACAAACAAAATGAGTGGTACAATATTTCAGAGGTGACCTATTCAAGGGTTTGTGTAAAAGGAATAGTAAGCTGCCATGCCTTTGGATGAGGAGGCTTCTTTGCTATAGGAGCTACTGTTGATGGCAGCAGAGGCCAAGTCCTCACACTTGATGTCAGAGGGTGAGCCCTCTGTGCTGGGATCATTGAGCGACAAACGCCTTCGTTTGCAGGCCGTGGAATAAGAATCAGCCTTGTCTAAGGACAACGCTGATGGCTGTGTGTCTGCCCAGGAGGAGATCAGGCTCCCACTATTGTTCACCTCCTCTATCTGTGCTTTCACTTTGTTTGAGTCTTCTGGGAAACCCGTGGTGGGACTAGGCCTGGGAGACCAAGGCAGGCTGGGAGAAACCTTTCTCTGGTACGCTGCTCTGGACCCCCACCCTGCAGACATGGTGGTGAAAGGAGAGTCTGGGTAGTAGCTGAGAGCGTGGGATGTTTGCATGGACAGGGATTTGATACCATAAGGAAGCAGGGAGCTGGAGTATTCCCCATCGTAGGGGGTCAAATCTAGTTTGTTGCTGGTGCTGTTTCCCCCTTGCTGCATGGAGGCGACGAACCACCTCTGGGAAGCTCCTTCTTCTGTCTGAGGTGAAAGGAGGCTGTTGGTCTGCGGCACTGCTCTCTCGCTGTTATAGAAGCGATTCTGGGGAAGGTTGCTGACAAACTGGTCCTGGAAGAGCGGCTGCATGGTGTATCGGGCCCCGGGGACGATCTGGTGGGCACGGGGAGAGTCGGTCGGCGATGGTGTGAGGCGGTCATTCTCTTGAGCTGTGTACATCCTGGAAAATATATTTATATATATATATATGAACTTGAGGTCAAGAAATGGCAGTGTCTGGGTGAAAACAAACAAAATGAGTTGGCCCACAACAGATCTTAAGTTGGTAGATAACATTTTAAAAATGACAACACAATAAGACGGTTGATGCAATAAAACTTATGATTTGATGCATTCCTGTGTTGCAAAAATGTGATAATTATTCTCAGCTCATAACTGGGGAGAAATGCATGAAAATGAAGTAAAAAAATACTCACGAATCATAATTATCTCTGAATCCTTTGGCAAAAGGGTTGTGATCAATTTTCAGCTGTGTAATCTAAAACAAAGCGAAATGGAAGAAAAATAAGCTTCACATAATGAAGATAAAGAGATTACAGACGTAATGAAGCATCAGACCAAATGCATGACAAACATATGGTTAATATTAGAGTTAGAAACAGACATGTCGCACTGAATGGGTCAAAACAAAATGCATATTAGACATGGATATTAGTCTGAATAGCCTGTATAATAACAGCTAAGCTCAGAAACACATATGGTATAAGAGAAACAGAGAGGATGTCTGGTGCTCACATCAGTGTTCTGGTAGGCAGTCACGGCTATGAACTGGTTCTCTGGGAAGGTGAAGCTCTGAGTCTTGGCGTCACTGCTGGCTTCCTCCACCCCATCCTCCGTCACCTCGACGATGTGCAGCCTCGGCTGGTACTTATGCAGCGACTGCAGGACAATCATCTGCACACAGAACATTGTCAATATCCTTTCATTTTTCAAAGGAAAGGATTTTCAAATGTTCTATGCATGCAATATAGCTAATTTCCTTCAAAAGGTTAATAAAAAAATGTTATTTATTTATTTATTTTAATTTAAATTAGCCCCAATTGTGCTGGTCAGTTATGCCTTGTTTATCAGGGAAGATACAGTATGTTGCTGTATAATTTAATGGCATAAATACAATTTATTTAAATCTTTGGTGAGAGTTATTATTCTTATTATTCTTATTATTCTTATTCTTATTTTTATTATGCTATTACTTACCTGTGAAGTATTGTGACTGGTTCCTTTGTTGTTCGTGAGTTTCAGTTTGCTGAAGGAGATCTCTTGTCTCATCCAGTGGGCCCCCGTGTTTGGAGACTCCGGATGGATGTAGATTTTGTTTCCTGAAATAAAGAAATATTCCAACATCAAACTCCAATAGCAGACGCCTATTTAGACCCGTTAGCAGGGGGTTCTCAGTCCTACTGCTATCGAAATTTTAATTTATAAAATAGAAAAGGATACAAATATCGACCTTTTTCAGTACCTTGGCTGCTGTTGTCCGCCTTCCCACAGGTGACCCACTTGCCACCTTGGAACCTCCAGTGGTTCGGATCCGCCTGCAGCACCTCCACAAACACGTTGTAGTGCGCTGTTAGGTTGAGACCAGCTATGTTAAAACTGAGGAAGGGGAACATCCGTCTGTAAACACAGTACGAATTATATTATATCAGAATATAAACAGGTTTTTTTTTTATTATTATAGAACGAGGAATCCGATTTTTATTTCTCAGCAAATGCAAAATTCCCGCCATCTCACCTGCCCTGCTTGGTGATGATCATCTCGGTCTGGTGCCGGTGGAACTTGAGCCACAGCGGCCGGTTGCAGAGGTAGACCTGGGCCCTCAACCCCGGGTCGGAGCCGGCACCGGGCAGACCTATGTTGCTGAGAGTGGAGCCGGTGCCGCTGTAGGGCGAGTAGATGCAGCCGGGGCTCTGCCCGAGTTGGTAAGCCGGGCCGAAGTGACCGCGGCCGGCAGCGGAGGGGGGAAACCCCGCGGCAGGCAACACGGGGCCCAGGTGGAGAGGTGAGGAGTACCTGCCGGCTCCGGACGTGGTATAAACTGCACCGCCGGGGGTGTAAGGGATGAAAGAGCAGGGGTTCGGTGCTTCTGGGCTTTGTTTAGAACCGACAGCGGGGATGTAGTACCGGTCAGCACTCATCGCGTGCTCCGTGTACCTGCTGCCTGCAGCCGGATCGTCCCCGTCCACGGCCGGAGACTTGCGCCTGTCATCCGCTGGTTCCTTCGCAGAGGAGAAGGTGCTGCTTTCCCCCTCACCGCCGAGCATGGCTGCTCTTCTTGTCGATCGCTTTCTTTGATCTCAGCTGAGACTTCGCTTTCCCCCGGGATCTTCTTCCCCCTCAGGGATCACTAAAACACTTTTGGGTGCCTTCTGAGAAAGAAAAGAAAAACGTCTATAAGCCTCCACTGTAATCTGAATTCTGGATGATTATGATTAAAGGCACCCCTGTATACATCTGCGGTCAGCGGGCCGATTGGCACTTGAAAGGCCAAATAAAAGCGCAGCGCCGGCCAATGCGCGTAGAATATAGGCCTTCAGTAAGATGGTGAAAGGTTCAAAACCTCAACAGGTCAAAACTTGAAGTGTCCTCTTTTGTTTGGTGCAGATATAGGCTATATGTTCCTACCCCTTTGTCATGTTATATTTTTTTCTGTTTAAAAAAAAACACATTGATCCATTAAATTCAGTTTATATGCAGTGTAATAATAATGCACCTTGTCTTATTAATCAGAATTCAAAATTCACTGGGAGAAGCTACATGACAATATTTCAGACACAAATCTTAACAGTTTGTAACTGTAATACAACAGACCTGCTCAAAAATAAATCAGGCGAAGTGTATTTTATCTGCTGGAACATTGGAGTGGAATCGCCTCTAAATAAGATCCAATTTCTTCTAAATCATGTGATTACTTTTGACTAGCATTGATTTCTTTCGAGTGGTTGGTGTAGGCTAAAACTGAAGTGAAAGCTTGCTCACCATTCTTGATTTTTTTTTTTTTTTGAGACAGAGAGAGAGAGCATATAAACCGCAAACGTCTCAGTAAAAACATATTGTGCTGTTTTTGTTTTCAAATTTTAGAACGAGATAACGCCATATGTTCTGGTTAGCAATGTGTTTATCTTCATAAATCAATTCCTCTGTGGATAAAAATATCTTTCTTTACATCTAAAATTACAAATGTGCTCAATTTGTGAGTAATAGACGGAATGCTGTTAATCCTATATTATTATTCAGAGTTAATGAATTTGCATTAATTCAATTCTGATCTGGCTCTGTGTCCCAACGGGATACCCGACGTGAAAAAGGGAAATAGTCAATTATTTTTCCGTTTGAATAAACCTGTGATGTTTCTTAGATCAGACAGTCCGATGCGAGAAACGATCAACTGTAAACGATCCTGTCCAAGAATAAATAAACACATCTGTGTATAGACAAATAAAAACGATTTAATGTCCCTTAAATCCCTGTTAATAAATCAAATTACTGAATTATGTTTTGTAATATGTCTTCTAATTCATCGCAAAGTTAAATTAAATAAAACGAATCGGACAGTGTCACAAAAACTCCAGTATTCCAATTACACTCCTTTAAATAATATACTGTAGGCCTATATAGGCTACAATTAATAATTATATTTGAAAAAATAACTTACCAAACGATGCTCACTCCTGTTTCCGTTTGAAATCAAGTTCAGGACACAAGAGTAATGTCAGCGTAAGAAAAACTTAGGCAACATCAATGCGCAAAGTAACGCTCGAGGCTGAGCCCATACCAGCACAGGACATGATGTGTTTGGGGTTGAGGAGGGAGCGACAAAGTCAAGCCTGAGCCATGTGGAGTGGCACTGATCAAGAGCGCGGAGGCGCACTCCCGATTTCACCGCGCCTCTCTCCGTGTGGCCGTGACGCACAGATAGCAGCCTATTATCAGATTCTCCTGCAGATCTCCAGGGGAGGGGCATTACCGCCAAGGTGTATAAGAGCGACGCTGCTTCCCGATCCATCCATCAATCACTCCCACCTCAGCATCCCCACAAAGTCACTGTATCTGTGGGACTCCTTCATGCAGAAACTCTTGTGGATTTGACTTCACTGTCGTTCCCAGAACACTGATGCCCCAAATCCTCCTGTTTTAACTGGGAGAGTTAAAGACATAGTGTTCGGTTTCATGAATGGTTTTGCTGCTGATGTGGAGTTGGCCACAAAATTATGTTCACCTTCAAACACTTTAAGCACATTCACAAATTACCCTCAAAAGGCAATTGGAAAAAATGCATTGCATTGGAAAGTTGATGCCTTTTTAAATCCAAGATAACTCAGAGAGAGACTTTGTAAAGCCTGATCTACAATAACGTGCATTCATCAGGCTGTGAAATTCACAAGCATTGTTTAATTTAAAGGGGTATATGTGCACAGATGAAACCTCCCATGACTGACACTGACTTAGAGAAACAAAATACATTTTATTTGAATTATCTGTCTGAGTAGATCAACAAGGGATCTCTGCAGCTCATACAAATAGTGTAGCTTTGTTTTCTGTGGTCACCCAGATAAAAAGGTATATTCTGATGACAAACTTTGCCCAATTGTTTCCCCAATATACACATTTGGAACAAAAGCAGGAAGTGCTCACTGATTATTTAAGACTGTTTTCTCTTTGATTCTTTCTACGTCCTCTGTTCAAAAGAACCCTAGTCCAGACTTTACATGATGCTGCATTACTGTGTAAATGGGGGGCCGTTAACAGCTTTAAAGAGCAGACGATGCTCAAGCTGCCGCTGCTGCGTGCTTGGAGAGGAGTATATACATGATAAAGGCAGTGAGAGGGTTAATGAAGCAGGTCACCACGTCTGAAAGAAACACATTGCACATCAAACAAGACAAATCACCTATTTGAGTAAACTATTTGCACAGCAAACAGGCTAAAGCTATAGCTGATGGCACTGATAAACTGATTGAGGTGTTTGATTATTTCAGGAAGTCATGAATATAGAGTAAGGAATCACAGATCTTGCTGTGCACATGTGGCTTCAGTGGTCCTAAATGTTCTTGGACCTATTTCCCCCCGCTTGCCTGTTTCCCCTTTGCCAACTTTATTGTGTCATTACTCGGTATATCAGTGAGTCTATATGTTCCAATGTAAATCAAATTCTTACTCTCAGGTATCATTTCCTATTGGAGTAAATGCCAAAGAAAATTAAACTCTCTCTCTTTCTAGCTTTCTCTTTCTATATTGAGCAACGTTGCCATTTGATGCAGAAGTCGGTCACGTGCGTTGATGGTAAGTTTCTATTGCCGTTTCTATATAAGTTTATGTCCCAGCGGTGCAGGGCTCACACGTTCACAGACACATTATGAATGTAAATACCCATTTTTTATTCACACTCCTTTAGTAATACCTCAAAGAGAAACGAGAGCGCCCACTCTCCAGTTCCCCCTCATGTTATCACAATGTCAGTGCTTCTGGTTTGCACTGTTAGCTGCGAGTCACTGGCTCAGCTGTTGCAATGTTGAGGCAATACATTTTCTCTCATTTTCGCATTCAGCACCTTTTTAACACAGGTATGTGCAAGCATGGTATTGTGGTATTGTATTTTTTTGGGCTTTTATTCAGATAGGACAGCACTAGAGTGAAAGGGGTTAGAGAGGGGGACGACATACAGAAAGGCCAACTCTACGGGCTGAGCTATCCGGCCCAGTCTTGTGTCAAGTTTGAAGGCAATTATGGTCCGATATGCAACTTTACAAGTGTGATGTAAACTTTGAAATATACAATATATACATTCTGAAGAACGAATAGATGTGATTTAAGATGTTTCAACCACCAGGTGATATTGATATCTGATTTATTTTATTATATATTTTATTTTCCACAAAAAATAGTCTTTTTATATGTCTTAAATTAAGTCTGGAGGGGACCTTTAAACTAAACATTCCAGCATTTATTTAAACATCTAGACCACTGTAGCAATCTTTGTGATGATGCAAACAATCAATATTTGACTTAAATCATCTCATAACCATAAACATATTAAAAAAACGTTACAATATATCACTTAATGCTGTTTGGTTATCATGTGTTTAACGGGCAGCGTGTCTGCAAAGTGGCCTGACTCTCATGTCACGCTCGATGAGCAGCTTCCCCTAGCTGTGCCTGCTTTTTGACACATCTAAAGGGCTGTTTCTGACCTCCTGCCATGCTGTCGGCCACCCCTCCCACAGTGCTCATGCCAAGCAGGAGGAAAAAGCTGGTGACCTGGCCTTCGCCACTCTGCCCTAGGCCACTGCCACCCTGCTGGCAGCAGAAGGTCTGTTAGTCTGAAGCCATGCCAGGGACTCCGCCTGCCACAGCTTGTGATGTCACGATAGGCACGCTCTCAGACGAGCACTCTGATTGGCTCTGAGGGTTTGTCTTTCTCACTTCCTGGGAAATGCCCTCTCAACAACTCACAGATATACAAACCTAATTAATTATCACTTTAATTGAATGCGATCACAGCTTTCTGCCCTCCTGGCTGATCAGCTGACTTCACAGATCACGCAGGAAACCACAAATTTGTTCTCCCCTTCGGTGATGTAATTTGTAGAGGATTATGGGAGTTTTGTTTAAAAAAACAACAACAACCTTGCAGCCAATATATGAACTTTTTACAACTAATTTTTACTCCTTTTCGTAATGAATTACCAGTGCATAAAGAATAGACTTAATTTGTGCAAAGTTTTTCTTGCCAGATCAAAGCTTTCGTGCTGAGAAACACAGCAATTAAAATCTTTCTTTGTGTCTCTCTCTCTCTCTCTCTCTCTCTCTCTCTCTCTCTCTCTCTGTCTCTCTCTCTCTCATATATATATATATATATATATATATATATATATATATATATATATATATATATAAAATGATAGCCTTGCAGTGGGGCTTAATATGGCAGAAGGTGAAGGCCTCTATGGATCCACTTATTTTCCCCCCACCACGCCCCCACGCTAACATTTATGGTTTGGTCCTACATCCTTAAGAGTAGCAGCAGGAGCGGACTCTCACATTTGGTGCTCAGCGTGGGGGCGGTTGGTGAGCTGTCATGTTCCAGCTATCCTAGGGAGATACACTTCTGCCTATCTGTGAAGAGTTGGTGTTTTTGCATTTGCATTTGCTAATGAGATCCTGTTTGCATGATTTTATACTGACTTATCTCTTCACAAATACAGGAGGCTGAGGAAGTTGTATTTAGTTACCCGTTATCAACCAATTAGTCCCATTGAGATTAGGGATGTCTCTTTTTCTGGAGAGGTCTGGCAGACAGCAACATCCTTTCAGTTTTGAATTCTTTCATTTGATGCAACACAGGAACCATGTTGGAATATTTAACCTACATGGTGAGCAACTAGAAAAGCAACAATTACGACTACTTCCCTACTGTAAAATCTCTCAATGAAGGTCCATCATCTCGCAGTCTTCGAAATTGCTGCACTGTTATTTCTTGTTTTGTTTTTGTTTGTTTTTTTTTGGGGGGGGGGGGTTACTGTCTTGAAATGTGAAATGTCTACTATTTCACTGATGATCTGAGCCTGCCCCGTCCCGTTCACCCTGATCACAACTTCACACAAGAGTTTCAATCTCAGCCAAGATATGAGACTATCATCACTTATCTGAAGGGAAGTTGCAGAAGTCTCGGGCCAGGACCAATTAGGACCTGTTCCTCATTATCACCCAATCTGTAGTGTCCCTTCCCACCCCCAAAAAAATCCAGTTACTATTGTATCTCAGGTTGCAATAATGAGCTTTTAACAAGTGCTGAGGTTGAGTTATAAAACAAGATGAATAATGGGAATTCCAATTACTTCTTTTGCACCCTCTGCTTCATTTGCATATGACTGTCAAGTGGTTGAATTTACCAACTTTGAACCAGACTCAAAGTGTCAAATATCATCCCTGCTGAAGTGCTGCCTTTGACCTCTGACCTCTCTGTGAACCAAATCCCTACAGGCATCAACTGAGCATCACATTATATTATTAGGACAATGAGATCTAATGAGAATACATTGTATTTGTCTTAATCACTACAATGTAAAATCCGTTTTGGTTCTGAACGTGCTTTTCTCCACAGAGAGATTTAAAGGGTCTATACATTGACCCAGCAGTAACACAGCATGACTGTAATAACCCAGCAAAAGCAACAGAATAAATAGATTCTCTGCATTGTGTGGAAGTGTCCCTATCTCCACTGGGGTGGAAGGAATTTTTTTGCATTATGTCCTCTCTTTGAGTCGACAGGCAGGACCCTGAGCATGTTTTTCTCATATGAGAAATCTGCTGACTGTGGTCTCACATTATGATTAACAATTTAACTATGATCCCCCTCTTTCCCATTGTTATTCCACAGATGACTGAGAAATGCGAGCGACGAGCACGCAGGCTTCATTAGATTCATTGATTGATTTATTGTTTTCCATGGTTGTAATCACTTCCCCCAAGGTAATTTGTAAGCTCTTTATGGTTCAGAGGTATAAGCCTGAGAGTTAATTAATCTGCTTTGTTTCGAAGTTTGGCAGTAAAAATGCCTGTCTGAATTGGTAACTGCTGGGAAGGCAATAGATCCTCTGACTTAGAATCCCTTGTTTACCACTGCAAAAGATCAAAACTAAGCAGGCAATCAGGATTTCTAGCTCCTTTGCATTTAACTTGATTCATATTTACCTTGTTAATTTTCTTCTTGTCAAATGCAAATCATTGGATTCTCAGTTTCTTGATAAAACTACAAACCAGCATTAAAAGCTATCATTCAGTTAATAAGTGCAGCCAGTGCTATTCAACAAAGACTTCAATCCTTTCATACCAAATCAGTCAAAGTCATTCATGGAACTGACATACAGTGACTTTGAGGCAATTCAAACCACTGTAATATTTTCCAGTTATTGCAACATAAAGTATTTTAACGGTGCACTCTCAACTCCTAGACCTATTTTGTGCTTTTATTCCTGTCACGTGAATCAGCGCTCTTTATCCCCCCATAAAAAGTCAAAAGTTTTCACCCCAGAATCTCTTGATACTACTTTTATGTCCTGACCCAAATCTTTGCTCTCGGCAGAAGCTAAAGTGACACATCTCACCCGCTCCCCCCCTCACCCCTCACCCACAAAGCCTCTGATGTTTTCTGGCCTCAGTCGGTCTTAATTGAAGTCCCGGCTCGCTTTAATTGGCTTTTCGATGGTATGTGAATGGGGACTGCTGTTTATGGGTTAAGTGCATCTTAATCAGAGCCTTAATCCAGTCATTAACAGAAAACATGAGGTGTTGAGAGGAGCGGAGAGAGGTTGATAATTGAGAGACTGCTTCCCTGCTCCCTGTGCTGTCTGCGTATGTGTTTGCTTGCTCTGGCAGCTCTTCTAAAAATTTTGTCAGTGAAATTGTATACGGTGTGTAAAGATACACATTTGCTTTTCATACTTTACTATACCCTGACTTTTTGCTTATGATTAGCCTATACTTTTTATACGTTTTTTTTTTTTTTGATGGAAGAAAAATGCATTTCGAAGATTTTAAAGATGAATAAAATTCCCCCAAACATCGCCAGAGAAAACATAAAAAAAAACAATCTTCTTGATTTCGGACCAAACATTCGTATTCTGATGAAAACATACACCACTACTGATGGTAAAAACAGATTGTTATTGTCTGCAAAACACATCTTTTCCATATCCACCCTATTGCTCAGCTGTCACACTGAGTTTTTCTCGCTGTATATTTTAGCACCTATCCCCGGTGTGAGGCCTGTGTTCCTCCGTACCCCCACTCTTGTCCTTGTATCACACACACACACACACACACACACACACACACACACACACACACACACACACACACACACACACACACACACACACATGCACAGAGCATTGAATCAACCGGCTGATATTGAATAAACATGCTGCTTTTAGATAGGGCCCTGATTTGCATCATCCTTTACGAGGTGTATTTTACACCATTTTTGGTGTAATTTGTTATAGACACACACAACCCTACTGATCCTATAAAAGCACTGTCAATTGCTCAAAAACCTTCAGTGCTACTCACCTTCTCAGAGAGGATCATCCACTAATAAAATGCAGCCATTCGTATTCTGATGGTAAAATAGAAGCTGAGCCCATTAGAATACTAGAGGTATAATGGTATGTGTAGATTGGATAGCATCCAGTATGAATGATTGAATTTGTTTAACAAATCCCATCCCTTATTGCATCCATTTAGGTTTAACATTTAACAACTTTAACTAGCAAACGTAATAGATAACTCAATTGTCAAGAACTATAAGTCAAGATTGATATTCAAAGAAACAAGAAACTTTTTTTGAAGGATAGTTTACATATTTGCAAATGTTTTTTACATCGATCTTTACTCATGAGAAAAGAGAAAAAGACCAAATTGACCAGAAACCAACACTTGCGTCCATTAATGTGAAGTTGTCGAGTGAAATTTCTGCTTTGTGTAACACTTTGCACATTGTGTGTGTGAGTGTTGTGTGTATTAGTGTGTTGTTGTTTTTTTAAAGTGTGAAGGACCTGATGACAAGATGAACACTGCCGGCAAAGCTTCACCTCTCCGAAAGCTTCCCCACACACGACTCTCCCTATGAGAGTGTGAAAACATTTACAGGGTGAGATGACACTTCCGCCCCAGGTCAGCAGGTCACATACACACACACACACACACACACACTCACACACGCACATACACACACGGATCACTGTCAGCTAAAAGCAGATAGCAACAACTCTCTCAGTGCTGACCGAGAGGAAAGGGGAGGCAGTCCTCTTACTTCAGGGCTTCATTCTCATCTCTGAGCATTGCATACATGAAGTAGAGATTCAGCTGGATGTGTATGGCTGTACTGAAGCATACAGTACTGGCTGTGGGACTGATAGAGTTGAAGACATAATGCCATTTGGACAGCGCTTTTAAAAGTCACAAAGTGTGGGTTTTACTTGAGCACACACACACAAAAGCGCACTCTCGCACAGCCGTGCACACGCTGATGCACATACGGTACGTCGTTACTTCTGAGATGTTACAAAAACGTCTCTTTTATCCATTAAAAATCGATCAATCTTGTGCTTTGCCTTCTCTATTCGAGGTTTTTTTTTTTTCTGTCATAATGGAAAGTCTCCCCGACCATTTCTTCAGCCTATTCTTCATTTGGAGTAATTATAGATGGAGAGGTAAAAGATGTTTTTTCCCCTTTCTTTTCTTTTCTCCTTCTTACCTATCTCCCTCTCCCCTGTGTGCATTCAGAAATGCTCTCACCACTACATTCTTATTAGGGACATGTCTGAAAGGCTCCCGCAGCATGTGGTGTCCTCTGACCATCCGCCATGCCTGTTTTTTTGTTGGCATTAACGAGCCAAGAAACCATGGATAGCTTTTCAACAGGTACAAACTTTTCCTTTTAGATAATTAACCGCATTCAGACACTGTAGGCAATGTGGGTACAGAAGACTGGAGAGGATCATATTCTAGAAAAAAAATGACAGAGAAAGGGGAGAGAGATGGAGGGATAAAAAAAACTTGATCAAAAGACAAGATGTTCTCTTTGGTGTTGTTTAGCGCTAGTGGATTCTATACCGAACCCCTATTCAAATGGCGTGGTCTTCAATTCTGCTCTCCTTGTTGTCCTCATCTCTGTCCTCTTCATCTTTTCATGAAGATGGACCATGTAATGAGGGAAAACTCCGGTCATTGTAGAATGGTCAAAGGTTTGCCGGCTTAATGAATGGCAGAAACACAAGAAGGGCTGAATGCTCTCCCTCATTCCAGTTTGCCTCGTCGCAAAAAGCCCCGGGATGTCTTCTGAAGAAGGCCTCCTCCATCCATTGCCGTCTCATCTCTTGTTAAAGGGGGCATAAAGCGAAGGCAGAGGGGAAAAGTAATTTTCTTCTCCTGTGCTGTCCATTCTTTTGGTGGGTTTCTTCCACTTTTTGTTGTGTACTTCCATAAAGCTAATAATTATCTTGGCGAGAGCCCCTCAAGTGAAAACGAATGGGGTCTTTGTAGCCTTCTCTCTTCAGCTCTCTCCTGTTTCTGGGAAGAAGGAAGTCATATTAACATTTGGTCGCCCCCTTTTACAGATGCAGTGAAAAGCCAGATGTGTCTCTTCTTAAAAAAAAATAAGTAAATAAAAAAAAAACCCTTTCAACAACTTGATTATTCTGAATTACCACTGAGCATAGAACAAGATAATAATGCAGTAACCGGAGGAAGCAACACACTTTAATCTTAGAGTTACTGTTTATACTAATTAGTGAATTATCCAGTTGAATTGTGTAATTTTGTTTGTGAGATGTGCAGTGCGGTCACTAAGATATTTCAAATGTGACATTCCTTTTTTTCTTAATATATTTAGCCTCCTTTTTTTTTAATGTTCGGCACTCCAGAAAAGTACAAAAACAACCACAAGCTAATCACCATGACAATATACTCTATACTGAGCTGGCAGCAGATTCGACTGGTTTAGGGTCAAACTCTTAACTTCTATTATCTATGCAAACCTCAGCTCTCTCGGCCCTCCCTCAACGCCTCTGACCTCCATCCCCAACTCTTCCGGCTGATTACTCCTAATGTAATTTTAATTAAAAACTGTGGTGTCAAAGGGTTTAGCCTGCCTGAGAAGCGGGTGCAGATTGTGGCACAGTGGCAGACCCCTTCACTTGCTTGAGAGGAAATGCATCCTGACATTGCTTGGGTGGTGCCAACATGACCAAAAAAAGCAAAAGAGCAAAAAAGGCCTTTCTGGCTCATTTGACTATCACAGTACAACTGCATTGTTGTTTGTCATTGGTTGTACTTTTTTTTTACCTATAGGTGGCCACTGTCTTTAGTTGGTACACAGCAAAACAGCGTTAATGCTTCAGACTTCAGTTTAGCTGGAGTAAGTTTTTGTCATCATAATTTAACAAAGAAAAATCTCAATATCCTCCTTATCAGATCTGGTTTAGGGCTTAGATTTATGAGGAAATGGGAAGGCAATGAGGGATTAATGATGAGGTAAAAGTAATAGCTCACGCTTGCCTTTACCATCATTCTAGCAAACTCTATCACAGATCATATCGATAAATATTCAGCAGAATATTTCTTGTGTCAAATAAATCAGTACCAGCACGAAGAGAAGATGAAGCCACCAAGCTGTGACTCATTCTAACGTCAAGATGCACTTAGTTGACATTGACAATAATTAGCACAGCCACATTTCACAGGGCTGACCTGTGGAAGGTGCCCCACAGCAGGACTCAACAGCAGAGGTCTGCCTGTAGGTTTGTAATCCCCTCACCCGAGTCGTTGGATTATCTGCCCTCCATCGACCCTGAAGAGGCTCCCCGTTGCCCAGGCTTAAACACTTTCTAAAATCTCATCTCTGCACCCCATCTGCCGGTGGCACGACGTCTTGGAAGTCACCGATACGGAGGAGTGGGGACAGAGGCAGCACAGCGGAGGAGAAAATCCAAACGCATACTGCCTCCTTCATTCTGTGGCTGTGTTAAGAGAGGAGCTTTTAGTAAAACGCAGCCTGGTTTAGGCATTCCTTGAAGGTTTTCCTCCACGGTGCAAGTTAGAAGTGGTGTTGCAATAAAAGGCTTTATCGTCCTTGCTGCAACAAAATGTCCTCCTCTTTTAACAGTGATTTTAGGGGATTATACATTAGTATCACTAGCAAACAAATATACACGAATCTCGCATCAATAACTGGTTTTCTGGAGACCCACAAGTGCAAGTGGTGTCAGTGTCGATGACCCTTGAACATTCTCTGACAGGGGCCTTGTTTTGTGGCTGTCAGTGGACAGCTGGAGGAGCTTGTGGTTGGCCCCGAGCAGTGAGGCATGTAGTAAGAGGGTTTAACTTTGCTAACCTCCTTCTGCCAGGTTCATGGGGCCATGCTGCTTGGGTAATATTGGATCAGTGTTGGGAGCCCGTGCCCCTGCCAGATAAGCCAGCATGCTACCTGGGGTAGTGAGCACTTTCCACTAGAGCCAACAGGGCTTCATACTCGCTGCTTGCTCTTTTCCTCAGCCACAGAATTTATTTCTTTTCTATCTTGTTCAGGACTATATTTACACAGACTAGGATGATGTTTTAAAGGCACATTGCATACGATGTTTTACTCTTCTGTGACACAAAATGAACATAACATGTTTGGTAGTCTTGGCAAATCAACAAATATTGTTAAGATTTCTATCCTTAAAGGCTGAACTTCCAGGATGTTTCAGAACAAATATGCAATTGCTTCAGTAATTGATTGTCATAGTAAGTCAGTAAGCGAATTAGTAAAACTACCTGATAGCTGTTGGACTTTTGCCTTTTGGCTCTCTTGTTCTTTAACTTTGGTTTAACAACGTAAATATAAAACCCAAAGAGAGTTCACACTTCAAAAAAGAATATAAGGGAAGATAAAGGTTTGTTCTCTTTGAGTAAGGGTGAGCATAACAGTTCAGTATAGCAGGCAACACTGTCAGGAAAAAAAACGAGGACTCAGTTATAAAGTACGCCGTGATATTTTGATTCCCAAACCTGCAATGATTTAGTTATTTTTGCTGATGAAGAATAGGAATGGTTTGAAATTAGAGATTAAACACATACTGTGTGTTGCATTATTATCTGTAATTATATTACTCTGTAGCTAATCTAATTGATTAGTTTGATCATACCACTTAGTTCAAATAAATGCTTTTATTAATTTGAATTGGAAAAACTTGAAAGGGAAAAAAAATATTTATCATCATCAAAGTGTCAGATTTTCTTTCTAACCAAGAAGGAGATGACGTGCTCTTATTTCCATTGTAATATATTTCCTCCTCATCCATAGACATTGATATTTGGCCTCTGCTCTTCATTTCTTATTTTAATAATTTGATCAAAAGCACAATATACAATATCTACATATTTATGTATATGGAGATACATAGTTACAACAAACTGTATCTGATTTGTCAATATTACGGATAGAGAAAATTCTTATGGTTTCAATTTGTATGGTGGCCAAGCAATTTTATTTTTGAATGGACACGTTCTTGCAGGATGAAACATTACAAATATATATATATATATATATTTTGTAGTAGTAGTGTAGTGAAGAGATACATCATTTTTTTTCTCAGATTTGGTTCAGTGGTTGTGCAGTCATTCGCATGTGTTCCACTTGGCCCTGTTGTAGAAACTTGGCTATAGTACTGGGCTTTGGAAAGATCTGCTGATATTAAAATCTGCAGATGCCCACCTGGTGTCAGGAGACTTAGAAACAGAAGCGTGTGTTGTCTGTGAGATTTTTCGGTGGGCTTGGAAATGTGTGTGTCCATCTGCTTTATGTGTCTACGTCTGGGGTAAAGAAAAAAACAAAAACCCAGCAACATAATAAATGCATGCAGTTCATACAGGTGATGGCCTGTGGTTAGTTAAGTCTTTTTTCCCCTTCTTGTAGAACTCATTTTTTGTCTTTCTTGCCTTTGATTTGTAGATGAAAAGAATGTGCTCCTCCACAGAGACGAAGTGTCAGCTTTAGCGTTGTAAGGTCAGAGAGCCGTGAGAACTTGATGCAGACAGGCAAGGCAATCACAATATCCCCTCTGCTGGTGGTGTGTGTGGGTGAGTGTGAGTTGTGAAGGCGCACTGGGTGCTTATGTGGTTTGTGGAGGTGGGTAGCTCACGCTTATTGCTTATCTATAGTGTAACAGTATGTGTGAAGCTTGCCTTTTGCTTCAAGGTGTTTTCGTGTGTGTGTGAGTGTGTGTGTTTGTTTATGAGTGTATACCTGTCACTTTTACTGAACAGGTGGAGCCTCCAAGCATGGGATCTAGACAGCCAGTCCGCCACACAACGGACTGTGGTCAGGCATGCTGTGCACAATATGCAGTCTGTGGTGAAGGCAACATTGTGGTTGGATGTTGATGTACTTTCAGTGGAGTACACTACCACCGTTCTTGACAGGTGGTCCAAATAACAGATGCTTTTTAAATTTGTATTTATTGTGTATTCTTTGCACGTGAATGTAGAAATAATGAAGAAAATGTTATTCTGGCATTCAGTCATTAATTCAATCTTGTAAAACTAAAGCTAATAATTCATAGCTGACAGTTTCTGCCTGATCAGTCACATTGACATTAGCAAGGGATTTATACAATAACTTCATGATAAGTAAAAGTAATGTCATAATGGTAAATGCAAGAAAACGCTGGTCTTCACTAAATGCACATTAGCTTGGACAATTCAACATTTAACATATTTCACAACAAAGACCTTGCTATGGAATTGCAATTAAAACATCGAATTTATTATTATTATCATCCTTATAATTATTATTGTTTTTTATTGTTGTATTGTGTGTGTAATGTCAATGGCAAAGGGGGTAAAACTCCTTTCTTTCTTTTCTCTAGCCAAGGTGTAGTCCGTGTACGACTCTGGGATTTGTAGTTTCTTACACCGCCTGACTACGTCAGCGGAAGTATTTTGATTGTACGCGAGCGAGGTCACATTGGTGCAGTTTTGTAATGTTTTGAGAACCATCGCCACAATGGAGGCTTCTAACGCAGGTATTAAACATCTCTGCACTTTTCTACGCATACAGTGTTTTCCACGACGCAACGTGAGCCGAATATCCAGGTTACGTCGCTCTTTATACACGTTATAAACGTTACTCAATGTTATGTTTGCTCGTGTGGCTAAAGTTAGCTAGCGCAAATACACTAAAGCGGCTAGCTCTACGTAATGTTGAAATAATAAATGGTTCCTACACGTTCAGCGTCTTCCTTAATTGTTTAGAATGTGACTCTAAAAGCACTGCACGCTGTCCGGTGCTCTGAAGCGGGCAGCAGTGATGTTGAAGCCCCAGAATGCGTCTCTCATGTGGGACGTTACGGAAGCTAAAGTCACGCGTGGTGGACTTAAGAGAGATACGCACGGAGACTAATGACGATGATGGCCACCTTTCTTTATGGCTCACCTTTTTGTTTGCCCTGCTTTCTCAGAGGAGATCCACCTGAGGCACGTGGAGAAAGATGTCCTCATCCCCAAAATGATGAGGGAGAAAGCCAAGGAGCGCTGTGCGCAGAAAGTTGAAGGTGTGTGTGTCCTACTGTTAAGCACATCCTGTCCAAATTCATAGTAAAACGAGGTATAGATAAGAAGAAGCTCAGCTATTATCTTCTTCTGTCTGGTTTTGCAAGAAATTAAAAACATTCCCTTAAATGTTGTACTTGGATTAAATATGTGTGTGGTTTCCACCTAAAAAAGCTCACTATGACACTATTTTGATTTCAATCAACAACCCCTGTGCTATTCCTGCCATGACAGATCGGTATTAATCTTTAATGAACAATGATTTTTTTTGTCAGGCCTGTGGTGTCAGGGTTATATTCACAACTATATTTGGTCTTCAGTAAGGCTCTGCGATCCTTCACTAGGCCTGCATTCATTTGTTATAAAACCAGAGACAATGCAATGTTTTTTCACCTGTTGTCATCTTAAAACCCTCTGTCAACTAATCATTTTAATATCTGGACATAATGAAGTTATGTTGAGGAAACGTTCTGTCCACCCAACATCTGTGCTTTTCCTACTAAGTCAAAATGTCTGCTGTGAAAAATCCCAATTCATAGTAGATGAAACATTAGAAACACCTCTCAGTTCAATTCAGCAGCTCCATGAACTACAGCCTCCAACATGAGTCAACAGATGCCTGTTTTTTCAACAAAGTTTTTTCAACACTATAAGCCTCATGAATGTTTAATAATTGTGCTGTTATATTATAAATGAAAAACCCTGCAATCTGAAAATCCTTGTGTTTTCTAGAAAACAAAATTTGAAGAAAAGGTCAAGTATAAATATTCTGACAGTACTACCGGTAATTGTTAATTTAAGGTTGGACATGTGTACTACCAAAGCATCATTAAACTCAGCATGAGAGAACAGTGGGTTTAGTGCACAGTCATTGTAGGAAGACAGGAAAATGTATCTATTCCCCCATTGGGATCACTTAAGATTATTGTATAAAAATATTCAGTTCTCATTACAGTAAAGCATCACAATAGGATACTGCCACCCTCCAATTCTGTTCAGTCTTATAGTCAACGTTTTACCTCCAGAGAAATTAGAAGAGATTCTACATTATCGAAGGCTGATAAATAAGAAATGCCTAAAAATGTAATCAGCATTTTAGAAAAACCCACATTTTACGTTGATCAATGTTTCATTTTGTTATGGCTTAACTTCTCCTTTTAGATTGGAGTCTTCAGCATTTGGCTGAAAGTCTGCTTATAATAGCCTATTCACACTTTTTTCTGACTGTGTGACTCCACAACGTTATTTAATACAGATGCAATATAACAGACTCCAGACTTTGGCTCCAGCGATGTATGTATTTTCAAATAGTAATTTCATGTTTTTTGGTAAAATTGTGAGACCTTTATATCATAATCTGCAACACTACATTTGTTGGGTTGGAGGCTTATTTAATATCTATGGACTTTCTTCTAACCCTGTATCTTTTTAATCTTTTGACCACCTTAAACACCTGCTTGTTGAGTCCTTTTTAATTACTCTTAATTGAGGACCAGACCAGTTGGCATGACACCAATTGCCATTTCATCTGCATGGAAATGCTGGCTGTAGCTTTGCTCACATATGCCCCGTCTACTGCAGCAGCATGTCAGCCGGATAATGGATAGGTTATGTGGTTTTGTGAAATCTTGACAGCCTGTATGAGCCCACAGTGTGTACTGCTCACACGGGGAGTCGGTGCACATGCAGCCTAAGGTGATGGGACAGAAGGTAGCTGCGAGGGTAGTGGAAACCCCCCCTCACATTACCAGCTTCTCGTTCCCACTCATTTTCACACCTCCGTGTCCGCCCTCTATTATTTCATTCTGTGTGTTTCTGTATGCACTGGCTCCCACATGTGTGTCTATCATTGTGTTTTACAAAAAAAAAAAAAAAAAAACACAACCCCAATCTAGTACTTTGTATTCCTGTGTGATCTGCGAGTGCATATGTGCCTCAAAACAACCCACATTTGTATATTGTAGGCTTTGTTCTACTGGTGTGATTTTTCCTTTTCAATTGATGATACATGTCAGTACTCCAACATGTCTTTCACAATTAATCATTTAAAGTTAACAGCCCACCTACTCAATAAACAACCACTTGACTGATATTTTGACTTTGACTTGCAGAAAGCTACCAACCTTTCCGATACCAGTGTTGCAAGCTGTGTGCCTCACTGTGTAGAGAGACGTGACTGGGGTCATTCTTTTATGTCGGGCCTGACTTACATTGCTTTCATAAATTGGTAAATTACATGTATATTAATGTAATTCATTTTTTTAATTATTCAAATAATAAATTGTGCACCGGCAGCAACTTGATAAATTATCTTAAGAAATTGTCATTCTTCGGCATCATGCTTTTGGAGGTACTTGATGGAGTTGATTGAGAACTATACTAAGCAAGCGACCTGCACTCTCTGCAGCTGCGATGCCACTGAGAATGTTACCGCTTGCAAAATACCTCCACTAATTAGATGCCCTCCTTTTACTGTCACTGTTGTGGTTTTGTTAGAGCAAGTGACTAAATGCGCCTTTTGATGCATCCGCTTTCTGACCACAGATGGCCAGACTGAGGTGTTTTTTCCTGTGAACCAGTGTATACCAACGTGTTTCTGACTGTGAGCACACAATCACTTTCTCTTTGACTTACCCTCTCTTTTGATAACTTCATTATCTTAATGATAATAGTAACAATGGTAATAATTTGCCATTATTGGCTGATCATTTATTGCAATGATATATATTGTGTGTCATACATCTTACTCAAATCCTGACATTTATTGTCTGTTCGAACTAATTATGTATTTTTATCTTCCTCTAAAGGTCCATGTCTCTCTAAACGTTCACGCCCCTAGCTTCTGCTTTCTACTAACTGCCAAACTACACTTCTGCATCTTTAAAAATGGCAAACAAAATAGCCCAAATTGAAGGTGGCATCACACCTTTCTTTCGGAGGGCCTTTTCTGACATAAAGCTCATCTCATAGATTTGCCTTTTGTGCATCAGTACGGCAACCCTCTGCAGCCTTTATTAGTACCATGGGACAGGGATGAGGCGTTTGCTGATTAGATTAGTCGCACTGTTCTGCTTCTCTAAATTGGTTTTGCACTTGCTTTTTTCACATCTGCATCCTGATGAAAGTGTCTGTGTGATAACCATACTGATGCCACTGATAAAGGTATTTATGATGTCAGTGGTTTGAAAGGGGACATGGGAGAGCAGTGTTTTTAATTAAATCCTTGAGAAAGAGCTTGTTAACAAGGTGAAGAGTCTTCAACACCTTGTTTACAACAAGGACCTTGCGCATTTAAACTGGAATACACCACTAGCCAGGGCACAACGCCACTGATGCAGCTTAGTGAAAGGGCTTTTCTTTTGCATCTCTGTTGACAAACAGATTTATTACAATTTTGGGCTCACTTCGTTAGACAATTTTTATTCCAATTGTATAGATGACATGCAGCCTGCATGGGGGACAGTGACTGGGATGAGCTGGTGGAAATTGACAGTTATCAATTGTTAAACATTTGGAGAATTGGGTTTGAACTGTCTGACAATTAATGGCACTTTTGCCCTTTAAACATGGTTTTAGTTCATTAACATCTATACAAAAATTGCAATCATTTGGAGAATTTCTACAAATTGTAAGGGTTTCACGATGTGACGTATACTGCTGCACAGATCTCTGATAGTGACACCCCTCATTGTTGCTCAGGATGTCGCCACATCCCTGGTAGAATGACACAACATTAATTTGAGGGGGCATAAACATCTTTTGAGTGTTTTAACAGCACGACAGTGCAGAGCCTTTGTTCAGACAATGCTCATCTGCCTTTGCCTTCCATTGTAGCAGACAAACATCTGCTCTGAGCTCCTAAAGCTCTGCACTGCTTCAATATACAATCGCAACGTCGAAAGTGGACACAACAATTTGGCCCTCGGATCTAAGTGGGGGAGGATGCCCCCAGTTTTATGGCCTGATTAACATGGCTAGGGGATAGGATCCTTGGTACCAAAATGATATGTCACCTCTCCTGGTGACACACAGAACCGGCACCTTCCAATAATGTACACTAACCAGCCTTCCGTCAATGTGGCCATTGTTTAAAGAGGGAGAACCCCATGATACACACCCTGTGCAGCGGTATCAGGGGCATCAAAGGCAATGTAGTAGTAAAGTAGACCTCTCAGCCAGGTGGTACTCAGTGGTATTTGCTGGCGTCGTGATGAGGAGGTTGCTAATTTCAGGGCCGACGCCACTGCCTGCAGCAGCCTGGTTGTGTTGCCAGGACTATGGAGTTAGCTAATGCAGGTGCACTATTTCCTGGAACGCTGTGTTGGGGCTACACTCATGACCCTCGGCCATTGAAGTCTGACTTGACTGTTTTCTGTGCTACATTTAGCTTTTTGGCCCAAAGAAATTGCCTAACTGGACGTAGGATAGCATGTCAGCCACAGCCTTAGAGGGCAACACATTCCACTCTGATCATAAAGTCCCAGGTAGCATGACAAACTCCAACAACACACAACCTGCAAGCAAAATCCAGAAATGAAACCTGGGTCTATGGAGTGAATCACCAGTGCAGAATGGCAGGCTAACGACATGAAGGTCAAGGAGGCCAAATGTACGTTACCACATGCTATTTATAAGCTGGGATGCGCATAGTTTGTGTGAGACCTCGACCATCGTACAAGGAGACATATCTACTTTGTTAACCACCCCTGTCAGTCAGGAAGGAATTAAACGGTGCCTATATTTAATTCATGGAGGTACGTCCCTGTTGATGTAAATGGTAGGTTACAGTGCCAATGTGGAACCTGGGCGACCACCGATACAACCACTCTGGCCCTTACAGCTCAGTTGGTCCTTGTATGAACCTTCTTGTGGTGGAGTGCTAAGATGAGGCCCATCTTGCTTAGCTTGTGACTACTTGTCTTCTTTTCTGTGCTTGTACTAATATTAATAAGGTGAAAGGTAGGATGTTAATATATTTGAAAAATGTTCTATTAAATGTTCTATTAATGCCTTTATGTTTGAGGCTGTTATAGACATTAAACCTGTTCCTCTTTTTTTATTTGGCCCCCTCTCTACCACCTTCCTTCTGCACCTCCCTGCAGCCTTCAACCACTGCTGTAAAGACGCTGGTTTCTTCATGGTGTTTAAGTGTCGAGAGGAGAACGCAGCACTGAAGGAATGCCTGACGATACAGTGAGTATTTTGCAATTTCCTCTGCAACACTCTGCAGCACTCACACAGTAAGGTGTGTTATTGCACCACATTATCCCACCAAGATCTTCTACATGGTCTTACCCACACTCTCAGTCAGCCTCGCTGACACTTTCAACCGTTTGTCAAGTCTCAGTAGTCTCAAAACCATATAATTACCATTAACGTGAGTAATATGAGGCTACATAAATTCTGTAAAATAAAGACTCTACCTCCTGTCTCCCACCAGCTACAGGGATCCTGTGTTCTTTGAACAGTGTAAGCAGGAGTACATCCAAGAGAAACTGGAGTTTGAGAGGACAGGAATCGCAACAAAGAACAGGAAACAAAAACTTCCAACAAGCATGTAATGAAAATGACACCCAAACAACTGTCCTTCGAAAGTGTGGAGTGTGAGGCTCTGGTAAGAACCAACACTAAGTCCTGCATGGCCATGATACATGGTCATCTGGTGGGATTCATTCCTCTGAAAGGCAGAAGGCTGTGCATTGTATTTAAATGTGTGGAGTGAGAGTGGTATTTAATCAAAATGTTTTTCTTTGTTCTGTATATTTGAAAAATGCCCTCTGCCAGAATGACCTTCCTCCTGCCGCATTTATATTACATTTACCAATGAGCTAATTGATTGGTAGTATACAGAATGATCCGATCATACAGTCACCTGTACGTAAAACCTGGATGAACTTCATTAGAGCTTCAGCTTTGCAGATGTGCAGTTAAGGGATGCTCAATATCTGAAACACTTTGTCGTGTGTATATTTGATGTAGTGACAGCACAGTAATGACATGACAGTGGTAATGAATAGTCTGGTGTTTGCCTTTGCTTGGCCACTAAGCACTTAAACAATATGTGAACATGAGACATTGTAAATAAAAATATAAAATGGCAGTAATCAGTGTGGTTTATTACTAAATTAGACAAAACATGAATGTATTTTGTTGGAGAAACCATAATTCAAATGCATGTCATGATGAATGACATTTATTTCATAGAGGTTTGGACATCGTTTACACTGTTGAAAACCTCACGTGTTCTTTGTTCTATATCCGTATTTCCAATGAACCAACACTGGTATCCTTGTCTTGCATAATATGATGTAAAGTTATCTCCCCTCTTGTTGTTGACCGCTGACTTGACTCCACAACTGTTTGGTTGGCCTTACGTTTGATCACTTAGTATTTAGGCGTGAAAAAGGCAGTGAGGTAGTAGGTGGCCACTCATTTTTAATGTATATGTGACTCAAACCATTAGTGGATCAAATCTGAAATTCACCTAGTTGATCAATTGTTTCAGCAGTAGTATGGTTGCCTTTTAATGGACAGTAGGAATTGTTCTGTTGCAGTTTGTGACATTAAGTGTAAAAAATGTTGACAGGGACAAACGCTGGGTTTAACTGTTTAGCACCTTGATACGCCAACGCCTCTTTTATTAGATCGAAACGACATTGCTAAAGACACAAAGCAACCTCACACAGTTATTTCCTTTCCTTTGTTTAATTGATCATATTTACAAACAGTCTGAAGTGCAGTAAATCTAAAATATAATCCATATCTACTGTACATTGCATTTTGGTTTGCAAATCGTTTACACAAGTATGAAACTACTGCTGTAAAATAACATTTCTTAAAAATGAACAAAACGACCACAGTTATGAAACAGACTGAAGAAAATGGGGAAAAAAAACAAAGTCTTTTCAACAACCACGGGCCTTTGTGCTTTGTGCACCTATTTGTCAAGTCACAGCTTACATTTTATCAGGTTTATATCGTTGTCTTGCCACCATTAAACAGTTCTTATACACATCAGAGGCCTCGAGGGTGGGGGAGGAAAAAAAAAAAACTATGGTTTTGAGTGCAAAACCGCGTTTGGCAGAGTACTGAAGCCCACCATATACATTTATACAGATATGCACATTCCTTCCACCTAATATCTTTGTATTCTACTTTTGTACATCCTTCAGTTGTTTATACTCATCTGACTTAAAAAGAGAAACCGAAACGTCCCTCCCTCATACCGCAAAACGAATGCATCATAGATTAACATCAGCACAGTACAGAGTTTAGATACATTTCCTATAATTCAAAATCTCCATGAACCTAATCGGGTCTCCAACTTAATCAGGATTTCTAATACAAGGGAGCGTGTGAAGCCTTTTTTCCACGAGTCCTTCAAATTAAAAAATTACATGTCCCTACAACGCAAAGAAAACAACAACAGTTATAGTCTGACAGTAGTTCTTGGAGGATTGAATATGTGATAACAGGCAGGTTTAACAAGGCTTGCTTGAGTTTTGAGATTTCTCTGGTGCCAGTGAGGGTGCAGTGTTTTATTTCAGAAAGGAATACATTTTTTTTAGATTTAAATTATTTTTATGCTACTCATGAAGGCAATATCTTATCAAAAATGATTTGGTAAGCATCGGAAGATTGACAGCCTACTTTGATATTAATCCATTTGAATACTTTGAAAGAAAATAACAATTTTGAGCAAAAAGAAAAAAAGATGCCATTTGGTAGCTGTTAAAATGTTCAGCAAAAAATGTGATTACCCAACGGTTTACGGTTTCTGTCTTCATCACAGTACAAAAACAATCACATCAAGTCCTCATACCTACACATCTCCTTCACACGATCGAGAGACACGTGGGACTACATACCTTGTATACTTTACAGCGATCATATGTAAAAAGACTTGCATTGGAGGGAGTAGAGGTTTACAAATTCTAGTACAATGCCGTGGCCCCAGTGATCACTGGCCCTAATGAATGGAGGAAGAGGCCCTCTGAGCCCCATCAGGCTTATTATGATGATATACAGACACGGGCAGGCGAAAGATGCCCACACACTGATCTGCACACACAGGCACACTCTGTTTGATGTGTGTTTATGCACACGCTGAAATAAAAGCGCTCGTATGTGAGCTTGCACACACTTAACGCATGTGCATACAAGGACACATACACACCGGCAAACTATTCTGATGAGGTTCTCTCACCAAATGCTCTTCTGCAAAGTCCGATATGTTCACCGATGCGGTGTGCAGAGATAACAGAGTACTGAGTTCACAGAGTCTTTACCTCAAAAAAAGGCCTCCTCTGGACTCAATTAGTTCCCACAACCAGCAGGTCCAGTGCAGTCCAGCCCAGAGGAGTGGTCTTATCAACTTAAGGCAGGTTAGGTGGTAGCTATGTGGCAGGGTCGCAAAGTCCATTCGGTCATCCACTCATTTAGTTTCCATCTGATACGCGCTCTATTTAATCATCTATTCTCCCGTTGAAGTTCCTCTCAATAGGGCTTAGCCCACCCGGCATTGGGGGGGCTCCTGGGACTGCAGTTTCCAATTGAGGGTGAGGAGTTGGATGCAGTGGAGTGTCCCTCCCAGAACATGGCATCACTGGGTTTGGGGGGGCTGGGGAAGGAACGGGAGCTGTCATCCAGAGAGGCCTGGTTCAGGGGAGGAGGGGGCAGGACGACGGAGCAGGTGTCGCTGCCAACCAACGCCTCCCCTGAACAGCTCTGGGAGGGCCAGGGCCCATTGTACCAGCAGTCCTCCCTCAGACTGTCCGGCAGCAGGGTGCATGACGGCCCGCCGACGGGGGGGCAGGGGCGGCCGGAGCATGAGGGGAGTGGGGGGGCACTAGGGGGGCGAGGCACTGACACCCGAGGAACTGTGTGGTTGTTGTTCTTTTCCACGTCGTCCAGACACTGGACTGGAACTGTTGAGGCAGCTATAGCGAGAGACAGACAGAGGGGTGGGAGGACAGAAGGGGGGACACAAAGTGAAGGATAGACGGAAGATGAGAGCAGAAAAATTGGATGTAGTTTCCTTCTTATTGGTAATATCATTAATACTAATTTCATTGTCATGATATGGGGACATGGTGACACAGAGGGCAAGAAGAAATGACAGAATCAATCAGGTGGACTACTGAAACCTGTCCGTTGTCCATCAGATTCTCGGTGCTTTTTTACTTAGATTTTAATCAGGCAACGTGATCAAAGAATACATGTTATTAAGTCGTATACATTGTTTTATTTAGACAAAGTTATTGTATGGCTGAAAAGATAGAATGAAAAATGAAAAAAAGCTTTTCACTACCTTAATATTTGGCATACAGTTCAATTTGAGTGCACTTCAACTGCAACTGTAAACACATTGATAGAGCACAAAAGATTATGGGTGTGATGTACTGAAGGATAATTGAAAGCAATGTATTCTTTTTGCCTGAAGAGATGACAATGGGAATTAATTACTGAATTTAGTAGACATATCTGCAGTATTAAAATCTGTATGTCAGAAATGGATATCAATGAACATTCACTTCTCAGTAGACAGAGACCAAATAAATGACATGCTTATTCTGATAAGACTTCAGATGTGATTGATGTTGTACAATATGTATAAGGTGGTGAGAAGTGTGTGAATACGCTTTATTCTTTTAACTACATCATGTCTGTAAAATGCAGCTGGCAGCATAAATGAAGCCATCAGGTCTTTCCTCCAACTGCTGGAACGTCTCCCTTTGTGTTTGGCACCACGATTGCACCTCTGTACTTATTCCTGTACTTATTTACACCTGGATTAAATTTAAATGTCTAAAGAGATTGGAGAATTCCAAGGTGCATTCAACAAACCTTTTGATCCCTCAGTAGATATTAGGCTTCACTGTGCAAAAACAGAGAAAAACAATTGTGCGGAGCAGGTTGCATATTGTACAATAAAACCTCTACGCTATGTTAATATCACTGCCTGTGCATCAGTAAACATCCACAATAATAATTAAGTTTTGTTCACAAGAACTAAGCAAACAAACCTATGCATAAAGTAATCCACGCTTATATTCCACACAAAGCATATCAATATAACAAAATATTCTAATCTCACACAGACACAAACACACCATTGCGTTGCTATCAAATCATCATTTTGAGCGAATAATAAAGTTTAATTGAGTATCTCCTCCCGCTTTTTGCCCCTTCCTCCCTCCATCCACACATCATCTATCCATCCATCCCTCCCCGCTACTTTCCACGAGAGGGTCTCCTGAGTCTAAGATTTGAATAAAAGTGATTCCAAAGGAGGAACATTAGAAGAATACAGATGCACAATATGACTGAATAAATACATAGCTCACCCCCCCTTCATCTCTCCCTTTCTTTGCCACTCCTTCTTTCTATTCCTCCATCTGTCTCATCTAAGTTACAGGATTACACTGTTATTCAGCGGAATAAATAGGCCCAGATTTATTTTCTTGCAATATTTCGTTCTAATTTTCACCTCCTACTCCTAGTCTCCTCTCCTGACACTCCGAGGGAATCGACAACAGAGGTAATCACTCCTAGGTTAGAATACATCACAGAGGGAGGGGAGAGGCGGAACGGACTATTTCATGATGTCCTTGATCAAAGTGTTTTAAGTACTTCGATGATATCCACAGTCTTATCACACTCTTATACAAATTGCAACAAGGAGCAGCGGGAGAAATCTTCTCTGTAAGTAGTACTTCTTCTCAGAAAAGCCTTCTCTTAACAGGAGAGGCAATAGTTACACCCCCCCTCCCCCCCACGTCTGCTTTGTTTACTTGAAGTGCACATAAATCTGACACTACTTGACACTTGGGTTAAAGACACATTTTCAAATGTCAGAATGGTTTAATATGTCAACACTTGTTCGTAATGTGTATTTCACCCCTTCAGGTTGGTTCAAATCCCAGTGTGGTGAGTCTATATAGTTTTCAAATTCATATTTCTATTGTGTCGCTCTCTGCTTGTTATTCATTTTCCAGTATTGTCCAATGCAATATGTATGTTGCTTTCAAACTGACAGCCTCTTCAAAAGCATTACACAAACTATACAAAGTTTAGTTTTCATTTTTAAGTGGGGGTCCAGACAGCTTCTCTAGAGATGAGAGCTCCTCAATGTGTCCAGTACAATCAGGCCAGATGCAGAAGTACAGGTACAAGTGCATTTATGAATATGACACGTCTGTGTGTGTCTCATTTTTTATATTAGGCAAGAGTTACCTGAGGAAAAAAAAATCAAGGCTGGACTCGCTGCAACTAAGTGGTAACCTGTGAGAAATTGCTATCAGGGTATATAGGGGACACATGACGCTCCCTATGCTCTATATGCTGGAGCTGACGAGATGTGAAAAAGCAACACGTCACCACCCTGAGTATGTGTTTGTGTGCGTCTCACCTTGTCTTGTCTCGCTGAGGAGTGGCCTGAGTTTTCTAATCAGGCCCGTTTGGTGCTTCAGCTCTGACTGGAGACGAGTGACCTCGCAGCACATAACCTCGTACGTCTGCTGCATGCTCCTCTCCCTTTAGCAGAACACAATGTTTCATTTTAACATTTCGGTTTTTTCGTGCTTTTCTTTTCCCGTGGGTTAGGGTTAACATCCAACGGTCAGAAAATATTGTTGTAGTAAAGATGATAAGCTGTGCGGCATACGGATAATGCTTTGAATGGAGTATCTTTAAAGTAGCCTCGATAATATTGTACTTACCCAAAAAGGTTATTTTGTACCGATTATCCTTTCCTTAAACTCAATATATATACAGTATATATTCATATTCCTTGAGTTTAAGGAAAGGGTAATTGTACAAAATAACCTTTAGTTTGGTCAAGGATATATAATCATACCAACCTAATGTATTCTGCAAAAATGTGTTTCTTTGTGACAACGGTAATTCTGCTATATTCTTTGTTACTTTGCTGACACATTTGTGCTGATTATGAGCATATTCACTTACCATTATAAAGCACATTTAGGCAAAATTTCATTGACTTGCAAAGAAATAAATATACCTACACTAACAACGCCTTTTCTTGACACAAAAAGGATGACGGATTAAATTCTAAACCACCCAGAGACATCAGCTGCATTACAAAGCAAAAACAGTGCAACACCTACAAACTGTCCTATCCACACCTTATGTAAAAATATAGGATCTCATCAACACTTAGTGTCAACTTCAAACACCTGCCTGAAACAGCAAAAAATAAATAAATAAAAACCACGAAGGGAAAAACTAAAGGTTTTCTGCTGCTAAACACCATGTAACACCATATGAAAACTGCTGAGACGTGAAGCATTTAAAATGCACCACTAATAGAATTTATTTTTCATGCAATACGCGGAGATGCTAATTTAAAGCAGATTATCTCCACTGGAAAAAGGAGGTGCTTGGCAATTCCATATGCTATAGACCTCACATACATCAACACTGGAGTGCAAATTTGAACAATTTATAATGGACACAAGTGTTACGGGTTTAACTGGCGTTGATCATGAGTTCAGGTTATCTGCGTATCATCAGCTATTATGCAGACTTAAAATGTATGAAGCTGCACCCTCCTCTAGTGGCCAAAGGGGACAATTACAACACCAGCAGGCACCATTTCATCACATCCTGTGTGTAACAATATTCCCATTTTACCAGTGGAATCTCTCTCCTGCCATTTGTCCCAAGCATGTTTCTTTTCGAGCCAGAACAAATAGCTAAATGATGTGTGACTTATTTTTTAGGATGTAACTGCCACCCTTAAATGGTATTCAAGGTATAGTTTTACCTTGCATTGTACTTTGCCTCACATGTCTGGTCCAAGTCCGGTCCATTAAGGCCATGGGGTTCCTCCTAAAAGAGAGGAACGTTATGCAAAATTGCTGCTCTCTCCAGTCACTCTTATCTTACCCCATATTTTCTCTGACCCCACCCCCACTCACCCACCCACCCGCCCTGAAACACTTTTTCCCCGCCTTCACTTACCCCACTTCTCTCCAGCAGTCTGCTGTTTTCCAGTGTCACCTTCTCAAGCTCCTCCTGCAGTTTGTGGATTTTCAGATCAGTAGTGACACTGTCCACCTGCCAGTAGTCGTGAGGGCTGTTCAGGCTCTTCATCACTGGACACACACAATGGAAGTTGAAAATGCTTTTTCCATCCAGTATAAATTCATATATTTGCGTGTATACATATTCTATGTTTTTATCAGAGGTTTTGTGTGTAAATGTCTTGATCAAAGCCCCTAGTAACTAGAGTACGGATAAGAAAGAAGATACCAGGAGGAAGTATGAGGTGCTCCTCGGCTGATATACAGAGTAGAAGGCGACCCTGTGTGCTCTACCTGTACCTTGGCTGGTCTCCATCTCAGTCCTTAGCTGAAGCAGCTCCAACTCTTTGGCCTGGAGCTGCTCCGTCAGCAGCCTCTCACTATCACTCTTCTCCTTTTTCTGACAGGGAAAGAGAGCAAAATGAAGTCAACATTTGTACCAATGCACCAAACTCTCTGGCAGCCCAGGGCAAGATCGGTACATCTGTGCTGTGTTTATGTCATGACGTCATTGGCTTGGTGTTTCTGTTTGAATGTGAGTGAAAGTACAAATTAATCAGTCAACGCACCAGTTTGTTCAGCTCCAACTGCAGGTCCTCCTTCTCTATATAGATACCTCGGTAAGCACTGAAGGCCTTGTTCACGTACTGTGGACCTTCTGATGGAGGAGCCTCTGGTCTGAAAAGCTGTAGTGGAGACAGATAAGATATACAGAGAAGAGAGGAGAGATCAGTGTCATTTAATTCACGTAATCTGTGGAAGAAGGTTTCTCTCCTACCACCACATCCTTCCTTGATGGTCCAAATGCTGCACCGGAAAAAACTGATGAGAAGAAATAAGACGCCTCTAGAGGAGCAACTCTGCTCACATGTACAGCTTTTTCACTTCAGCCTCCCATTTGTATTACAACCCTTTATGTTTAAATAGCTCTCTCGCTGTATTGTACTCGATCCTTTGTTTAAAAAAAAAAAAAATCCAATTTCAGGAGCCAAATGTAGTGCTCCAACACATTGTCTGGCAATACCATACTTTTCCAGAAGCCCTGTCTTTTTTTAGACAGAGCAGATTTATTTCTCATTGTTTTATAGCTTTGACTATAGGCCAACAATATTAATGATGCTGGCATGCAGACTCTCCCAGAGGCAAATATTTTGCAGTTGAATCAGTTTTCTAAACTTTTTTCCTGGGCATTTTGTCTTTGTCCAGAATTCTGATGTCCTGGAAAAGGGTGAAAAAAAGTTTTTCATTCCTCTCTGTGAATAGCGCATCCTTTCTAAACCTTGCTTTCTGGCTTTTTACACACCTGGATAAACAGTATGGTATTTTACTTAATTCTGCTGACGTTGTTATCGCCTATCATCTCTCGCCTCTCTCCCACCATCACCCCACTTCATTAAATCGGTACCTTATCCTCCAGCTGCTTAACCCTCTTCTTCAGCAGGGTATTCTCTCGCTCTGTGTCTCTCAGCCTCTTCTTGATGTCCTCATACGCCGTGACCAGGGCGAAGTGGGAAGCAACAGATTCATCGCCGGCACACACCGACACAGGACTCTCACCAGCAGTCGTGTAGGCCGTCTCATGTTTAAGGATGCAAATGTCATCATCCACTGCCAGGGCCTCCATGCCTGCACAGGCCTACTCTGTAGCAGATAGAAGACCTAAAGGTAGATTGTGATAAAGAAGATAAAGAAGTGATAAAACGCCAAAGACAAGGAAATAACTGAATTAAATGTAGTACCATTTTGACAAATTAAGTGACTATCATAAAGCATTTGTGTGTATTAGCTTGATGAGTGGCTTAGTGACTTCTGTATTGTGACATGTGAGGGGGATGGCTGCCCATCGCTATGTTTTGCACTACATATCCCACAGATAATTCTGCAAACAAACGGTGTCCCACTGCTATAACGCAGTTTGGTTGATAACACTTACCGCAGGAAATTGTAATACAACACTTCCTGTGCGCAACAGACATTTCAACTAATTTTCAACAAATACAACTAAGAGAATTTAGGCTGATTCAACACGATCTCCCAGAAAAAAACTGCTCTGTTGTAACGTTTTTTTATTTAGTTCGTTTAATTACATTACTGGCTTATCAAATGTCTGTTCGACAGGTGTGTTTCGTTTCTTCATTAATTCATGAAACGTTTAGCAAAAGGTCTAGACACAGCCACATATAGATGGAATCAGTGCCTTACAATAACATCTTTTTTTACATAATATATATATATATGTATTTTATTTATTTTTCTTAAATATGTGACTATTAGAAAGGATACAGATGTGGGTAGAGGTTTGCAAATATCTAATTGCTTTAATGAAAAAGCATTAAAGCATTAAAAGAAATGCCTGATCTATAATGTCTCCTCTGTATATATTCATATCCATCTGTGTAGCTGTATATGAATACATACAGAGGAGAAAAGAGAATTAGTTGACCTGTTGTCAGAGGCCCCTGACACAGACCAAGTGATCCAAAGCAAGAATTGAAGAGCAAACAAAGCTGCCAGAAACAGACGTACCGTCGGTCACCTCAAACTAACCCAAACTCCGCAGCCTCCTCGCTCGGAAGCAGAGACAGTGCAGCTAACGCTAGTTGATGATGTCAGCATGCAATGATGCAGCAAACACTGGGGAGCCAAGTTTTTAACACTGAAGGCCGAAAGCTTTTAGAAAAAATAAGTTTCAGGAGAATCACTGTACGTGCTCCCGGATCAACGCCATCGCTACAAACCCAGAAAAAACACAAACGCGGAGCCGCTGGCTTTAAACGACGACCTCGGAAAATGCTATGAAATCGAAAGTGACCCCAGCAAGTTAAAACGAAAGTCAACGTGAATCCAAAAACAAGGCACGAATAGCAACGTCCTTTCCTTGTAATCCAACGGTTAATAGAGAAATGACAGCAACGGAGACGCTTTAGTTCCTTCAAAGAGACACCTAAAAGCAGCCACAATCGCGATGTAAACAATCAATGACTCTCGTTTGTGTACGATGCTAACGTTATGGCGTTAGCTTCCGCGAGCTCTGTTGACAACCGACAAAAACCCACCGACAGGCGGTTTTAATATAGGTTTCAGGATGAATAACACAAAACAGACGGTCACCGAGAGAAACATACGACATGTCTCTACAGATTCCGCGATCGAGACGATCGATCTCTCGGTGATAACAGTTAGCTAAATTAGCTCTTAGCTAACGTCTTCTGGCTATTTGTGGCTAGGTGACGCAAAAGCAGTCGATTATTTTCCACTATCATTCCTCACTAACCGTGTCAAATGCTCTCCTCAATTAAGTTTCAGCTGGCCACACGGGGTTGTCATGTATTCTCGAAAGAAGAAGACCTGTTTCTCGGAGAAAAACAAAGGGACGAGGATGGACTCTCCCACCGTGTCAGAAGTGACAGGTGTGGAAACAAAAACTTCCGGGAGTCACTTGACTGCTCGGGTCCTTTCACAATAAACGCACGCTGTAAATAAAAGCGAGTCGTGTTATTCTTGACATACTAGTATTTTTTTTTTACGAAGAAGATAATTTAATGGACATTGTGTTAAAGAGGAGAGAATTCTGCTGCTTTAAAAAAAATAAACATTCTTATTTTACCTCAATAAAAACGATTCAGTCGGTAAACTGGTTTACTTGACATTACAGACCCGAGGAAAGAGTGACAGGACGGGAAAGCTCGTCTAGTTTTAAAACGGTTCCAAGCTCCTTGGATTACGAGCCTACTTACTAATGTTACGTTTCTTAAATACGGTGACGTCTATTAAAGGTTGACGTTCCTGTGTATAACGTCACGTCACGTGATATCCTGATGGCGGCGCCAGAGTAGGTCAAGGAGTAATCATCATTTGTTGGTGAGGCACGAGTCTTCTATTAGAAACGGCCAGTAAACAACAATCAAATCAAATCAAATGAATGAAAAGACCTACTCTTAACAACATCTGCAAAAGCTGCCCATTAAGGTTCTAGTCAACGTTAATTGTCAAGTTAACGCTACCATTTGGTAACGTTAGACAGGTTAACTTTAAATTACTAGCTTAACATAGCCAATCATTCTTACTTGCTAAGCTAAGGTAAGGTCACCTTCCAATGACACTGCCAAAATATAACTGTTAATTTCTTTCTCAATTGCAGAAGAATACATTAAACAATCTTATTTGAATATGACAAAAGGTTTTGTCATATTAGTTTAGTTACAGTTATTTCTGCTCAGAGGTATAATGTGGCTAGCTAGTTAAGTGTTAACCATTAAAGCATTGTTAGTTTATGTTTTTGAGTTTATGATTACCGGTATGTATGTATATATATTCCTTGGTCTTAGTCGATTGTGTTTTGGGGAGCTTGTCACTTATTATATTCACCACTATCAAAATGTATGTTTCCTATATTCATGGTATTGCCAAATAATTCATAAATGTGCTGTTTTAATCATTTAAAGGCCACAGGAGTCAACAGTGTGTGCTACAAACTCTGCTTTGGCTGCTGAGGAAGCTGCAAACATCAGTGACATGGCTTGTGTAGAGGAACCCAACATATGCATCTTAAAGACTTCTGAGTGTAAGCCCATCAATTCCTTAAGTTACCTCAATAGATGATGTGTTTTTAGTTACAGCTGTGACTGCGGCAATCACCAGTTAGTCTGATCAATTAATAATTACATAATTTCTTTTCTAGAGTTGGATGGTCAGGCTGTTCTTAAATATTACATAAAAATTCCAACCAATAGTTTGAACTTTTAACGTGTCCCATCTTGTAAATTGTTTTCTTTCCTTAAAAGATACCCCTCAATCCAAACCTCCCAGTCTGTAGCAACAGGCAATATAAGCATCATATCATTACAGTTGTTCATATTTTATTATTATATAACTCTGTGCCCTGGAACTGAAACATGTACATGCCTGTAAAAGTGTTTACCAAATGTAATGTGGCTGATCTTTTTTGTGTATGTCATTGCAGTGATGTCTAAGGCTCAGTTGCTGATGTGTGACATAGAGGAAATGCTGGACTGGTGTACATCAACAGGCCCCTCCGACCAGAGATGGTGCAGAAAGGTACGCATAGGGGCAGGGGTGCAATTCCTCAGATGAACCTCATGGGACCATGTGACTGTGACCAAGACCACAGTATTTCAATTTACTCAAGCTTAACTACTGCCTTGAGTACTGCCTTAGGGAGTATTGGTCATGTGGCTTCATGAGGTTTGTGTTTGTGTTCTTTCTTGTTTTTCTGTCTTTGTTCTTCCCCCACTGACGCTGCAGCTCCTATGTTATGGATTGGATTGAGAGGTGTATTTGTTTAAGAGATTTTCATCCTGTCTTTAATGCACATCATACAATAGATAGGGGCTATTTCATTCACTCAATACTGAGGTCAGAAGTGGTCAGGCTACATGAGTTCCATACAGTTGCATAGCAACACAGTTAATTTGCCCACTCAGCTGCAGTGTGAGATGCAAACTGAATTGCCATGAATGTCGTTTTCAGCTGACATACAGTAGAAGCTGCTTAACATTTTTTTTTTACCATTTAATTGTTGCTGTGCACTCGGAGCCGAGCCTCTCAGCTTCTTTTACATGGGTTTCCATCAAAGTGATCAAGGGACAAACAGCTTTAAGCATTAAATCCTTCTGACCTATTTCTTGAAGTAAACCAGAGGGGGCAACAAATAAAACTTTTTCCAAAACCTTTGCCCTATGACGAGAGAAATATCTTTGCTTTAAAGAAATACCTTCAGTTTGTGGTGTTCTGATTTAGGAGCTTTTTCTTTCAGTCAGTTGATTTACAGCAGCCTTCAAAGCTGCGTCAATTTCATCCATGCTTATTGCCGTGCTTCTTTGAATTCTGGCTGTGGCCCAGTTAGATGACGTTCCAAACCTCAGTCCCACCTACAAAGGCACTAATTGGCTCAGCTGTTTCTCCAACTGGAAAAACAGCCATTCTTGAAAGCTTTTTGAATCTCAAAAAAACGTTAGATGTAGTTACGTATTCAGAGGTCTGGAAACAAGCTAGCAAAACAGTTATGTAGTGAGGACTGCTCATAAATACTCCTTTCTATTAGAAAGAAATCAAGCACACACAAACACACACACACACACACACACACACACACACACACACACACACACACACACACACACATCATTGTGTGTACTGGACATATTGCACAGGGCAGTTTTAACCAATGCATGTACAAATGGCCTTGTCATTATTTAATGTGCTCAGGCATAATGTGCACAGTGTTACTTAGCATGCGTGGTGTTGTTGTTGTTGTTGTGACAGATTCAGCAGGACTGTCATGTCAGCATTGAGGAGGACGGTGAGACCTTGATCATAGGGGGCTTCAGGTTTGAGAGTGCGGCCAGCAGGGAAGACCTGAGGAGGCTGAGCTCACAGACTGGTGGAGCAGTACCCCACTTGAGTGATGGCTACCTTAGTGGTTTGATCACACAAAGTCAACAAGGTCAGGCGACCGGAAGAGGGAACGATGGCGGACAGAGAGCCAACAAATGACATGATTTAAAGTGACGTGAGAAAGGCTAACAATTGGCATATGTAGGTCCAGAGAGACAAAGCAGTATGACACCACGTCATACAGAGAATAAAGACCATTTTACTTTTCAAGTTGTTCACACAAGACATTATGAGTTATTTCAATTGTTGCTTGTTTCAGAGATCATACTACTTTGACATTTTTGAATTGCCTTATTTGGCGCAATGTTTAAGTTGTCAGAATATGGATATGACGTTGACTTGGAGTGTTGTATTTATGACATTGCTACAGTATCGGAATATCACAAGTTAAAGTTAGAATGCCATTGTTCAGCCATGGTGATGTCTTTGCATTAGTTATTTCACTGTGTTATACTTGGGGATCTGAATGTCTCGAAGGCATCTTATAATTGAATAACCTGAAGTCAAGACCTTTTAAAGGTCATGAATAAAGTTCACTGAGGTGGAGGATTATGACAGTACAGTGACTCAGTCTTAAATATGTCGCTCTTCTTCCTTTTGATGGTGAAACTGGTATTATAAAAAGCCTTTTGCATGGATTAAAACTGTATGCATTACATTGTAGCAGCCATTCACAGTATTTGATGATACATGCCATATTCTAAAAATCAGGCAAATAAAAGATACTTGGTCAAATTAGTTTTTACTCACACTTTTGACATGATTTGTTTTAAATCATAACAATATTATCTCATAAGTTTCAATTGCAGTCTGCAGCAGAAATGAAATTATAGGAAATGGCCATCTTATAAACGTTGACCCGACTGTGTCAAGGGAAGCTAGATGCAGTATCAATACATCACCAATGTGCTCGTCTGCCCTTTATTACCTTGGAAATCCTGTGCTGCTGTAGCCAGCCATTAGAATCACAGATCACACGTGTGTTGCTTTAGCTTTGGCACCATTCGATTGTTGACAAAGACTTAAATATGAAAATTCGGTGACCAAAATATTATATAAATCTCTTAGTCGGTGAAACCATGACATAAAAACGAATCAGTCTTGCCTCACCATGTAATGTCCTTTTGTGAAGTCAGAAAGTAGGCTGCCTGGTTCTAAAATGAACAAACGCGATCTGCCAGTAGATTAACAAGTGTCAGAGCATCAATGTATCTAATTAACAAACTCCCAATTAGAGTGTCTTCTGAACGATTAAACCCAGAAGTTTATCAAGCATTAACATACTAAACAGACCGACATAATATTATGCAAATAAGGTCATTATTATGCATGTGCTAGTTCAGTGCCTAAATTAAGTGCTTGTTTGGAGCACTCGGGATGTGTTTGCAAGCATGAGCTCTATGACAACATATTACAGAAATAATGGTCAATTGAAAAATCTAATTCATTTTCCATTTGGCTGTAAGCTATAGTAGTTATTAGAACACAAAGACAGCTTGAATCATATTAACCATTCAAAGCTATAGCAAGAAATCGCCTTACATTTACAGGAATAGGGAAAAGGCTTAATAATTAATTGTTTGGACTTATGCACACACACAAACCCTCTATACACACACACACACACACCCTCTATAAACACACAGACACACACATCATCATCATCATGTAATCAGGCCAAGTGTTTGTACCAAATTGGTAGAAAAACATCCAGCAGATGCTGAATTAATAATGACAGAAGTTGCAGATTGACTGTTGATTGTCATGTTTTTGTATTAAAGTGCTGCAGGAATTATTTATGCTACAGCCCATGTAATCAGATGTTGATGGGAAAGACTGGACCAGGAAAACAAGAGTGCTTGCTGTTCTTGGGAAATGATTTGTCAGTCCCTTAGGTCTTTATCATTTTTGACAATTTTAGTACTTTGACCCTTTTTCAAACGGAGACGTGTAAGGTCACCTCATCATAACAGCTTATAAGAAATTGGCACTGCTGTATTTGGGTGGCACCTTTTGGTTTATGATTGCAGTTGTGGCTTGTTTGGGCGATCATCTTGATCCTCTCAACATAAACATCTGCTGTCCATAAATCTGCATCGACTGATCCGAGAGCAACAGCAAGCACGCTATGATAATTTTCGACCAGAAGGGGATGCTGTTTCTTTGTTATATCACTCAGTCCTTGCACCTGGGCATTAGGCACTCAAGTCTTTATAATAGATGACAAAGAGACATTCATAGGCATATAAAATCCATTCTAAAGGAGTAGACTGGTAGAAGGTTGTGCTCTTACTCGTTGTCTTTTACAACCAAAATGTTGAGTTAGAACATTATGAAATTAGGGAGTACATGCAGAATATACTCACCTGTTATTAATCAGCAGTGAGACATGCATGTGCAGGTGCGGGCTCACAGTATACCCTCTATCATCCCTCCCTCTGCAATATAACACCCCATCAACTGCAACTGCATGACTGCATTAAAAGTGAGGATCAGTGATACCAGCAGTACGGTCATATATCACACTGCTGTCTCAGAGTTGTTTCACACTGCTGAGCTAAACTGCGCCAACGCAAATTACACCGACAGTAGACATAACTCCAGTATTTCTTTCCCTGCGTTCCAAAACACTGGGGATGTTTGACAGCCTTGGATTGCCGCGATGTGGTGAAGCCGTATCGCCTATCAATTGTGTGTCAAGCAGCACCGGGAGGCATGGTGTCGTGACGTTTTGTCGGAGTAGGGTGTTTTTCTTTCGGGCCTGGATTTTGACAAACACACTCTGAGAAAATGCGAGAGTAAACACGGCATCCCACACTGTAAGCTCTGTGCTTTGTGCAAAGAGGGTTAGCCTCGGAGCGCCATTGCATGTAGAGTTCGCTGGCCCCCCATTGGTCGGAGCGTTGTTGGCAACCCACGGGGTGTTTTCATGTTGTGCTTCCAAACTGTTCTGAGTCAAAGTGCACTCGCCTGCTTACTGATTCATTACGGACCCTGAAACTGTGCCATGTAATCAAGAACTGGCCTTCTTTAGACAGCCCAGAGGTCAGCCACATCCAAGGCCCCTGTATATGTGTTGGTACAGCGGAGGGCATCCCTGGAGACTGAGTGAGCGTAGCTGCAGCAGGGCATCCAAGGCCCTTCCTTTTGTTTTTGCTGAGCCAATTAGAGCGAGATAGCATCTGCTATAAAAGGAGAACAATGGCTTGTTCGTTGCGTGTTTGAGTCCACGGGTAGAAGTATACTGTATGTGTGTGTGTGTGTGTGAATACCCATGAAGTTTGTGTTTGTCTGTAGGCTAGTTAGTAATTATGCGTATGTGTGTTTTTGTAGCTACAGTATATGGGCATGTGGAGTATGTGTGTTGAATAGTAATAAGAAGAGAGGAGTGTTACATACAGCAGAGGAGAGGACACAAGAAATCAACTGCCTACAAAGTATGACAGACAGCATATGGCTTCATCTGATGTGATTCAGTTAAGCACACCCCGAAACCCCCCACCCCCCACCCCACACACACACACACACACACACTCACAAACGGCAAATCTCCAGAGAGGCAAAAACAAATGAGGAAGACTTCCTGCATTTATGCGCCGAGGCACATACAATGTTTGTAATTAAAAAGTCACCGCTGTATAGCGACAGTCTCGCTCATGCACAGTTAGTTTACGTCGTCGCTCCGACTTCTGTGAAACTTTCTGACGGGAAGTGTGGTGATGATTTCACAGTAGGCCATGGCACTCCATCTCTCCAAAGGACCTGAAGGTCATTAACCCCTACCTGCTGCTGTGTCGAGCCGCGCATCCGTCTGATGACTCATCTTTTTCAAGCTCAGGAGTCAAGAGAGAGAGGTGTGTGCGCGTGTGTGTGTGTGTGTGTGTGCATGCATGCGTGTGTGTGTGTGTGTGTGTGTGTGTGTGCGCGTGTGTGTGTGTGTGTGTGCATGCATGTGTGTGTGTGTGTGTGTGTGTGTGTGTGTGTGTGTGTGTGTGTGTGTGTGTGTGTGTGTGTGCGTGCATGCGTGCATGTTTAGCAGAGCTAGCTAGCACCCCTGGCTTGGCCAGCCGGCTCCACCATATGGCCACATTTATCATGTATCTCTCTATTCATTAAGACTGCCCTTGCTGGCTGCAGAAGCACTGCTGGGGGTCTCAACCTCTCCTCATGAACGACTGACTGCCGCCCACTCTAATTTTGGGTGTGAATGATGCAAAACTATATGTGGCCGACGAACACCACGAACCAAAGGTTATTCTGCTTCGCAGGAGACCCCATTTTGCATCGGAGGGAAGCGTTAAATGATAATAACTATAATGCAGTAGTTTAATGCCCATTTATTAGTTGTTTAGAGCGCTATGACCAATTGTCTGTGGAGAGCCTCCCAGTGTGTGGTTCTCCCACACAGTGTGACTTAATAAGCAACGTAATAACGGCTTATCAGTATGATCTGACCCGTTGCTTTACTGCACTCACTAAATGCAATAGTTTGGGTAAAATGCTGTTTCTGCTATATTTTTACAAAGCTGCTAGAGCTCAGTGATTAGGAGCTCATAATGCTTATGTGTTACATGTTATACACGTTACACTTACAATCACATACATCAGCTCATTGTCTTGCTTGGTGACGTTTTGGTTAAGAAAAGTCTTTTTCAACACTTATCTTCTATACACATAATTCTCCAAGGAGTCAAAATTATTATTTTATGCCAGAAACGATGATGGAAGATCAACATTGATTGCTAAACAGCACGGCAGGACAGACACGTTTTGATGCCCCAAGTTTCACTTTGTGAGCAATGCAACAAGAGCTTTAAAATATAACATTTCTTGTTACATAAAAAGGGAAGAAATGTACGTTTTAGAAGTGATGTATTAATGGAAGGCTTCCTGCATCAGCTACAAATGGTGCTGTGATTAACATATCTGTCTTCTTCCTGAGCTAACTGTGGCAGTGCAAAAATAATTACCTGAGCGGGGGATCTTTTGATCTGCTCTCTGCAGAGTGTCAGACTGTATTTACACGAACCGCACATCGTCTTTGACTTTCTGATCTTGGTTGTGTTCATTTTGTGAGAATTTGTAATTCTACGCCCTCAGATTAAAGACAGAGAAGTAAAATAGGAACGACAGTGATATCCCACAGTCTTTACCATGTGAACCAGAGAACAGAAAGCACATTTCTCACCTAACCAATAAATGAACTGGAATGTTCCTCCGTCGGTGGTGTGTGCTGTTGCCTGGAGAGGAAATAGAAGCACTGTTTGAGCAGTCATTTCTTTTCGGCCTCTCTTGCTTTGTTTATTTGTTTTCCTATTTTCTTTTTTTTCTTTTGTCAGGGTTGATAACTTCATATGTATCCTCATATAGCTTTTGTCTCCCCCCCCCCTTTTTAAAAACTTGGTTATGCAGAGTTTTGTGTCTCTCAATATGCACCGGACAAAACATGGTGAGCACAAACCTACCACTGATTTTATATTTACATGTATCAGACAGTGGCATAAAGGATTGTTATGGGCGTATGGTTGAACAATTGTTTTGGCAAATTTCTTTCTGGTTTCTTATGATAGAGGGAATTCTGGGGCATAGCATTTCAAACATGAGAGACTTCGCTCAATGGGAAAAGTTGAGGAGATATGCGAGGAGTCTGGCAGCGATACCCCCGTCGTGACATCACTTTTACAAATAATCGTACCATGAGCTGTGCAGGAATATCTGCTGCAATGGAGTCCAGACAGTGCTGGTGCTGAAGAATGGAGGAACATTAAGCCTGGCTTAAGATCTTAGATGGATGTGATCTGGAGTGGGACTTGTGATGAGCTCATTGGACAGCTGGCTCTAATGAAAGCAGGAGGTGGAGGGGTGGAGGTGGGTTACATCTGTGACGGCTGAAAGCAGTATAGGAGAACGGATTTTCACCTCCATGAAATGATTGGCTAATGAGGTTGTTGCATTACCTGATTGGTTTAAGTGAATCAGCAAGGAAAGGAAATGATTAATCAAACTCTGTAGTGCACTATATTCACTCTCTGACGGTTCTACTTGGTATCGAAAAACTTGACAAACCGGTGCCACATTTAGTTGTTGTCCTCACAAATGTTTCAATATCAGAAATGTTTCAAAATGAAATGGCTGTTTCACATGTTTACATAAAAAACAAACAATTAAAAGAGTAATGAGCTTTAGTCATTTATAGAAAGATAGTTGGTCTACTTATTGGGCTATGGGGTTTTTGTTTACAAGTATGTGGTATCGGTATCACGTTCACGGTATATTGGAATCGGTAAGCAACACAATGTATCACGTTCACGGTACCTATATCGGTAAGCAACACAATGGCGGGTTTTGGATATTAGATTTGCGATTTCTAATTGGTTATACACAGATCTGAACATACAATGCAGGGGGAATAACTTCCTGGTTCTGTTCAGCGTGGTGATGCGTTCCACTCGCCGTCTTCTTTGATATTAAGTTGGCGACTAAAGCTTGTGCCGGGACTGTGAGGCCGGCTGTTGTTTTGGTCCGTCCCTGTCGAGCATCAAAACATTAAACGGCAAGCATGACTTAACTGCCCGGAGAAAATCACACACTGTTGTTGTGCCTGTCATTGTTATCTCAGGAAGCAGTCTTTGCATTCCTCTCCCATTCTGTGTAGCACACTTGATTTTCTCTCATCCTGCCTGTCCGTCTTCCTCTGTCTCTCCTTGACGGTTTGACAGTATGACAGTGAGGAGGAGACGTCTCCAGTCTTGTGGGGGGGATGTCAGCAGGAGTGAGATGTCTGTCTTGGCTCCGCTGATTGCTCTGTGTGTGGGATTGTGTCCGTGCTTGTGTGAATGTGATGCTTGTGCGCGGATACTTTGGGGATGCTTATGTGCTGAATATTGAATATGTTTTGTTACTTTTGTGTGCATCTTTGCACGGTTACTGTTGATTTGGTTTCATTTTGTAGTATATAACAGAAAGCATCACAGGAGGAAGTACTTATCATTTTAGCAGGTTATAAAGATGTAGATTAAACAGGTCTCACCAAAGTGTTATTTCTTCCTGTTTCTCTGAAACTCTTTTTTTGTCCTGATTGAAGCTACTTTATGAACAATTATGATATTTTTTCTTGTTGCAGCCTTTCATGTTTATGAGGCAAAATCCCTCTTAGGAGACAGCACTGACTGAAAACGAGACCTTGTTTTTCAACATTGTCTAAGAGACAACATCCATTCAGCTGTAGATTAGGGTCAAACATTTCATACGCAAACACTTACGTTCTTAAATTCCTTATTTAAGAGCATTTTAACACTGCTTATTATTCCTAAATACTATTTAATGCTAGTCGCTCGCTGTGCAGTTTCTTCCTTTAGTGCTTTGAACCTTCATTTTGCCTGCTAATATTAATAACTGCACATTGCTGCGGATTGTTTTGTAGATATCTGAGGCTTGAGCATTAGTGAAAGATTAAATTAATACACAAGAATCTTGTCTTGTGTTAATTCTATGCTCAACAGCTATTTGAGTTTTGTTCTCCTTACAGACAGTACATGCAATGGGATTGTTGTGGTTTTTCTGTTTTGTTCAACCAGTAGTACAAAAATCATCTCTCAGCAAACATTCACATGCACCAAATATTCCAGTTTTTGTCCTTCATAACGCTTAAAAGTAGGTGTGTTTTTCTTTCTGACCAGCAATGTGAGCTTTTCTGTTGGGCATAAATCTTGTATACTTCAGCTTTGTAAACGGTTGGCTATAGAACGCACAGAGCTGTGCAGACAAGAGGCGGTGTGTCACAAAGTGCCGTAAAACCCCCATTTGAGACACATATTCCAAATGTGCAGTGTATAAGTCTTAGGAATGCTCCTAAAACCAGAGTAATATCGTCATATCCATGTCCCAACTGTAAAATGCTCCATTCGAAATAAGGCCTACTTCAGAATATCCAAACGGAATATGATGTTTACATGACCCACATCAACTTCACAATCTTTTCACATTCAATAATAGTGGAATATGAGTGTACATGTCAATGTAGTGAAAGCAGTTGACTGCTGTATACGCCAACTATACAAATATTTAGTGGCTTATGACCTTCGTAGCCAGTAGACTTTAGTTTCTGGAGTCACAACAGCGGGCTGACGGCAGCACAGAGCAGCTAGTCTTTGTCTTTTCTTTAAGAAGGATGTGAGAGGAGAAACCTAGTATAGCAGAGCAGAGCAGCTTGTAGAGCTCTATTGTTATAAGGCAGCCGTCATATCCTCATCTTTGGCTTGGACCCTTTTTTATCTTAAGGTCATCATTTTTATTAGTGAGCCAACTGCACGTTATGTTGCACAGCTGTTTATGCTCAGCTGTCCCACTACTGGCTTTGATTATAATATTGGTTAAGAAGAAATTAACCAAACAGTCATACAGCTTTCATGAGGACGTAAAAATAAAAGTGCAGTCAGAAAACAGTGTAAGTAACCCAACAGAGTAACTGCCATTAAGTGAATATACCGTATTTGCAAATAAATTGCTGATTTTCAGTGCAAAAAGCCGTTACATTTCCACTGTGCTGTATTTTCTCCTCCTGCATACGAGCCCTCCAGAGGAACCAGCGCATTGAGAGGATGTGTGGACACAGATAAGGATGAGAACGACACCCATGACCTTGGCACAGTATTAATGAAAGACACATACAACCTTTTACGACAAAAGAGGCCCTTAGTACCGCGGGGAGGGAAAACCCGATGAGGGTGGTGTCTGTATTCTGAAAATGATTAACTAATCAGGTTTTATGTGTGTGTGATTGTGTGTGACTGTGAGTTTTCAAGCGCAGTGGAATTTCCCTGATCCTTGTATTTCTATCAGTGGAATTACCCCTCAGGACACCTGATGCTTTACAGCACGCCTAACACACACACACACACACACACACACACACACACACACACACACACACACACACACACACACTGAGAGTCTCATCAAAGTGACAGAGAATTATGTGTCTGCTTGTGTCTCTTTGGTCAGGGCCTTGTTGTTGGGTCACAGACATGCCCCTGTAAGCCAGACTCATATGACATCCCACACTAATATGAAGCCATAACAAAAAGGAGGACCTGCTGTCATGCTTTTAACATCTACGTCTTTATCAGAAGCCGTTCTGTCTCTCAGTGTTTTAGAGAATATAAACCCATCCATCCGACCATCGTCTACAGCTTATCGGGGGGTGGAGCCGATCAGCTTTGTGTCAATACGCGTGGTGGGGTGTAATATATGTTCTCCTTAAAATTCCTACTGTGAACACACAGAACTCCCCATATATTATTATGCTGATTCTATGCCATTAAATGCCTGCAGGCACTTCAGTGTTTGAGCACGTTTTCTATATGGGGCCCTAATCAAAGCCAGCTTCAGCTGTCATGCCGGCACCCACACACAGAGACTGTGGACTGGAGTATGATGTTATTTTCCAGGCTGAGCTAATTGTCTCTGGGGCTCAGCTCTCTCTCTCTCTCTCTCTCTCTCTCTCCCTCCCCTGTCTCTGGTTGCAGTTGGACTTTGCTCTGCTACACAATGCAGCCGCGGGTCCCTGGGAAGGCTCTAATGAAGAGTTATGAGAAGCTGGATGCCACTTGGCTGGGGATGGAGGGATGGAGGGGCAGAGATAGAAGATGGGAGTGAAGCAGAGGAGAGTGAAGAGTGAAGCAAGACGGGGGAGGGAAAAGAAGGGAGAGAGCATGCAGTGAGGCAGAAAGATGGATGGAAGTAAAGGAAGCATGAAAGGCTATGGGAAGAGAGACCCAACACCCTTGGAAGGCCCTGCAGGCCAGAAGTATGTTACTGCAGCACACTGCAGTTACTGCCTTACTGACTTTCTGTGTGATGTGCCTTGTCAATAGGAGGAGACTTTACTTCTGTGCATGATTGTGATGAAAATTCAGATGTTACACACCCACATTTTTACATTGTCATCAGGGGAGATGGTTGGTGCTCTGTAAACCAGAACATTACTGCAGCATTTGCAATTTGATGTAACATTTGGGGCTTAAGCCGGCTGGCCAGCATTACAGTTTTACTGTCCTCAGGAGTGCGAGCATGAATTACCTTCTGATCGTACAAGTTGGGTGTTTATGTAGCCTCTCCCTCAAGGCCTGCCTGCAACCATTCTGCCCCTCTCTCTCTTTCTCTGTCTGATAAATATCCTCTTGTTCCATCATGGGGTTTTCTGAAAAACAAATGCAAGATTTAAAAAGCAATTCTTAGGATTTGTTCAGTGTTGAGCCATTTAATGCACAACATGTGCCTGCATATTGTAGGCACATGTTGTGCATGTTATATCCACAGTTTGTGTTTTTTCTTCTTTTACTAGATAACTTTTTTTTCCTCTTATTTTGATAAGCACCGTCAAAAATCAAACTGCTTTCGTTTTTGAATTGATGTGTTTCAATCCCCAATAGTTCTAAAGAATGCATTCATGGTATATTTCATGCGTATTGTCATCATATCTTGGTCATTAAATTTCTATAAGCAGGGTCTAAAAGGTGAGGCATCATAAATATGGAACTGTCTTAGTATAGTTGATTGCAACATGTCTCTAAAATCGAGCAAAGAAAATCATGCCAAATTAAATGTAAGCCTTGTAAAACCTGCTGCCTCTTCCTGGTTCTGATACTCACACACACACACACACACACACACACACACACACACACACACACACACACACACACACACACATATATATATATATAGTCTGATCAGTATTTTAATAATAGCGATTGCAACATTGCTTTTTCCATATCACAGCCAAACACATGAGGACTTTAGTCTATTGGAGGACATTTTCATAGTTTTTTGCTGACGTAACAAAACAAAAAAACCAAATTCTTTCCCTATGGTTAGAGCATCCCTCCTATATGGATGACAGAATATTTTCACCCATTTTGATTTGAGAAGGGGTTCACCGGGTCATGCCTTTGGGGGGTAGAGGAGAGTCATTCTGTCGCTTTTCAGGGAGAATCCTTTCTTTGACTTCCCGTCTTCCCTCTGCCTTCACTCGAGTCTAAATGTCAGCCAGCCTGAGAGAGAGAGAGAGAGAGAGAGAGGGAGGGGAGAGGGGAGAGAGAGAGAGAGAGAAGAGGGGAGAGAGAGAGAGAAGAGGGGAGAGAGAGAGAGAGAGAGAGAGAGAGAGAGAGAGAGAGAGAGAGAGAGAGAGAGAGAGAGAGAGAGAGAGAGAGAGAGAGAGAGAGAGAGAGAGAGAGAGAGAGAGAGAGAGGGGAGGTCTGCAGTCTGCCGGGAGAAAAGCCATTGAAAGCATACATGATGACACCCCCTTCCCATTCAGTCTGATGAGCTATTGAAAAGCAAGATGACATTTTGCAATAATACACGATATAGCTCCGGAGTTTAGTGAGATGAAACATTATTCATAAATATGTGATGCCTGGCATTTATTGATGTTTGTGGCTAGATTTGCTGTCAAATCCTTCTCGGTTTCAGTTTTTATTTGTGAGGAAATATGCGGCACCTCGACAAAGCTGATGAACCGTGACAGTGAGCTGTTATGATCAGCTGTAAAACCACGTTGTTTAGCCCGGAGAATGTAAAGAGCCACAGTGAATAATATGACGGGATTTATACTGCACATCCTGCATAATTATGAAAAACGATCTACTTCACGTGATGTGTGTGTGTGTGTGTGTGTGTGTGTGAGCACACTCTTGTAATTGTTGAGGTTACGGAGCAGAATTGAGTTCAGGCTTCAGCTTTGTGCCCTAGTTACAGTGGAGATTCTGCTACATCAGCCTGCACATGAGACTGCAACATCGGGTTTTAGGTGATGATGAAAAAGAAAGTGATTTAGTGTCCCAGGAGAGAGTGTTTGAAAACTTGCATCAACTCGCGAAACTGCATCTTGTACCCACTGCGTAGAAGTGTGTGTGTGTGTGTGTGTGTGTGTGTGTGTGTGTGTGTGTGTGTGTGTGTGTGTGTGTGTGTGTGTGTGTGTGTGTGTGTGTGTGTGTGTGTGTGTGTGTGTGTGTGTGTGTGTGTGTGTGTGTGTTACACGGCACACTTCAGGTGGAACGCTAACAATGCAGTGATTGGGGAAATCAGACGTCTGGCTGTTTGGGAACGGGAGGCAAGATCATGCTATTATACCCGTCTCCTCTCCTCGTCGGCCTCCCTCCGTTTTTACCCTTTTCACCTCCCTCTCCGTGTCGTCCTCTTCTATCATTCCCCCCTCTGCCAGAAGAGGAATGCATGTTACTCCCTTTTATGTCCCCAATTTGGCGTGAAGTGCCCATGAAGGGGAGCAGATTAGAGGCATTCTCGTCCAGATAATTTCAACAGCTGCAGCGATGGCGGCGCTGCCGACATCTGAAGCCTCTTGTCTCCTGAGAGACACTGTTGGTTGAATTTCTGTCGCTTCAGATCAGCCCAGCTGGAGAAACACTAAACAGGCACATTTTATTCGCTGCGGGCCCCCACGGATGTTCTGGCTACACAATGCTTGAGCTGTAGTATCAACGAAGTATTGACTATTGCATTCAGAGGAGGAGAGACGGCACCGAGAGGGTTTGACTTATATTTGACAGAAAAGGGAAAGGGGAGAGCTGTTTGAAGAGAGCAAACAGGCTGTTGGTTTGGATCATCTAAGTGTGTTTTTTAGTGAAAGTCTGTGGGTTTAAAACCCTGTAGGTTCAAGTGGAAAAACAGAAAACCCATTAATGTTGTCATCTTAACAGACTTCCAGGCGGGCTTGTGTGAGTGTTGAAATTCAGGCTTGTAATGGCCATGTTTAATGTTATAAATACGCTTATTCACTTAATTCATGCATCTGGAACCCTCAGAGGTTAATTTAGCTTAGCATAAATCCCGGAAACAGGTAGGTTCGGTTCTGTCCAAAGGTAACAAAATCATCCCATCTAAAGCTCACTAAGTAATGTGTTATATATTGGTTTTTCTAATCCATACAAAACCCAAAATGTAAATCACATTTTTGAGGAGCTGAGGTTATGGACTTTTTCTTGGTCTTACCTTCTTGGAGTCTCCGTTGGTTGCCTGGCAACTGGTCTAGCTAAGTTGTAAAGTAAGCAGCTGCATATTTAGCGTACAGACATGCGAATGTATCCATCTTTTAATTCACATCTCGGCAAGAAAGCAAACAAGCGCATTCCTCTTTATATTTGGCAAATCTAACGTCCTGTGGGACCTTTTTTGCACCACTATTGTTTGCACAAGAAATGTACACACTTTTTGGGGGGAAACATCTTTGGTTTCTGCAGACAGTAAATGATCAAAAATAACATTCTTTTGTCGTTCCAGCTCTGTGAGCATTGAACTCAGTTACAGGGCGTGAGCCAGCGTCATTGGCAGATCTGCTGAACTGCCTGTGTGCTGTGTTTGTGTTGGGTGGGTATTGATTTTGTGTTTGTCCTGGTAAATACTGTATTTTGGAACCCAGTGCCTCACTGAAATTTGGACAGAGTTGTTGGATGGTAACAGAGGAGAGGGAACGACACACATGGGAGGGAGGGAAAAGAGTGCATGGAGCAACAGTGATATAGCATGATGAAAACTGTGAGCTTGAGGACAAAGGGAAGAGAAGAAAGGCGGATAAGACAACAGTAAAACAATAGAAAGTAGTAAAGGAAGTGGTAAAGGAGACAGACAATAACCATGTTTCCATTGTATTGTCAAGCAAATCTTAAGGGAACTTTTGAAATGTGGCAAAAAAAGAAATGTGAATATTTTGATGAAGTGATTTGGAGTGAATAAACTCGGCTATAGTGTAGTTTGGTCAGAAGTTGATGCTGTAGGATACTCAAGGCTATAATCCACCAGTAAATGTAATAGAAGTAGAGGTTGCCAAAAGGAAACAAAACAAGGCAGCTTGGCATTCGCATGTTATGGGAAAATCCGTAGAACAGAAGATCAGCCATGTGAGTTAAATGTTTGTTTCTTCAGAATTTATCCAGCAAAGGCATTTCTATAATCCATTTAGAACATTTAGGCTTTTTCAACGAAGGCAGAAACCACCTCAAGCGACCACTCAGTTTTTCTAATCTGATACTTCAAAATATGCAGGATAAATATACAAATGGAAACCTGGCTAATGGGGTAGAAATGCAGAAATTAAAGCAGAAGAATAATGAGGAGGAGGAGGAAGACATTGGTCGGCACAGTTTGCATATTCTTACTTGGAATACATACAAAGCGGATCACCTCCAGCAGAGCAGACAAGATTTTGCAGCCAAATCATCCACCACCCTCTTCTCCCACTCCCCTCCCTTTGCTGCTCAAGAACTTAATTACAGCGATAATTTGGCCTTGTTTGTTGTAGCCATTATTACATTCTGTAAGCACTGGTCAGCTTATGAAAACACAGACACCAGATCAGAGACGTGATCGGGCCCCTGGCTAAAAACCAGAAGAGGAAAAAAAAAAAAGTTAAGACAAGAAAGGACCCTCAGAGATAGTGTCAAGCTGTGTCAAGTATAATGAATAGCAACGCATTCTCTGTGCTCATGGATGCCAGCAGACATGATTGAGTAAGAATTAGAGACAAAGGAAAAATAACAAACATGAGTTGCTTATGAGGTGCTCAATCTTCGAATGTTGACTGTGGTGTATAATTTTAGGAAAATGAGACGAAGAGAGACAAATGATCTACTTAATGCTTGCTTTGTCCCTAATTAAGTGAAATGACAGACTTTCCCTCATTTAAACATCAACTTAAAACCCGTTAAGGTCTAGACAGATCTAATTAAAAACAGGAACAGGATACACCAGAAACTGTTGTTCCCTTCAGCTTAAGGTAAAATTAAATTCAAAATGCATTTTAAACCCTTTTAAATCACATCCCTGGTGATATTGTGCACCCATTTTAACAAAACAAACTATTATTAAATAAAACAATTTCTTTGTATTTTTATATCAAAATGCAATGATGTTTTATTCAAAATATGAAGTGTGCTTACATAAACCAGTACTGACCAATTTTATCAGTAATATGACCTCCATCCAACAATAAATCTTTAAACCTTTTAATAACGATGCATAGATACAAATTTGCTCAAATGAGGCGAATGCTTCAAGTTTTTTATTTGCACAAGTTAAAATATTTGAACTATATTTGAAACATATATATATTATATTATATTATATATCCATATATTTGGACAAATGCAGAACATAAGGCAGATGGGTGATTGTCAATGGGATTTGATATGGATTTGCTGTTTTATTTTTTATACACTAGTTAAATTGTTAAATTAAAACTATTGTCTTCTAGTATTTTCTGCTGTACATAATAATTCTATTAATACATTGGACTCTATGAAAGCCAGAGGATTTCAGATGCAACACAGATTGATACTGATAATCATGGTCATCACTGATTGGTCACTGATCGGACATTGAGTCATACATTTGGCACGAAACCATGGGTGTAGAACCCATTGTATGGGTCTTTTTAAAATCATTACTTTGAAAATGACATCTACTCTGTTAAAATAGTTCTGGGAAAGGACCCCCAGACCCCCCTGTTAAACTTTCCCAACCACATTTATTTTGGTCCGATGCACGAGACAACCCTATCCAACTAGAAGGCTGACCTCCACCAGGTCTGTCTGTAATGATCACTGCTGTAATGTAAGCGCAACAAATACACTCTCATTTGAATCTATGCAGCTTTCTGCAGTGGCTCCCTGCAGCTAAACCGCAGGTCACTGTTTAGCACTTCATGTTGACTGTTTAACGTCAGTCCTGCTGTGTGCCATATTAGCCGCTTTAGCCAAACACACCACTGTGTTCTGCATAGCTCTGCAAAGCACTGAGAAGCTCAGACTGTAGAGGCTGATCCGTGCTCCACATACTTCGGTGCAATGTGGGCAGGGGGAAGTGGTAGTTGTTACTGGTGGTGGTTGAGCATTATTTTCTCTACTTGTGCTGTTGCTTTGTCTCTGCTGCATGGTGGGGTTTTGTTTCATGATCTGCAGGTGATTCCTGCGTGGGTTTCTCCCAAGAGCATTCGTCCAGTGTAATGTGTTCCCAGTAGTTTGATGTGGAATTTCTTCAGACCTTTCCTCTTCAGAAACGTTTCTTTTGCCCGCCGACTCGCTGACCTTCCTTTAGCCGGGAGTACAGGATCTGTTTGAGGAGATGTGTGTTGGTTCATCAGAGTTGATGCTACATCATTGTGGTGGTGATGCTGGTCATGAGGAATTATTTCAGAATGCTGATTCTCAGAATCTTTCACAAGAAATCTTTGGTGTTATTGTTCCGGGAGCTTGCCGCCTTTAAGTGGTCCATGATTCCGCTCCATACTGCAGGGTGAGGAGGACAATGGCTCCGTAGATCAGGAGTTTTGTTTGACTCTTTTCTTGAGTCCGGCGCAACTTAGGCAATGCTTAACCTCAGATTTCATGGAAGCTTTTGAGGAAAGAAGGCTGCCGAGGTAGGAGAAGTGGTGTTGATTTTGGTGTTCGTCACCAGTGAGGTGTACTAGCAGCAAAAAAGATGGCCAACAGGGTGGGTGCAGTGGAGGATTCTTGATTGACCCCCTTTTCCACAGTCAAGGACTTGGACTCAGGCTGTTTTTACTGAGCACTGCAGTGGAAAAAATGTAAAAGGTAAAAATGTCCCTGGAGATGTGGATGGGTTAAGAAATAGTATAAGTTATAAGCATCTATTGCATTTCGTTTCATTTAAGTGAGACAAAAGGACTGCCACAGTTGGAGGCTGCATTAGTTGAAGACCTGACGAGATAAATTGCAGACTACGCTCATCCTGAAGCACTACTCAGTCTCTAGAATCCCAAGGAGGCTTTCAGGTCTGCTGGGATGCCCCCGCCTCCATTTATTAAATGATTTTGCTGCAGTTACATAGCTGTGTAAATGTCAGCTGACATGTGGGCGAAACTCCATTTAAAGCTTGTCAGAGAGATTTATCAGGGTATTAAAAACTTTAAAATGTGCTGTTTTTTAAAGCTGCTGTGATGTGTCACACACCTCCAGAGCTGTGTGTCGTTGCAGGAGAGTGGACTAGGATCTTTTGCAAATAAACATTGTGTATTTACGTCCTGCAAAGGCCCACTAGTAATCCACACCGAGTGATCCACAGTGCATTCAAATAGAACAGGCTATACAAATACAAAAACAGACAGAATATACAAAATATACAAAATGCCAATATCGGTCTGTAATTAATATATTAAATGTATGCTGAAGAATAAATTGCCATTTTATTTAATTGGCTAATGTACAGTCCCAGAATCACTAGTAAAGAGCGACTTATTTCAGGGAAACTGCAATCTAACTATTACAACCACAACATCATGTGAGACTGACCTCACGTTCAAACTATGCAGTGCTAGAATATATTTTTATTAAGACACTTAAATAAATGATATCTTGCCCAGGAGACAGAAGGTATATCACTGAATAAAACCTGTGCGTGTTAACTCCAGTAGTCTAGATGCTCATGTGATATGTATTTGGTGCTGTTTCTCATTGGTGACAAATAAATGTTCTCAAATGACGAAGCACAAATGAGCCGCGTCGAGGCCATCGCTGACCCACACTTTCCAGATGAACCACGCTCAAATGTTCCACTCGCTGCATCGCTAGTCGACTGGTGCATAACATGAAATTATGACAGTAGTGTCATTTTTATGATACTTATTCCAGAATTAGGGCTGATGCAACGAGCCAACTGTGGGGTTTCCGTCATGGTGGCTGCCATGGGCATCATAAACACACACACACACACACACACACACACACACACACACACACACACACACACACACACACACACACACACACACACACACTGTCTCTTCTCGTTTACTCTTGCACTCCTCCACAGACTGTGGACAAGTGGATTTATGGTGTGTGAACAACACAGTTTTTTTTTTATGAGGGGCTTAGACAAACAGCATTTGGCCCCAATTGATCGTTATGCTGTACATTATCCCATTTGCTGGAACACATTCTCTTTTTGGTTTGAACTTGGCAAAGCTGGACAGTGAAGCAGACACGCATGTCAACAAAAGAGTTTACACACAGAAAAGTGTGGAGAACAGGAAAACGTGGGCAAAAAATGGAGCGAAGAAATGCATTGTACTTTAAATTTGCATTAACTAAACATTTGGGGGTTTTAGTATTTCCACCTTTTCATATGGGTTGTCATCCAAGGAAACCCAAAGTTTATTACTCCGAAATGTTGCTTGTGCTGTTTTTACTATTGTCTCAAGGAGTTTGTGAGACAGGCCTGACTAACAGATAATATAATGTAACATTGATATTGCCACATTTTCTGTATCTGTGTATGTATATCTTTATGCTAACAGTATGAACCAAACAAAACAGAATTTGGCATGCTAATACATGGGCAACTGCTGTTCGGTACAATGCGGAAAGCACATGACAACACATTTACTAACTTGTAGAAGCAAGCCGCGAAGCAGCTCACTTCTATTCATCCGCTCATAGATCATTTTAACAATCTAAATGCAAAATGTCCTGCTTTCCTCCATGGTTGCAGCAGCTATTTCATTTGAGAAAGTCTCTTGTGTTCAACTTGTTTTGGTATCTGATTACATCTATGGCCTTCTATTTTAGAATACCCACTAACAACCCCCCCCCCCAAAAAAAAAATAGCACTTCTATGTTCTTACTTATAGCACTTTGATCATAGCACTGTTGTTCTTTAGGTATGTTTGCTGAACATCTACGAGGACCTAACACTTGTTTCTATTTTTAGCTCTTTACTTTTTCTTTTGGCAAATGTACTACTCGCTTTGGACAATAGCGTCTGCTAAATGCCCTAAATGTAAATGTAAATGAAACAGCCTCAATATAATATTGATGCCTCTTTATGATCTTCATATGTAAACAAGACCATCAGCAAAGAGATTGGCTATTTCTATATATTGGATGAGTTTGAGATACAGATGGACCATCAAAATAAAGTGTTTCCCAATGGGCAGGTTTAAGAACTGACACATGACAAGAGTAGCACAAGATTTTTGTCAGTCCTCATAGTAAATGAAAATGAGAGGCAGCAGCCATCTCTCTGTGCCCATTGTGTCTTCAGTCTAATCGAGCAACAAGTGGTCCAAATGACTCACGCAGGCAGTGGAGGAGGCTTTGTGAAAATATAACAAGTTCAGGCTGGTCAGCCTGGTAAACACAGCACTTAGAGAACAACGGCGCGGCTTCACCTGCACGAACGCATGAAATGTGACTTTGTTTGGACTGTACTGCTGACCTACATTAGTAGGGTTCATCCATCCTTTTCATAATGTTACACACTCTACCAGCGGAGCAGACACTCTTACACCTGACTGGCTTGGCTAATTAAATTATCTCAGCAACATTTGATTATATAGAAGACCAAGCCTGGGAGCTTAATTAAATACAAGGGGGTGGTGAAAAGCCCATGTGTGTGTGTGTGCACGCGCGTGTGTGTTTTTGTATGCCTGCATCTACACATCTGGGTATCTGAGTATGAATGTGTTTGTGCTTATGAATGCATGGATTGTGTGTGCGTGTGTGTGTGCATGTGTGTGCATGTGTGTGTGTGCGTGTGTGTGTGTGTGTGTATGACTGCAGGTGCATGCCTGATTTAGTTTGTGTGTTTATGCATGGCTGTGTGTGTGTGTGTGTGTGTGTGTGTGTGTGTGTGTGTGTGTGTGTGTGTGTGTGTGTGTGTGTGTGTGTGTGTGTGTGTGTGTGTGTGTGTTTTTATAACTGGTTGCTAGGCGAGGGATGAGATAAAGTGTTTAACTGAGACACAGGAGATTTCCAACATGCTCTTCCGTTGCGCTGCTGAATACACAATAGGCGGGAGTTCAGCAAAGTTCACATGAACCACTTCTGACTGCTCGCTCAATGCTACATGAATATGGATTTGTGTTAGTTTGTTTGATTTTTTTCCCCCCCACAAATATGAATTAATTATTTAAAAAAAAACCTTGCAGCCAAAACAGACAGGCAGCAACGTTTATGCACAAGGTGCGAGCATGCACGCCCCAAAGAATTTGAACCACCAACTTGACATCAATAGAGCTCCGGCAGAGGTTTAATAATAATTTACACATTTATTCACAGTCCACTCAAAAATAGAAGCTCGTGTTTTGAAAAGATGGCCTTCATTAGAGCTATGCATTTGCATGTGCCCTTTTCATGGATGTCTCCTGTGTTAAGACAAATAATTACTATAAAACAACAAAACAAGTGATAAATAAGTTCAAAGTAAGTCACGTAAACTAAAAAGGATAAATGTATTTCTGCGTACTGTGGAAGAACACTTAGGCTAACTAGAATGATGAAACCCTCGGCTGAAATCTGGGGGATAGCCAAGTTAGCCTCCAGGAGCGGCATCAACTAATATATGCAATGGCATGAGCTCTGGCTGAGAGTGATGCTCTTGAGGAGTACACAGACATGCACTCTCCCAAATAAGTCTTCTCCAGCAACCTGTGATTCTCCCCTCATTGAAGCGGATGACTCTGGAGGGTGATCTTCAGACACTCAAAGTCCTTGAAGTGTTTGCTGCAGGTTTAGACAACAGAGGAGAGAACGGGTGCTTTGACTAATTTCTGCATGGCTTGCACAATTTTCTGGTTTCCTTGTGGACTGAAGCAGCCGGTCCTGGATAGCTGCAGGTTTCAGGGTTCCCCTTGTAAGGATGCTGGGTTCCCTTTCCCTCTTCAACACAGTCAGATAGTGATTGTAGCTGCAGATGTCCAGCCTTTGTGCATGAGAAGCTCTGTATCTCTGTCTGCTATTGAAAGTCAGTTGAGTGGGACCAGTTCCACCAGCCTTATTGCAGCCATAGCACAAAAATAGATCCATATGTTAATTTACCCAGCAGATGGACACTGACTGAAAGCCTGCACCCTGATCCTGGTGCTGCTCATGCTCCACTTCCATGCCTGACCAGACTGCCATTATCTTGACCTTATAGTATCCTCTCTCCTGTGATCAACTGCTTATCTTGTTGTTGACTCATTTTAGCATTGCTAAAGGTCAAATGGAAGTTGCTGCTTGTAGTCTTGTGATGACGCAGTGTGTCATTGGGATCAATCCTGGTCAAGCTGGTGCCATAATGCAGTCATAGTTAGGTGTGGTATATATGTAGAGGTATGGTTGAAACAGACTAAAAGTATTTATAGTTGTTCTGAATGGCCACACTCGGAGGTGGGATTAAAAGCCAGCCATCGTAAATGATTGTTCAAGTATGGGGATGATGACGTATGAAATCTTTCCCCAAAGGCATTCACAAGGCAGAATGACAGAAGCATATGGGCAATGTTCTTTCTGATAGTTAGAACTGGGTAATAGACAGGGCTATCTATTATTTCTTGTGCAGGACTCCAGGCTTCCAGCAGGATTTTGTCATTTTGACTTTGACTGTATGGACATAAAACTAGTGGTGTATTCTATCTAGTCAAAGAGAGCTGTCCAAGCCCCGATACAAATGAAATTCAGTCCATCCTGCACATGTGAAGAAATCTCCATTTACTAGGTCAAATAGTACCAGAGAATTTGCTCCAGGCGCAGCAAACTCAACAGCATGTGTCTTAACAGAGATGGTCACTGAGAGGGCTTCACTCTGACTGTGCCCTTTGTGATGTCCTTTTCTCAAGAGGCCATAGAGTTAGAAACCACCTTAGAGTCATAGTAGTACGCAGCCATCTTCACTGCTTGTAGGGATGCCCACGATGCTTTATCCAGTCATGAAGATGTTGCTGCACCTTCATAGCTTAAATAGTATACTGCTGCCTGCTGGGATGAGGTCTTCATCTGTTGTGACAGCTGGCAGCAGAATATACAGTGCTTTCATACCGTTTGGGAACGACAAAAGTGGATGTTCTTAACATCACATGAGTGGTTGTCAACCTTCCCTGCTGCCTTTAAGCAAGCTATTCGCTATACTCTTACTTTCCTCCCTGAAAATGATCTGTTAGGTAATTACAATTTTATTTGCCCCATCAAACGCCATAAGGGAAGAATATCTGCAAGGTGCGCTAGGGATATGCAGCAGTCACCTGAGACACAAGCTCGATGCCGCAATATGCTCAGCACTGAGTTGCAGCATTTCTCAAAGAATACCTGCACTGGCTTTTATAGTAGTGATGCAGCAATGCACACTAGGCAGATTCTCTGGTTGCCTCTGCATGAAGGAGCGATTTGTTATCCTCTGTATCCAAGTAGCGGAGGAATGGCTCCGATACTGTCCAGGTTTAGAGTTATAATCCCATTGGTGCCACTCGTTTGAAACACAAGAACATAGTTTGCCTCGTTTCACTGACCCAGTGGTGCATGCTGTCTCCGTTTTTATGTGTGAAGATGCAGATTTTATTTGCAGTTGACTTCTTTTGACACTTTCTTTATGATGTTCCCAGTATTAAATCTGCATAATTAACAGTTAACGAGTTTCTCTTTCCCATGGTGTTGAGTGTGCTGGTGTGTGTAGTCTATATTTGTGCCCATTATTTGATCATGTTGATCATGACACATCTAACACCCTGTTTCTCTGGAGAGCCTCTTCTCTGCCATCCTCGATTTCTCTTTTTCTCTTACCTCTTATCTGCCCTTCGGCCTCTCTCTCATCTTGTTCTTCCCTCTCTCCTCTCCTCTCCTCTCCTCTTCTCTTCGGACTTTCTTCCTCTCTTCAGGTGACAGGGTGATGGATTAAGCCCAAATAAACTCGTTCATCTTTCAATTAGAGCCAGTGTTGAGGAGGTGCCAGCCATTATGAAGCTGTCTGGAAGACTGGGGGCGAGGGGAGTGATGGAGAGAAGAAGAAAAAAATGGGTTCGAGTGAGTTATGGGATTAGTGTGAGAGACGGTGATAGAAAAATGTTTGTGAAAGAAGGAGTGAGAAAAGAAGTGAGATAGGAATAAAGAGGGTGCTGTATGTGTTGGGGAAGAAACTTATTGGTTGAGGGAGCAGATCCAACTATTAAAACATCACTCTTGTGCCGCCAACAGAACAGAACTCCCATGCCTGGCCGACCACCCACGGTCTAGCTCCCCACGTCATCACCAGCCCAGCTTGCGTTTTAACGCAACATTGCCTTTCACTGATTTGATTTCTTTCCCTCTATAGTTGTTGCTGTTCCTTATGAGTCTGATGAATTTGTGGCTTACTCCTAGAAATGTGACTGGGAAGGTCCTTGCATATACATCATATTTGTGTGTGAGCATAAAGCTGTCTGCAAATGCGTGTGCTTGTTCTCACCTATTACAGCGTGAGTGCATAGATATTTATTATAGCGTATGGATACACTTTGTGTACTTGGGTGCATGGGAGGGATAAGACAATGGTGTATGGGGGAAGCTGTTATGACTTAGTACCCTCTCTTCATACTCTCCCAGAATGAAATACTGAGTTGTTGGCATATTTTCATTTTTTTCTATTTTACTTCTTCTTCTTCTTCTTCTTCTTCTTCTTCTTGTGAATATTATGTACTGTAGGCACACAGGGACGAGTTCTAATGAATTTGAATGAGCGTCTCAATTTATTTTCCATGTTTTATTTATTTTTTCAGGGTTTGGGGAGTAAATTGAATCGACGGCGGTGATGCGTGCGCTAGTCAGGAGCAATATAGGGACCTGCTGTTCTGATTAAGTTCCTGTTATGGAGCCGTTCATTATTGATTTCATTTCTCCTCACTTCTCCTCCCTTTCACATTCGCATTCGCTCCATATCTCTTTCTTCTCAGCAGGTCTATCTTTCTCTGCGCCTCTTACTCTTTCCCTCTCTGCTGTCAGTTCTCATTTAAAGGAAGCAAGTTGTTTATAAAAGCTTTATTTCAAACCTAAGATAAAAGTTTTTTTTTTTTTTGCTCCTAATACTAATAATAAGTCCTAACATTTTTTTTACAACATTAAGTGGAGGCTTGCTTTGTTCTGATGGGGGTAAAGTCCTAAATCATGTTGTGTGGCTGTTTCACTCACTTTGATAAGTGGATTTAGACAGCGTCCATGGTTTATTTACCAACCTGTTAGATGCAGAGCTCGAGCTCTGAGCTGAGTATTATTTGGTGAAACACTAAATCAATTTTCTCCCTGCGCTGTTAAGCAAGTTGTGCTAGGAACTACTGGCATGTGTCTTGAGACAGCAATTTGCACAATATACTGTCAAAACAATTTGATTGATATATTAGATTAAGGATAATTCCATTAACATCTTGTTTTTGTAGTTGGAAGTATTTAAAGTAAAACAGGAGGCATCTTGATCAGATGCCTGAACCACCTGAGCTGGCCCCTTTCCATGTGAAGAAGCAGCGGCTCTAATTCGAGTTCCCTCCGGAGGTCTGAGCTCTTCCCCCTATCTCTATGGCTGAGTCCAGCCACTATACAAAGGAAGCCCATTTCTGCCACTTGTATCTGTGATTTCCTTCTTTCGGTCTCTACCCCAAGGTTGTGACCATAGGTTAGGGTCTGAATGTAGATGGACTGGTACATCGAGAGGTTTGCCTTCCAGCTCAGCTCCCTCTTCACCACAACTGTCCAGTCCAACTTCTGCATCATTGTAGAGGCTGCACAGAATTGTACATCACAGGCTCCATTTTATGCTCACTCCTGAACAAGACCCCAAGATACTTGTGCTCCCTCCCTTGGCAGTGAATGACTCCGAAACTATGCAATCCACTCTTTTCGTGCAGAGAACAAGGCCTTGGACTATGAGATACTGATCCTCATCCTGACTTCTTTACAGCCTTCTTGGTTGTGAACTGCTCCAGTGCATGCTGAAGGTCACGTTCTGAAGGAGCCAACAGAACCATGACATCTGCAAAAAGCAAAAATGCAATTCTGTGGTTTCTGACCTGACAATCCTCCCGCTGGGTGTGCCTTGAAATCCTGTCCGTCTGACTTGTGTATACGGACACAGCTCTCACTTTGGTTATACAAGGACCGGAGGGCTCGTGGCAACAACCCTAATACCCCATATAGTCAACAAAACTCATGTAGACTGGATGGGGATATTCCCATGACTCCTTCAACAGACTTGCAAGGGTAAAGAGCTTGTCCACAACCAGGACAAAATCCGCATTGCTCCTCCTGGATCTGAAGTTTGACAGTTGGTCAGAGACTCCTTTCCAGCACCCTGGAATACACTTTCTCAGGGAGGTTGAGCAGGGTGATACCCCGATTGGAGCACAAAATTTGTTCCCCCTTTTTACAAATGGGAACCACCACCCTGGTCTGCCACTACACAGGCACTGTCCCCTATCTCCATGCAACATTGAATAGGCGTGTCAACCAAGACTGCCCAACAATGTACAAAGCCTTGAGCATCTCATGAATCTCATTCACCCTTGGCTCCTTGCCACCAAGGAGCTTTTTGAGTATCTCAGAGACCTCTGCCAGGGATGTGGGTGGGTCTTCCCCAGTGTCGTTCCACTAGAGGTGTGTACTGGTGTCTGTATCTGCAAAGACCCCGCCCTCTGCTTGTATTTTCTCTTCTCTTCTTATTTTGCTGTGTTCAGGACTTGTGTCAGCAAAGAGCACCTAAACCAGTGTCCAGCCCCTTTTCATTCCCAGGTAGCCCATTCTCATTCCCAGGTCAAACATTGCCACCCCCCCACACCCTTGCAGTACCAATATTCACAAACTTCACAGGCCTGACAGAGACAAAGAGAGAGCAGGCATGCCACAGCAGGATGAAGTGTGCAGGTTTTAAGGGGGTTGTAAATGTATTATTTGTGATAATTCAGTCACTTTCTAGCTAAATCACTGCTGCATTCTCTCTCTTTCTCTCTCTCTCGCTCTCTCTCTCATTCACTCCCTCACTAACTTGCCCCTCTCACACTCGTTGAACAGCAGAGGAGAGGCGAAGTTAAATTGCTTTGTTTACCAACAGCAACTGGCAATGTGACTACATTTTATACCATTAAAAGTGGCTAGATGAGACCAAAAAATATCATCATGATGACCACTAGCCCGCCTTTACGTTATTGGTTGTGACTTGATGTCATACGACCTTGGTGTGTTTATAGCCCAAGCTTAGTTTTTAATTTCTGGCGATTGTATTTACCCTTCAAAAATCATTAAAGCGCTCATTTATTTTGCTGAACAAAATGTGTAAGTACCATAAACTTTGCCACAAAGTGTATTTCATGCAATAACCCTAAAACCAAAATCCAATGGCAAAATCCCATTTGTTGAGGGAACAAATGTGATGCTAATTTCTGGGCTGGTCGACAAAAATATGTCATCCCTGCAGCCCTCTATTGTCAGATCTTGTCATTTCTTGCACTCAGAGACACTTTGTTGTTTATTTATTGGCACCTATATACATTTTGGGAGTTCAGCCCATTGATCACCTTGTACTGAAACCATACTCATGTATTTAATATGTAGATAGGCATATTGTAAGTTTGGTTATTCAAAGCACCAAGCTAAACCTTAAACGTCTTTTGTTATGCCCCAGTCTGGGGGTGTTGGAACGCAACATAAAGACCAGGAAAAGGAGAGCAGATGATTTAAACAAAAGGCCTTTTTATTGGTGCAGACTATGACACAGCAACATTCAGATTTTTTTTTTTAGAAAGTTGAAGCTTGAGTCCAGAGTGAACTCAAGTCCAAAACAATAAACAAAACAAACTAATTTCCCAAATGGAATTTTGGCTAATCCCTAAAACAAAGGAAACAAACAAAAATACATGGACTAAGCCTAACTCCCTAAACTAAACATAAACAGGAGAAAATGGTGCTTAACAAAAATGGCAATTCACCCCCACTGCTTCGAGCTTAAAGTTTGAGCTATTTTCTATGTAAATGAAATGCTACCATTGACGTAAAGCTATATACACAGAAAAGTTACAAAAGAGGATGGCCGCTAAAACCCACAAACTAGCATACAGACTGGATGTCTAATCCACTAAATGTAACACATAGTTCCCACAGAACATCTCACAGAGAGTGCTTTGATTAGTGCTTTATCACTGCCAAACCTGTGCCAGTTGATCCTCAAAGCATTTTCACCATGATGATATCAACACTTTGGGTGGCTGTTGCAGGTACTCTCTCACTTTTTTTGACCTCTATAGTTCCTAAAGTTCACATTTTTGTGAATTCATTGAATCTGCCATTTCCTGTTGCTAATCTGGTTATAGACCTCAGGTCTTCTTTTCAAGAAATAGTACGCTCTCAAACAACTCTGCATTCTCTTTAAAGAGGCTGCAGTTAAATGTCTTCTGTGGGGGATTAAGAAGTGCAGCTCCAGTAAAGTAAGACGCCGGCAGCTGCATCGAGACGGTGCAAACTAAAGTCCTCCGTCGGCTGGTGTTATTATGACTAACTTCCTATAACCCGACCTCTCCATGAGTCAAGAGCCACCTCACAGTGTAAGGAATGCAGCGACAGGTTCCATGGAAAAATGAAAAGGGGGGAACCTGTTGTGCTAATGACTGTCTGGCCTTTTCAACTGGTGGGCTGTTTTGGTCGCTTGCATTGTGGGTGGCAGACTGGATCGCAGACAGGTTGGCCATAGCATGATGTTGTTTTTCCTGGCTAGTACTCTCACATCCTTGGCTCTTTGCTGATTAGTGAATGCTATCTTTTTTGGCTTGCTCTCTGCTAAATGTGTGGTAGGATTGTATAAAGTGCATAGCACTAACTATACGATACTCATATTACAGATCATTTCAGCACCTTTTACATCAATCTGATGTATTTATATATACATTTTATTTAATGGCAACGGTTTCTAATGTAGATTTTTCTGGCAGCCTCTGCCTGCCTTTTAAAGGAGCTACCCTGTCAAAATTCTGGCCTTCTTAACTCAAACAGTGAAAGAGTGAGAGCGGCCTGCTGAAACATCTGTGGTCTTGGCTGAGAATTAATGACTATGGATAGACTGGGATTAAGAATCCTGGATGTGAGCTCTGGGTTGACGGCGAAGTTGGCTGGAGCCGCGGGGGTTTGTGAATTGGGAGCAAGGGGTTGGGTGTGGTAGGGGTAAGGATGTGGGGTTGGGAAAATCAGGACGCTAGAGGACTGGAGTTTGGGATCGGTTGAACGCAGGACTGAGGGAATTTGAGTTGAGGAGGGATGGATATGAGGGTGCTGTGATTTTTTTGGAAAGTGAGGTTAAGACCGGGACAAAGGCTGCTGTAGAAACTACAGCCAAAGTACCACACTGCTTCAACCGAAAAAATAAAAAAAAAGCTTGGAGCTGGATATTTCTGTCCCATGTAGAACATACTGAATGGACATTTATTTAATCACTTAAAATCCCCAATACAACAAATTAGGTACTCTAAATCAATATTTTTATATTGTGGGATTTGGTGAAAGAAAGACTCTGAATTAGATGGGTATGGCTGAGGGAAAAGACTTGTGCTTGTGTGATGTGGAGACTGCGGTGAAGCATGACTGGAGCTGCTTCAAGGACTATGAATTGAGGTTTGTGGAAGTAGAGTAATGCTATGTTTTTTTTTTCCTCTTTTCAGGACCACAGTGGGAGGCTGATGCCTGCTTTGGCTGAGGCCGTACTGAATAGATAGATGGATTACAGATAAATTGGAATACAAAAGAATTTGGACCGAGTTGGAACACGTGAGAGTGGAGTCGGCTTCCCGGCTGGAGAGTTAGGGGAGGATTGGGATGAGGGTCATTTGATGCCATGGTGCTGTTCTCTGATTCAGTAAGAGCTACATGGGAAGAAGGTCTCTCTCTCTCTCTCTCTCTCTCTCTCTCTCTCTCTCTCTCTCTCTCTCTCTCTCTCTCTCTCTCTCTCTCTCACACACACACACACACACACACACACACACACACACACACACACACACACACACACACACACACACACACCCTCTCTTTGATGTGCACAAACCCCTTTCATGCTAATTCATTTACACTTTTGGGTGGATCATATTGACGATATGAAGGACAAGATGACTCAGCCAAAGGAATCCCAGAAAACCCACAGTGGTTGGCTGGGGGGGGGAGGGGGGAATATTATGTGTGAGAAAGAAATATGAAAACCAAGGAGAAAGAGCGTCATGGGATTGTGTAGTAATTGCTGTTTCTGGGAATTAGTCATCTTTACCTTATTTTACGTTCCCATCAGCACTTCATTGGAATAAATAACCTGCATTAGTCACGAATGAAAGCAAATACATGAAAGGTCAGGACCAATAAATGCTTCATGCTGAATATCCATTGTTCACTGTCAGATCTGTGACATGTCTAAGTTGCAGCAAAACTGTGGAAAGGTATAGATCTTAAAAAATGAAACTCTGCAGTTGGAACAAAAAAGTCCTCCCACAGTTGTTTTAATCTAAAAGGCTCAACGCCAAAAGAAACATTAGCATCAATGAATATTTCATTACCTATCATGACTGACTGTGATAATTGTCTGCAGCCAAATTCCACACATTCAAACAGCTGAAAGGCGTCCGTGCCTGAGGATTGGAATGTGAGATGTTTGTTCCAAGTGCACCTGGTCCTCTCATTTGTATCTCTCTTGAGTTTTTTTTGTTATTTTATGGACCTTAATTACATTGTATTTGTAAATTCTGTCTGCAGTGAACTTACAGTCTGCTGGTGCTTTATGGTGCAACGTAGGAAAAGAGTGCAGCTCTCCCAGTGCACACAGTTTTGTTCTGGTGTGGCTGATAGAGAAATACCCCATGCCTACTTGTGGAAACCATTAATTTGTAACCAAACACAAAAGGGTTGTGGAAAATATGGTCTTCGTGTTATGGGACTCTCGCGACACACTCCGCTTGTATGATTCCGGTATTACTGGCCATTTCTAACCAGGTATTATGGTCGTAGTACAACAATACCACAACTAATCTGAGAAGGATATATAACAGGTTGAATAGCTAACATGTCACACTGCTCTTTTTTTTCTCTTTGGCTCTGTGCTGTTATTGGGGCTGACATTGTGTCTCTGCTGGGGTATTTTGTCTGTTGTCCTGCCAAGCTGACATGAAGGGGTCCAGAAACAGGCCCGGGATCAGCTTGAGGCTAAAGTCCAATATGCTGCACCTCTTCTGCAATCAGACACAGCTGAAAAGAAGTAAAGGGTCAGGCAAGAGAAAGTATAACCCGCGTATTTCGAATTGTTTCTGTGAAAATGTGTCAACTCCTCAATTTATCCTTCATCCAACTCTATAAATGATCTGTTTTTCAACTGGCCCATTTTCTAAATATCACAGCTTCGGAAACTAGGGAGGAAAAGAGAAACAGACTCAAGTTATGAGTAAGCAAAAACTGTCATAAAACTGTAATTTTAGATAGAGTGGTACAGTTTTGATATCATTGAAAGCACATTTGCTTCTTGAATAACCCCTTCCGTCATGTCACTAATCGATATATGACTCGATATGGCACATCATGAAATCACTTAAACAGCCATAATGCCCCCCTGCAGCGACAAACAAGGGAGACGTGTTGGGCGATGTAACAGGATTCGCCCTCGTTCTGTTGTCAGTCTGGCTGTCGGAGACGAGCGGATGAGTGGAAAAGTGCTGACTCACCCTTGAGCTCCGGGTATCATGTACCTTCCAAACTTTTGCAGTGTTGCAGTGACCTTGAGCGGTGCAGAGTGGTGCGAGCCAGTGAGTGACTGTGGAAAATGAGGAATAAAAGAGAGAGAGAGGGGGAGGGAGGGAGGGAACCCTCCAACCTGCTTCTCGACAGATAATCTGTCAACCCCCCACTGGTCCCCAGACTCAGGGTACATGCGGCATACACACATATATGCTACGTAGAGCACACACACCCATACCTCTCACCAACCGCCTACTCCTGCAGCACAGCTGAGTGTCTGACAGGAAGGTAGTTGGTGGAGAACGCACCCCCCCCCCCCCCTCCCCCTTTTCAACTCCATCCATCACACCCAACACACTGCCTTCTCACACTGTCTTTCACTTCCTGCCTCCTCTCTCATACATTATCTCTCATCTCGTTAATAACCGTTCCTCTCTTTATTGCTGTGGGTCCATCAGGCTCTCCCACTCACTCTTTGCGTCTCCCTTTTTTCCCAGTTTATCATGTCCTTTATTTGTCTACGCCCCAAACCTCCCTGTGAAGCTGGGGAGAAAAAAAGGAGCTTAATCAGTGAAAAATGGCCACGGTGGAGAACGCACACTGGTCTGTAATCTCAGTACGAGCTGGGACACTCTTGATTGTATCAGCCCTGTGAAGTGCTGTAACAAACATGTGAAACAAGGCTCGCTGTGAGTGGCTGTCGTTAACAAATCTGAAATTGCAAACTATTGATTAGCTCCCTCGCTGTTCACACACCAGTGCTGGGTGAGAGAGAGAGAGAAGTGATATCCCTGGTCTGGTCACATTCTTGCCAAGTGGTTGCCTTAAGCTGTGTACACACCGGAAGAACTGCCCGACTCGCGTCGGTAAATTCGGCGTCGGCTACTTAATATGGCCGACTCGAACAACGACATGGGCGGTTCACACCTACGGAATTACAGCCGACGCCATACGTTCCGCGTTTGTGCGAGATGTAATGTCTCCAAAACAACAGGCGGCGCTAATCTGTATTGTGGGCCAAAAAACACGAAAACCGGAAGTAGGCGGTCCTTTCTAGACCACCTTCTTCGATTCCACTGGTTATCTGGTATGTTTACCATCGTCACTTCCGGGCTTCACTGATTCGCTAGTCAAGCTGCTAGCCTCCACCAATCAGAATGGTAAAAGAATGACCGACTCGAATGGCGGATTACAAATTTGAATCGGCTGAAATGAACGCCGACGTGGGCCGATTCGAGCGACCACACCAAGGAGACTCATGTCACGGACGCCGACTCTCTCAAAGACGCCGATTTTCGGTCCGGTGTGAGCCCGCCTTTAGAGGTCTCCTGCAGTCCTCCAGCACTCACATGCACTACAGACCTCTGTCCAACACACACACACACACACACACACACACACACACACACACACACACACATACATACACATACACATACACATACACATACACACACACACACACACACACACACACACACGCACACACACACACACCTACATGCCCCTTGCGCCCTCACATGCATAAATATCAGTGAGTCAGTGAGTTACAGGATCTTGCTCTCGAGGATCTTTTCTGGTGAATTTCGATGCATCATCATGTGCAAGCTGTCCTATGTGAGTTTTTATTTAATGGGGGAACACAGCAGTTAACTCGTGTGTCCCCCCCCCCTTCTCCCCCCGAGTGGGTAGAGTGCAGAATGAGTCAGCGGGCTGACATTAACCGGCAATCCTGCAAAGTGCGCAAATGTATCGGCGAGACCCGAGATGAGTCATTCCTCGCATCCGAGATGATAATTGCACTTACTGACTCAATTACCACATTTGGATTTGAGTTATCGCCATGGAAGTTGTGGCAGAACAAGTGAACAGATACATACTGTGGACACAAAGAGTAGGAGATGGGAAGGAAGTGGGAGCGTTGGGTTTGTTGGCAGGGACGGAGCGCGATGATGGTAGTTAATGTGTGCGAGAGAGAAGGATTTAGAATACAGAGTGGTGATGCCTCCTCCAGCACGTGTGATCACTTAGACCATTACTGGTTGTACTGTTTGTTCCCGATGTCTTTACTCCTCTGTCGTCCATCTTTCTGCCAACTTAATTTCCCCGCTATGTGACGGTTGGATTTATAGATGTGTTCCCCCCGCCGAGCCGCCACGGGAGGTGGAGCAGCACAGATGTGATGAAGCGCTGTCCAGAATCCAAGCACTACAGTCGAGTTCCCAATCTGTGCCAAGAGCCACGTGAACGGGGGGGCGGGCTGATGAGGCAGTGTTGGGGAAAGCTGCTGAAAGTTGGAGAGACGCTGTGACTAAATTCAATTTAACATCTGTGGTGGGAGATGTCCAGTTGGCCATGAGTAATGGGTTTTAGATTGGATCGGATAATGTGTATGGAGTTGAGTGGTGGTCATGTTAAAGGTTAAAGGACTAGTTCACCCCTACTCTGTAATTGTGTTGTTGGTGACTCAGATCAGTCAGGTTGGTAACACGGCACAGAATGAGCTACTCCAAACAGCTCATGCAACTTAGACATGCAACTTTTAGAAATTCAACTAATAATTCAGTGGAATCTTTACTGCAATGATGACAAAAATATTGTTCTTTTCCAAACCGTTGCTGTTCAAACTTGTGATTCCCAGCTAATTGTAATTAAAAACAAACAAAATGTATCATCCTTTGATTATTCTCTACATGACTTGGTTTACATACACGCCATAATGTGATATAGAAATATTTTCATTATTATTACTACTATTTAATTCAATGTTCATCTGACACTTCCTGAAGGTCAATATTTATATTTGCCTTTGATATCTCAGTACTTTTGATGAAAATTAAAGGAGTACACATTAGACTTATTAAATATTGTGTTTATTTAAGATATATTTCATAACAAAGGTACATTGTAATTGTACAATTAATTAAGTGGGAAGTACACAAACTGTCTGACCTTGATGGCTCTCAGATGCAGTTAGAAACTTGATTTAGATCCATATCCAGGCCAATAATCACCAACACTGACCAAATAAAATCACATAACTATTATCCATTGGTTTTTCTCAGAGTACTCATTTAATTCATTGCAGTTTTACCAGTAGTACAAATTGAAATGTAGAAAATTGTGCACAAAGCATCTCACACAGAAGCAAAGGAACTCCTGAATTTATCAGCTATCTGACAAAACAAAAGCCATAGCTGTTGCTTAATGAAGGATTTCATTTCCATCATAGTTTCTCCACCCCCGTGGGATTTCACTTCTTTTGCTTGATGTATGTGAAGAGCAATAGAGCACCGTGTCTACACAATTTTAGATAGAGGGCTGTGAAGCGGTACCTCGGTGTTCAGAATGGGCTCGTAATGAGAGTCACAATTTTCCTCTGCACAGGAATGTCTGATGTGTCTGTGTATACAGTATACATGTGTGTGTGTGTGTGTGTGTTAGTGTTCTGTGTGCGGAACAAAGATAATTGAATGTAAGTGGTGCCTATCAACCGTGGTCGTATTTCTCTGTGGTATTGAAACCTACAGAGATTTCAAAACTCATTTAGCCACGCCACTTCAAAGAAAAAAATATTACGTAAAAACCACGCAGGAAGTGTGGCAAGGCTCCCCCTCTTCCTCCCCCCTCTTCCTCCCCCCTCTACTGGTGCGGGTGTAAAGTGCACAAAAGACCTGGCATATGGAAAATGAATTATGACTGCCGTTTCACTGTCTTTTCATGTGCTGCAATTGTGTGCATTCATACACACGTGCATGCATGTGTGCGTGTGTGTGTGTGTGTGTGTGTGTGTGTGTGTGTCAGTATGCATCCGTTCGCATCTTTGTCTGAGCGCAGTGCGTGTTTGTATTCATGCTAATTAGTGTGTCAATTGAAAAGCAGTAAGCTATTCCCAGTCTGCGAAGATGAAAGGCGTTAGAGCTGTGTCCAGTGTTTCCTCCCTGGTGTGTTACACTGCAGCTCTACAGGCTTTCACAACGTGATCCGCAGCAAAGACACAGAGAACGACGGCAGAGAAAAAGAACGACCGTCCCAGAGTTTGCCGATTTCCATTTCACACCAGCGTCGGGTAAGCCTTCCTGAGATAATTGCAGTCAGGTCGGCGAAGGTGCCGATGCTGCAGAAGTCGTGGAGTCAGGTTATTTGCAATTCATTATGGCAGACGCAGTACAGCATTTTTCACCTGATTTGGCTCAACTTACAGTTGCTGCACAAACAGAAAGAACATGCTGTTAACTTTCACTGGAGGTTAGTTTGGAAAGGAATGCAGCATCTCACAAAACGAAGCTTAGATCAAACCTAACAGGGAAAGTAAAATGGCTAAATGATGAAAAGCAAAATAATGAAATGATTAACATGCAGAGAGTATAAATATACACAGTACAGGTGTGTGTGTGTGTGTGTGTGTGTGCCCCCTTAATTAACTTTAAAAGAAAAGGCTGATGCAATTTAATTCAGGTAAATGTTTTTTTAGAACACATGGAGTCGATGTTTAACGCTTTAGTTCTGCCGGTTCTGCTTTCTTTTCCCTGCTATTTTGGGATTAATTTCATCCGTTAATCAGTTCAACTGCAATTTACACAAGATTTTCATTAGATTTACAATCATCGGTTACTACACTGTCGATCAAAAGTTAAAGAAAAACAAAATGTAAATCAAAGTGTGCCTCCCCCCTGACACATTTCCGAGTGTCTGCTTATATAAGAGCTGATAGGTGAAATATTACATAGCATATGCCCCGAAGACCTTTCATAATTAAACTGGAAAGGATTGTATTTTTTCATGCTAACGTGACAGAAGCGGCTGAAGGGGACAACTCTCCAAGACTAATTAAACAAAGAACCTATTCATAATATGCCATGAAATATTTATTATGTGTCCCAGATATTCACTCTGCAAATTTCACCTCACATTATTACTAAAGACTCTCTATTATACCTGCTTACCCTTGCAGCGCAAATCACTTCTCATCTCTTTTTTTCAACTTTAGCTACGACTGCTTGCTCAAAATGGAGCTGCATTTTTCTCCCGCCTTGTCAAAAACGTTTCACTTTACTTCTTGATTCCTCTTCTTAATGATCAAAATGGCTGCTTTTTTTTTTGTTGCATCGAGGCTGCTATGGTTTCATTTGAGGGGGACGGCAGGGTTTTTCCTGCTGTGGGCTCTCTTACAGGACTTCTTGTTGGATTGGGCCTTTTAACAGACTTGGGGGAACTGTAATAAAACAATTATTTTCCCAAATGCTTCCTCCCGTGATCAATAATCGCTGACTCAGCATGGAGTCCTGCACGATACCGGACTGTAAGTGGGATGTCGTTTCCCGGTTGCATATTAAAACTCGACGATTACACGCCACAGCAGGACAAGGACAATATAACTTAATGGCTCCCCTTTTTTACTGCAGTTGTTAGGTCCTTGCCACGGCCCCCAGTGAGCAATATCTTTATATTCAGCAACAAGGACAGCGGAGAAGGTAAAATACTGTTTTCACAGATTTTTCTTTTAAAGTTAACAAGGGCAGTGCATGACATATTTTGTGTTAACAAGGGAGATGCCGTCCCCCCACTCAAATTGCCCCTCTCCCGTTAAAAGCCACCAGGGTATGAAGTGGAAGCCGTCGCTGTGAGGAATGAAGGCCATTGAGTTTAAGCTTGTTGAGTTTAATGGAGCAGGAAGGCTACAGTAGAAGTAATGGCTGAGGGTGAGCTTAGCTACAGGCCTGTCAGGTCCCAAAGGGAGGGGGAGGTAGGTTGTAGCCTGCAAAATAGTGTAATATTTCACCGCCATCACCATTTTTCAGACTGAATACTGTATTTTCATTGTTTTGGCATTGCAGCCTATTCACTTTTTGTGCTATTGCAAGTAGGACGCAGCAATGGCATCCGTTACAGCAATATCATATATGTATTTCTGTAATATCTCGGAGGAACTAGTGTTATATCTGGCAAAGCAATGGATTGCTGTATTGTAACTTATTGTCACTGTTGCCTTAGTTCTTAGTCTTAGAAGAGGTCAACCGTTAGCAGCCATCATTACCTGTTGATGTAAAGACCTCAAATGGTTCCCCCGCTGGCTAATGAAGAGCAGACCAACATCTGCCTCTGATCATAATGTGGTAACACCAGCTGGATGTCGCCTTCAGATTATGTCTGTGGGATGGTGACACGGGGCAGGTGCTGCGGTCGCTAATGGTAGTTTTTTATGTCTGATTTAGTTAATGTGTGTGACAGCAAGTGCATACGTATTTGTTTATGGAGGAAGTGGAGGTGGGATGAGGGGGAGCCATTAGAAGTCAGTGCAGTGGGTAATGTCTCGGGCACCCTTATGGTCCTGTTAAGAGCTGCTCCATCTACACACACACACACACAAACATAAATAATCATAAATGATCGCTCAGCATCTACTCAGGGAATCACTCTTTTTCTTAATCTGTCATACCCGTCCAAACAATCCCCTCGGCCCACTGTAGCTATGGAAACGCATGCTGCTGCAGGCCCCTGCTGTGGTCGTACTCGTCCGTTCTACCCTGGCATTCTATAGTTATCCCTGCCAAGTATTAAGGCAGGCCGACTGCTGTCATACATTGCTGCAAAAGCCATAAAGGCTCCTGTCATACAATCCAGCAGATCTATAAGCCCCGGGGCTCCATGTCTCACAGCAATGTATGTCTAGCTGTGAAAACACTGACTTTGAGGCAAGCCATGTAACTTGTTTTGGCAGGAGGGAACAAAGCGGTGAGGTGCTGCGGTGCTGGTAGTCTGGCAAGCCGATGGTATTAGAACGGACAGTTTTCACGGGACACGGCTTCCCAAGCGCTGAGCGGCTGTGGTGTGGCCCGGCACTTCTTGGGCTCTGGATATTCTGAGGGGAGATAGCCAGGAACGTAACATGGTGTTGGGTAAAATAACAATCTTAGGCAGAGAAAACTCCAGCTGATTTAGTTTTTCAACGAGGAAAACGGGAAGTGATTTAGATGCTGAGTGATTGTGCAGCAATATAGCTTCAGCTGAATCTGGACCTTGACCGTTTCCATGTGTTTATACGTAAGTTATGTTTAAATGAAAGGTTGTATAATCAGGTTGTGTTGTTAAGATCAAGTTAGGTCACTTTTGCAGAATTAGAAAACAGACATACCTACAACACATGAGCACATTTCAGCGTTTACTTGTGGGGGATCAGTTAGCCAGTCCTGGGATCTGCTCTGATGAACAGTAGTTTTACATTTCAGAACACGTGGCAGCTGTGGCTCAGGAGGTATAGTGGTTTGTTCACTGTTAACCGGAAGATCAGTAGTTTGATCCCCAGCTCCCCCAGTGTGCATGTGGAAGCGTCCTTGATCAAAGTGTACTGAACCCTAAATTGCTCCCAAAGGCCATCGGTATGTACAAATAATCATCCAGATTAGATGCCAGATGTGTGTATGCATGTGTGTGTGTGTGTGAATGTTGACATGTAGCATAAAGCGAGTGGTCGGAAGACAAAAAAGGCACAATGTAAATGACCATAAACATTGTTTTAGTTGGTGTGAATCCAGATATTTGATGCAATCTCATGTAAACATGTAAGAAACACACCAAGTACAGAGAATAGACGTCAGTCAAGACCCTGCCAATCCAAATATGTGCAATGATAGCTTCACATTTGAGGATTCCAGGTGGGATTGTTACCGATGTGGTGAACACTGGCAGTGACATTAACCTGAAGAACATTGAGTTGTCACGGCGTATCTGCCAGAACGTTATAGTTATTTTTGCATGTCGAATTAAGCTTTGATCTAGAATAAAATCACTCGACTAGAGTACCGCGCCGGTGTTTTGTCCGTGATGCTCCACGTCATTTGCAGCGATGATACCGGCCTTTGATGAGGCCTGATGAGATGTAGTGAAATCCTTCATGCATTGTAATATTTTGTGGTGTGCAACAGCGTAGGCGTTGAGAGAATTAACACCATGAATATGGATGTTTGTGAGCATCATGAGAGTAAATGTGCTTACTCTATTGATTAAATCTTCCATCAGTCACCTAGCAGCATGGCCCTCATTCTCTCCCCCCCTCTCTCTCTCTCTTTCTCTCTCTCCCAAATCTCTCTCTCTACTCATCTCTGTCAAGGCGAGCGCAGTGGAGTGGTTAAATTGTCCATAGCGCGTAAACGCTCGTTTATAAAAGCCGACAGACGTGGCGGTCGTTTGTTGAAATTAATTACCCCTCGGAGCCACAGCAAGCATGGGCCCTAGTCAGTCAGTCACAGTCCGCTGCCTCCCAGGCCTCATACCTGCAGAGAGAGAGAGAGGGGAGAGAAAATGACATGAGTTTGGCACCAATGAACCTCATAAAAAAAGCACAAAAAAGGGGATAGGAGCAAACAGAACCCAAACCTCCAGAAAACAATAGAAGTGGAAGCAATAAGATAAAAACAACAAAAATAATTGTCATAAATGCATCTGGGTTATTAAACCATGATGTATCATTCCTTTTCCATATTTTGCTTCAGCCAAAGATCTGTGGGGAGTTTTGCGCTGACGCAGCCCAAGACGATAATGCGATACACATCATGGTGACATCAAACTTATCAGAATGTATTCATCTTCAACTAGAGTAATTTAATGAACTTCAGCACTATCTGATGCAACACTTCTCCAACATTAATAAAAGCTTCATCTCCTGTCTGATTTGCATAATTGTTCAAATGAATCCACTAACGCGGTTCTTTTTTTTTTTCTTTTTTAATAAAGTGATGATTTGTGTTAAAGTGAGCTGTGGCTTGCTGTCGAGGGGAGGAGTGGGGGATGGGAGGAGGGGGATTTGCAAAGGGCCTAAGGTGATTTGTCACCATTTTAATTCAGTCATGTAATTAAGCGTGCCGTGTTGTACATGCGGTTATTGGTTTCAAATGATTTCTCATATGGCTTCATGGCTACGGAGAAAGTCTAGAATATGTTCCTTATATTGTGCAACTTAATATTGCATTCCTCTTGTCTGCCGGTCTTATCTACACGTTTCCCTCTCCCCTTAATCTATATTTACTATTGGTGTCCATTACAAGCTCTGTGCAGCCGCATCTCAATCCCTTGGTTTCGCTAGTGCCGACAGTTAGCCACACATTGCGACTGCTTTATAAAGGTGTGTCATGAAATTGCGTCAATAGATTTTATTGTGGAAGCTTGTTGGCTGTGTGTGTGGTGCCTTTTGTATGAATGCACCATACTTACCAAGAAGACTGCCATGTGTGTTTCTTTCTCTGCTTTTTGTTCATACATCTTTGCCCCCAGAATGGCAGAGCAAAGCTCCTCCACTATAGAGAGCCAAACATTTTATTGAGGTTTAATCTGGCCCGTGTCCCAGCACCTCACTCATTGTCAGCTGGGATATGCAGCCCCACGTGAGACCCTAAAGGAGGCCTATTCAACCGGTTGCCCAAACAAATGGATAACTGATGAATGTGAAAGAGGCTTTTCTACATCTATCGTCAATCTAACTGATCAAGACGAGTGCAGGTGGCTGCTTCTCGGCATAATGCAAAAGTTTAGGTGGTATGAAGGGTAGGAAATATGTTTTAAATTAAAATATTAAAATATCTTTATTATCCCATGTTTTAAAGAAAATATGTATAATATCTGCAGTGTATGTAAAAATGTATACCCATAAAGCAAAAAGATAAAACAGTGTTTATTCAGAAAGGGGTCGAGTGTGTCAGGGGAAATGTCCGGGCTCTGGTCCCTTAGCTTTCTGAACTATGTGGCCCCCTGATTAATATCGTTGAATAGGCTTGCCCTCAAGGATATGTGGGTACATTTTTTCCTACAGTTATATTAAGCTGTGCCCTCCTCGTCTGATATTTCTTGTTGGAGGAAGTCATTTATCAGGGATGATAGATAGATAATCTTCAATCTTCAATACATACATAAAATCAGTATTTAGAATCTGGCTAACTAGAGGTTACGTTGCATTGAGCGTATATGAATCACTGATAAGATACTGCGTTGTCAAAAGTAAATAGAGGTGAAAAAATAAACAAACACAGAAGGTTGATGAACAACCTTCAACATGTTTTTCACCCTTATTTTGTCAAAGGACAATTGTGTTACACGCTTTTCCTTTTTACCTTTAATGACTTTTTACCTTTAATGACTTCGGTTGTTTGATATTTGGCAAGGTGCGTAAGTTTCAACCTGAATTCTTCGAATTCCTGGATCAAAGAAACCCAGAACAGTTTCTTCTACAGTCTCTGTTTGTATCGCGGGGGACTTGCAAAGAGACAAATGCCCTCATGCTGTGTGTGGCAATTGGATGTAATAGTCCATTTACCACTGTAAGTCTGTTTTGTTCAAATAACTGTGTGTGTGTGTGTGTGTGTGTGTGTGTGTGTGTGTTATCCTGGCCCGTGTTTTCTCAGAAAACCGACCAGAGCAGCTTCTGTAAAACAGGACTATCGTCGTCATGACCTCTCCTGTTTTCCCAGCTGTATCTGAGCTCAGATTTGAGGCTTCCACTGCTTTCTTTTTTTCTGGCTTTGTGTTTGCTTTACATCTGGTGGTCAGCGACGAGAGGATCACATCCATTTGAAAACTGCTTTGATGACCGGGGGGGAATTAAGAACACACACTGTTCAATGTCAATGAAAACAATTTGATATTTTGCTCCAGCTGACATGGAAAATAGTGTCCCTCCCAAGAAGAAGGTCCTTCTTTAGCAGAGAAATGCAGATGCAGCGGTGACATATTCAGTCTTTAGAAACAAGTAGGCAATTAGAATGTGCTTAAGACATAATACAAGTCTTAGATATTAGAAGGAAATGCAATTAAGCAGTGTGTATTTACCACCGCCATTATGGCAGTCTTGTCACCAGATGAGGTAATTAGAAAGCTTTATTATGGCAGCAGAGTATGGAGTGAGATGTAAAGATTGTGCCTCTCATAATGGGATTGTACTGTGCAGTTGGAAGAATCAATTCTCTCTCTTTGTTTTCCCAAACTGCCGTGTCAGCAGAATCTTAATTTTTCATGAAAACTTTGGCTGGTGTGCTACACATATAAAGTAGACACACACACACACACACACACACACACACACACACACACACACACACACACACTCCCAGCATCCCTCCGTCATTTGGCATTCCACACGTTGAATGAATGTAAAACCTTCCTCCATCAAATGCTTAGCCCTGCGTGCGTGTAACCCTTCTGACTGCAGAGATTCAGGAATGCACATTCCTCAACTATAAGTGCAACACAATCAATAAAGCCCCGCTTTTTGCTCGCTGCGGCCCAACAACACGTTTATATATTCCGCTGTGGAGATGGAATTACTGCAAGATGAGCTCACACAGTAACTCCTCCGCCATCTACAGTAGAAGAGTTTAGATCATCACATGCATGTGAGTGGTAGCGCAGAGGAAATGTACAAAATGTCATTTAAGTAAAGGAACAACCCATACATTAAATGTTGGAGAGCCTGATGTGATCTTAATCAAACTATTGATAAAGTGTCATTGAGGATAGATATTTATCTGAATTGATTATTCCATCAGCCCTGACAGCCGTGTTTGCACAATATTTTAGTAGACATGTGACCTTTCTTTGTGTCATTTAACATAGTCTCATTAAACGGTTTGCAAATTTAAAATGTTTCCTGATATAAATAGACCTCTAGATTTGGCATAAATTCAGTACAGCCATTCATGTTCCCCTTCGGATAAACGGCAGTAATGATGCCATCATTACATTTTTAATTTGTCCAGTACGTATGCTAAGTAAGATGTTAAAATGGTAATGAATATATCAGCATGGTAACATTGTGAGCTTGGTAGCATTCTGATGTTAGCATCTTGTTCGAAGCCTCAAGGAGCTGCTCGTGTGGCTGTAAATTCTTACGACAAATTTTTATCCAATACAAGGATCGTAAATGTGTTTAGATGACATCATGTATCCATTAACTTTTAGTTAAGAAGCAGGCTTTAATTTGCACTAGTCGCTGCAAGGATGTTTTGTTATGTTTTTGTGCTAAACTTAACTACTTGTCAGCTTATGGCTTCAACCTGACTGCTAAAGCTGTGTACGCTGCTTGATTTCCATTTACAAGTGATGCTTTAGCTCCTCTGTATCAAAGGTAGGTAGCAGCAATTCACCTGATGGCTAACTTCCTGCCTGTGCTCCTTTGGGTGGCAGAGAATGTCTGCCGCTTTTAATATATGATAATTATGATCATAAAATGTGCGCTCACAAGGTTATTCAGATGTAGACGCTACTGGCACTATATCAAACAAACTTGAAGGTTAAACTGGCAAAGATAACTTCAAGAATACATACTTATACGTACTTATATCTGATTGGAGCAACGCATAGCTGAACATGATAACTGTATATAAATCCCATTGCATGAAAAGTGTGCAGTCCTTAAGACAAGAGTTGTTTCTGTGGAATAAATTACCACTACTACTCAATTTGTCAGTTGTCATGTTTAACGAGGCAATACAGATGAAATAGAAATGCCAAGTGATTCAGAGAGGCGAGGCTCACCTCCAGGCATGATTACAGTTACAGTTGGTCTTTATTTCAGGTTATGACTCAGAACTGTTTCACACACCATTGCTGAGGTAATTCAATTCAATTTTATTTATATAGCCCCAAATCACACATTTGCCTCAGAGGGCTCACAGTCTGTCCCAGGACCCTCATCGAGAACGGAAAAACTCCCTTAACAATAAAAATGAAAACATAGTCAATCCATGACAGAAATATTACATGCAATGAGAGCACTAGTAACATTTATTCACAGACAAAATAACTAGTAGAAAATGATTACCATTAAAAACAACGGTGGGTATAATACAAAGATGATAATGATAAAGCTAAGTTGTTTTTGTTGTTAATGCCCTAAACTTAGAGCAAGTTTTTTGTATTTGCCTTCTCGTGCCCCATTTCTTACTGCAGTGAACTTGCATTGTCTGCATACCCTTCTCACACACACGCACACACGCACACACACACACACACACACACTCACAGCTGCAGTCAGAGGGCAGCGCAGTCTTTTCATGCATGGCTCACTGTGCTTATGTAAGAGCACTACTTAAACCTGGTTACATCACATAACAGGCAGCACTGTGTCAGTGGGTCACTGTGCCACACAACCACTGAACTGCATACACACTCTTATGGTGGGCCCTTCACCAGTCATGTGTGAATGGAGCGTCTCCGCGTGCGCTGAGGCATTCCAGCGTGTGCACATGCATGAGTTTATATGTGTGTATGGCGGCTATGCCAGCTGACTCGCAGATGAAAGAAAAAACAATAATAGTCGAGATGAAATGGAACATTTGACTATTATGTTTCCTTAAAAGGCAGCTTTTACTGAGGGAACTGTGCCTTTGCTGCGCCTACACATTGCCAGTAGGGGGGCCTCTCTGTTTCCAAATTGTACTCCTCGTGTATCCTCTTCTCACCCTTCACCCCGGCTCCTGCTCCTCACACTCCCTCCCCAGCTCCGTCCTACTGCCAGCAGAACAGCCCATCTTTGTCTCTCTCTTCTCTCAGTTTCTATTTCGTACACACACATGCACACACACACACACACCCCAGGGCTCGAACGAGGGCAGGACCAACCACTCCCACTGTTCTCTATTTCCATGAAAAACACAGAGGGAGAGAGACACAGACAGAAGGGAGGAAGAGAGAGAGGGAGGGAGGAGCGTAGCTGCGCTGAAGCCGAGCCCCTCTATGCCTCAGCACGCAGAGTGGAGCAGACGGCAACAGCCACACAAACACACTCCACACACCACCACCGCCGCTGCCGCCGCCGCCACCACCGACACCACACACACACTGTGACGGCTGCCAGGCGCAGTGGGAAGCGAGCCGCCAGGGAGAGAGCTTGAGAAGAAAGACAGGGATCGCAGAGGGGAAGAGAAGAAAAGAGTTGGAGGAGGCACCTTGTGGATCAGAGGGGATTTTCCTCCTGTGCGAGTGCGCGTCTGGATAGGACTATCTGCTTCTTCCTGAGCGAGAGGAGTTTTCACCGAGGCTTTTTCTTTCTGCTCATCCTCCACGCCGGGCTCCAGTGATATCTACCTATCTATCCCCGGAGCTTAACAAAAGAGGGAGGGAGTAAGAGATTGAGAAGAAAAGGCAGTCCCAGCTCCAGCTCCAGACCACCCTCTCCTCCTCCTCCTCCTCCTCCTCCTCCTCCTTGGCCACCTCTTCCTCTCCTCCTCTTCCCTCTCTCCAGCTCCACATCCATGTGTGAGTTCATCGCTGATTTCACTGTCTTTTGAGGATAGAGCAGAGTGTCGCGTGTGTTCTCCAGGATACAGCCGAGCTCCCGGTGGGATCAGGGTCTCGTCTGATGTGAGAGAAAGAGAGAGAGAGCGGGAGCAAGAGCGAGACAGCAAAACGGATACACAGGAAGAGGGCAAGAGACGGAGAGGGACAAGAGTGAGAGACGCTGGGAAGCAATTTGAGGGGCATGTTCAGGGCAGTGGAGAAGAAGAGTCGGGCTGATTTTTAGAGCACAAGAGTGCGAGGAACCATCAACCGGATCCCATCCATTCCTCCTCCTCCTCCTCCTCCTTCTTCCCTCTTCTTTTACCCTCTCTCTGTCCTGCTCTTAAATTCCCCCTATTGTTTCCTGTGCTACCTCCTACTGTCCCTTTTTTAAAAATCTTCCTTTCTTCACCTCCTTCTTTCCCGGCCCCCTTTTTTTTGCTGCCACTCCAGATTCCCTCTATCTCTCTATCCAGACCTGTCTCTCGTTGTGAGGTTCTCTGGGAGCTCCGAGACAAGAAGACAAGCTAAAAATCCCAAGTACTATCGGTCCTCCTTTCCCTCCCTGCCTCTGTGTGTTTGTCACACACACACACACACACACACACCTCAGTACGAGGAGAACGTCCTCTCTCTGCATTCTCCACTCTCGGAAGCAAGTCATCTGTAGGAACCAGGTCAGCCCGTCGGAGTGAACGTATCCCACCTGCGAGCTTCTATCTCCAGCCGTCCAGGACCTTCATTTGGATTTCCAGCTACATGGGAAAACGTTTGGAGCAGCAGCCAATGTACCCCCACTACACCTACTACTACCCCCACTATCTCCAGACCAAGGTAGGACGGTCAGCCAGGTTGACCTATTTTACCCCCTCAACTCAGAACTCAAAGGGAATAAACGTTTTTTTTGTGCGTTGCAAACACACATCAGCTTTTCGTGCAGCAACCTTTAATTAATATATTCTCTATCTGCTGCCTCTTTAAATCTCCTTCCTGATCAGTGCCAGATCAAAAAATCCACTTTCTGGCGGTCGCAAGTGTTTGATTTCCAATGACTTCTTTCCTCCATTATGTCGTGCTCCTTAATCTATGCACCAGGACCAAAAAAAGGGGGAGTGACCTAAACATATCTTAAACAAAGAATGTGCTTTTCCAACCGGGACAAAAAACAACTAAATTTGCCCACTTTAAGTCCTTCATTGAAAGTGCTTGAAAACAGAGATGGATGCTGATATGGCCCCGCTAGACAGCCTGCTAAATGGCACCGCGTCCCCTTCTACACCATCTGTCTTTGAGCAGGGAGAAATTGGTGTCACTTAGCTTTTCCATCCACACTGAGCACTTGACCCCAACCTCCCCTCTCCAACCCAACCAGCTTCAAGTTCAAGTTCGGGGCATGAGGCCAACCCTTCCCTCAGCCCCGGTTTCTCCCTCCTACTTTGTCCCTCCCCCGCCCCCTTCCCCTTGGCTGGCCATCCCCAGGCTATACTCACCCACGACACCATGTTATAGATGTGATTGATGGAACCTGATAGTGAGAGGAGAGAGAACCTAGCTCAGTTTTTTCTTTGTTCCTTCACTTTTATTCCTTCTCTCTTACTCACACACAGCATGCATACACAGATCCACGCACACACACACAAACACACACGAGATATTTCCCTCTCCCACCAAGAAGAGGAAAATGGATCGCTAAAGGCTGATCGATGGCTCCTGCATCATATCGCCCAGCCCGCCATTCCCTTTGTCTCCTGTGATTCATCTGTTTTGCTTTGGTGTGATAGTAAGTGTGAGGAGTTGGCAGGTTTGCTGCAATATTTAGTAAAGGTGTACATGTCAGTAGGCAAGAGAGATGGAGAGATGTATGCAAGGATAAAACCCAGGAGTGGGACGCTCTGAGAATAGAGAGATCATGTTATTGGGTGGACACGGTGTGGGAAGCACAGGTGAGAAAATATTAAAAATAGATTGAACCTTGAACCAAGTGCAGACTGCGTGATGCATTCGTCGGCCGATAGCAACTCATCTAGTGCGGTTGTGAAGTCCTGTATAGACATGTTTTATTCCAGCTCCTAGAATCCGATCCAGATGATTTAATACTGAGCATCCAGCCAGTTTCCAATCTCATATTTAGATTTTTATTCTGTAGACGGCTTTATAGTAAATACCAGAGTAAATACCCAAAAAGCTCCGCATCCCAACAAAATGATAAATATATCTCATCATGTCTTCACAACTACCAAAAAAACACCCTAAAAATAACATTCAGATAAATAAATGTGCCTTTTTGAAAGAAGATGTTACTGCCACTGCAGATATTACAAGTGGATGTTTGGCTGCTTTAATTTTCGAATCCAAAATAGTTCTGCATTAAATATCTTTTCACTGCTTGTTAAATTTTCATAACACACAGCCGTGTAGTTGTGGATAATGTTAGTCTACGGCAATTACTCTACAGATGAAAGCTGTTAGAACAGAGCAAGGGCATTTTTTTTCTTCTTCTTCTTGGGACTAATTGGTGACAGGTTGTAGTTTTGACATAATTATACCATAAAATCTTTTGTTTTTTCATGAAAATATCTTTTCCCAAATTCAGCTCAGTCATGTAAGCGCAGACTAAAATGTAGTAATTTATTCATTGGTCAAAAACGCATCCACTGTTGCAGCTCTTCAACTTTAGTTCACAAAATAAGATTACCCTCCACCCAATTAACTGCGGGTTATTTTTTGCAGATGACATGAGCAGATTGCATTCACAGTATGTCGACATTGCCGACTTATCTGCTGATCTTGGAGCTGCGCACACTCACATCTGGGTGCTGTCTGGTGTTTTTAAGGGTGTGCTGATGATGAGCAAACAGAAGCTGGAAACGGTTTCTTAATGCACATCTGTGATTAGGTTGTACAGAAACAACATCTCCAATGACGAGCTTGCCTTTTTCTTTGCTAATCTGAAAGATCTGTCTGCTGCTGGGTAATATAAACTGTGTTGTTTCTCAATGTTCTTTTAATGAAAAACATCACCAAACTTCCATGGCAATTGGAAAAAGTGTTCTTTTCTTTAATATTTTTTTCCTCCTGAACAGAATTAAAATGGCAAAAAAATATAATTCATCTTCTTGATGATTTCTTTTTTCAAGATAGCATTCTCGAAAAAAACTTTGACAGTCAATGTCTTTGGTAGAATTTTCATCATCAATTTTGTGAAATGCATTAATGAACTGCATATCGACAGTTCAGTGTGATTGCATCAGATTTATATTGAACTTAAAAGGTAATCTTATTTCATTGTTCTAATGATAACACACCAGCAGCATTTGTAATCAGCCTCCGCTAGAGTGTGTGATGTATACGTTTATTACAAGAGATATGATGCCGTATGCACACGTACGTTAGATTAACTTCAGCGTTTGATGCGCGTCTGTCATGCCGTTTTATGTGTGCAGATGTCACCGTGTCACACTGCTGCTCTATGATTTATCTATCAGTTCAAGGTCACCTAATTTCTCTGAAGTATCTGCAACAGGCATCTGGCCCAGACCATCACTTCATTCCTTACACTCCATCCATCCCTCCATCCCTCCATGCCTCCCTCCCACCAGCCCTCCCTCCGTCCCTCTGCTGTCAAGGTCAAATCAAATTGGATCCTACCCTCCCCAGTGTTTCCTCTTGACTGTGCCTGCAGATGTGTGTGTGTGTGTGTGTGTGTGTGTGTGTGTATGTGTGTGTGTGCGTTCGCATATCTATCCATATATGAATATAACCTGTATGTGCATGTCAGCTTTGTGTCCGTGACTGTACATGAGCCTGAAACTTTGTCCGTCAATGTGAGGATGGGTGTGGACTGAATATATTTACTCACTTTTGTGTATGTGCAAGTCTGTAAATGTGGGTGTGTATCCTGAGAGTGTATGTGTGTGTGTGTGTGTGTGTGTGTGTGTGTGAGAGTGAACAGAGACTCCCCAACCTGACCCCTTCTCTGTGCAGCTTGCTGTCATTAAACCTCTAGCGGGTCCCAGAGGAACAGTTCTCTGTGTGTGTGTGTGTGTGTGTGTGTGTGTGTGTGTGTGTGGGGGGGTAGAATAGCTCAGTTTTACGTCAACATGGACCTTGACAACAACCCAGTGTTTGATCCGTCTGTGCTGCTCTCTGACTTCAAATATGAGGAGTGTGTGTGTGTGTGTGTTTATGCTTGCGTGTATGTGGCTGTGAATGTATGTGTGCAGGTGGTTTTCAGGCTGACAAGAGTAGACAAAGACTTGCCGGTTGTATTTACTGTGTGCTCTTTTTGTAGCTCTTTCTCACACTTTCCACCTCTCTCTCTCTCTCTCTGTCTCTCTCTCTCTCTCTCTCTCTCTCTCTCTCTCTCTCTCTCTCTCTCTCTCTCTCTCTGCCTCTGGTGCTCACTGATCTGATTGGAGATGTAAATGGCCTCTTATTAATCTTGATTCCAGAGAGTGGAGGCTCTCCTCCTGTGGAAATCAATCATGTGTGAGTGTGTGCGTGTGCACGCTGCCCTCACCGTCTTACAATAGCAATCTTTAAACACAAGAGCACGCTCTCACAAAAAGCACACACATGCACCACGTTCACACAAAGGCAGTAATGAAATGACTAGCTTAAACTAACAATGCTTAGCCAGATGACAGAGTGTGCGCGAATGTGCGGCCATTAAACGGAGAATTGCTCATGCTCTGCCTCCATAATGGCCTATAGGTACAGTTAGTGTACATTAGTGGTGGGCGGGAAGGGACAGTGTGCCCTCTTATGAGCCCAGTGGCCTTTAATCAAGGCTATAAGAGGGCTGGAGGGGATCAGGGGGAGGGTTGATGCTGAAGCACAGCTGCATTGTTGCGTTCTCTGTGTGATTAGTTAAAATTTAACCGCAGGGTATAACTGCTATCATTCATTTATCAAGTACAGTCAATGTTTAGGTTTCTCTGAGTGGCCTCAGGGGTCTAGTTTCAGTCGGCGTATGGTTAAAGCCCATTCTGTCATTTAGAGGGCATGATTTAATAGTCTACTGAAAACATTTTTCTTATATGTTCCAGAAAATCCAGTCTGTGGAATCCCCCAGTCGGACCAAATTAAAGTGCAAAGCAAATATTCCTAGCCGGTCCATCACATCTCCCCGTACGCCTTCATTTCTCTTATCTTAAACATTATTTGTTCAACGTTGACTATGCACATCACTTTACATCTCTTGCCTTTATGAACCTTCATCTGCGTATGCAACGTGATCTCATCGGGGAGTGTATATATTGCACGCCCCTTTTAAGGACATTTCTTCTACGTATTTTAAGCTTTTTACGGGTCATTTAACGGCCCGTTCTCATTCCCAATGTCTTACATACCGATATACGGCGTTAAAAAGATGTTGTGAATTCAAACAGAACCAAAGTAAAACAATGTGTCATGATAATAAGCAAAATGACTTAAGACATGTATGCATTATGCATACATAACATAGTGACGCCGGGCCGGTATATGCACCAATGGTTGTGCCTCTGAATGTAGTAGTGCTATCCAAGATTTTAATCTTTTCAGCCTCTGATGATGATTGACTGAGGATGTGAATCTTTCTATCTTCTTAAGAGCGAGATAAGAGAGAAGCTGAATAAAAAAAAGTCACATTATCAACGGGCCGATCATTAGTTTGCTGCAGATCAGTTTGCTAATACGCTCAGTGGCACACGAGGAGCTTTAATTAGGGTAATGAGAAACAGCATTTGGCTGATATCAAAGTAATGGCACATGCGGACACGCCCGGACGCCTAAATGGAATAGTCCATCCTTCAAAAATGAGCTTTTCACATTCAATTACTCTCTATTATATTATGCGCTCGAGAAATGTGGTCAGTTTCTGGCTAAGCTGAGTAAACATCGTAAATGTAGGTGGGAGAGACGGACACACACACACACACACACACACACACACACACACACACACACACACACACACACACACACAATGTGGAGATATGCATGTGCAAAGAGACCAGAAAAAGTGATTAACTCATACGCTTTCCATCCTCCCTTTACTATCACTTCCTTCCTTCCTTGTTTCCTTCCAAGCTTCTGTTCCTCCTCTTGTCAAACATAAAGTACTCTGCCTTAGCAGAAACAGCGACCATAAATTATGCAGCACACATCACACATCACACACACACACACACACACACACAGAAACCGAATAGTGTGTGTATAGTGTGCAGAGTAAACAGGGTATAGGGTTTATAGCATGCATTCTGCTCATGCCCTGTTTCTCCTCACACATCTGCCTGCCTGCATCAGTTGTAGTTTTACTACCAACAATATTATCATGTGCTTGTTGTTTAAGACCCGTCTATTCGGCTTCTCAGCTCTGCTGTTGATAACGTCACACACCAGTGTAGAGGATGGAGAATATCCTTGTGTTGCCTTCTTCTAATGCTCTAACCAAAACTCTTCTTCCCTTCCCTGCTTTTTCTCTGCCCCTCTCTATCTCTCTTTTCCTGCCTGGCTCCCACTGTGTTCTGGTCTCTCTCGCTCTCGCTCTCTCGCTCTCTCTCCCTCTCTCCCTCCCCCCTCTCTCTCCCTCTACTACCATCTGTTCAGTTTGCTGGGCCTGGGTAGTTTTTACTGCTTAAAAGGGACTCTCCTAACCACCCATATATGTCCATTTATTATTCTCCGTGGGTTGTTCTATTCTTGTCCCAGTACAGTAGCGAATGTTGACCAGCACCTCGCTATGTTGAATAGGAGTGATAAAGCTTGAGCGGGTCAGCAAAAGCACCAAGGGGTGAGAGAGGCTCACCCCTGCCAGTTTTGTAATAGAAAATATGTGGAGGAGTTAAAAAAAAAAAAAGGATTGTGAAGGAGACGAAGGAGAGAGCAGAGTGAGATACAGAAAGAGAACAGATGGCGGTGGCAAAAAGAATTCAAAAGAAGAGATAGAGATCCAAAGGGAAATAAAGAGCGATGCAGTGAAGGAGACAGTAGTTGTCGGCGGGGTCAAGAAATAATGGTGCTGCTGCATTTTTAATAGTTTGCCACTTTGTAGCGACCCTTGTCTAATGGATTCTCTGCCTTTTAAAAGCTCCTGTCAGGGCCCTCTCCCTCAAACCAGGGCCGCCGCTGGGCATTTTGGGCCCCGTGAAAAGATGTCACATTGGGCTCCACCACCACAGGCCATGCCAACCCTGCACAATTGCTGCAACCACACCTCAAGAACCCAATCGATCTATTCAGTGCTTTAAATCACTCACTTTGCAGGCTTGCAGCTGTTTGGGAGTCCAGTGCTGTACAATGTTAACTGACTGTGAGCTATGAAAATATAACATTGTGCAAATGTGCAATATTCTGCACACTGTGGTATTCACCATTTGATGAAGACAGCTACCCTGTATAAGAAATGTGTTCAATGCCATCTTTTCCAGTCTAAATGTAATTTTAATGGAAAATTCTCTTAACACTAATTATTGTATATCCTGGGATACAATCTAATTTGTAATCACATCATAACCAAAATTTCACTTACTACCAACTAACATGTCATCCAACACAATGGTCCTCACATTCTTCAGTTGAGAGAAGGACTGGTTCATTGGTGGGGGTGGGGGTGGGGAGACGGGCTGCTGAGCATGAAGTTGCATCTGAACTTGGCAGGGACCGTGACAACTGATTTAATATATAAATAAATATATCTGGAATCTGAATTGTTTTTTAAAATTGTTTTAATGATGATTTTCTATTGAAAAAGCATCATCGTAACTTGACCCCCCCATAGAGCTTCCCTGCCTTAAACTGCTGAAGGCCCCAACAGTCCCTGACCCTTCCTAATAGAACGTTCAATGATCTAATATTGTCTAGCGGCAAATACAATTCCAGATGTTTTAGCAAATCATGTTTACAGCTGCATTTACATACAGGAAGCAGCAACTGAAATACTGAGGGCTAAAAAAAAACATACACACACACACACACGCACACACACACACACACACACACATATATATTACAACTCTTTTGAGATGTACACTTCTTGCCATAAGTGTGCCAGCTTTTAGAACACCGCGCTAACTGCCTGACAAAGACTTTATCTGGGGATGAAAAGGGAGAGACAAAGAGCACAACCTCAAGCTGTTAGCTATTTTAAGTGTGTGTGTGTGTGTATAATGTGCAGTGTAGGGGGTATGGCCCCTGGCCGAGAAGCTGATCTAGTTTCTAGAGATAGGAGACTCTGTCTAGGTTTTTACAAATGCCAGTATCTCTGCATTATATGGAATGGCCTTTTACTTTTCTTTACAGTCCTGAGTGCACACATTGATTCATTAATAGAACAGGTTGAAAGATGACTACACGGTCTATGTTGATGTTTAAAGGTTCTATACGGCATTTAGAGCATTAATATAGCCGCAAAAAACAACATCAGCGGACGTGTAGCGCCGACCCTCTGGTCCACACTGATGCTATTGTTTGCACTGTTCATGCTGTTAGCCTCGTTAGCATCCAGCTTATATTTCTCCATGTTGAGAGCCCTATGAAGACAATAGATATTCATGTAGAGAACCTTTATTACACGTACTTGATATTCAAGGACATAGTTGGACATTGCAGTGTTTGCAGTGTGCCTTTGACCCAACAGACTAATACCTCGATCTAAGTAAGTAAGATGTATGTACACACCAAATGTGTAAGTGAGAGAAATAACAAAAACATTTTCAAGTCTCTAGAATGGTGTCGCGTGCTGGTATGGTAGGATCCAGGTTTCAGCATCCAAACGTTCACTCACCTCCAGCTTTCTGCAGAGAATACACTTCTTGTTTCAACACCTCTTCAACACTTCCCCTGTATTTGTGCACATATTAGTGCGTTTTGGTGATAAAGGACGTCTGCTCTGTGTTGGTTCTTAGGGCTGGTTCTTAGCTTCATATCATTAGCCGACCTGTGTGGGAGCCCCGCTATCCGTGATATCCCTGTGTCGAGCTGTTTGCACAGTGTGGGCAAGGGACATGAGTCAGGCAGTACATCACACATGGGCAGATGTTGCCTGCATTTATTACACCTACGTGCTGTCACAGATACTGTGATTAGGAATTTCATTATCTCCCTCCTCAAATTGTGCATTACTTGATCCTGTGTAATGAGGATGCTTGTTTAGTTACTTGATAAATAAGATTCTATCTTTTTTATGAAAGCCGGCTAAATTAAAGACTTTCTTCAAACATAACATCTATTAGTCATCTGTATTCACTTTTTATTAAATTTCATTTTTGTATTTAAAAAGCCTGTCTCACCCTGTTCCTGGTTGTCTGGTGTAAAAATAATTTCAAGGAGAGAATACAAAAGAAAATCGACAAAGCTGATGTTTCAACAAGTATTGTCGAGCACTCCTGCATTCTATTCAGACTGCTTCTTGTTTGCATGATGTCATTATTACCGTCAACATGGGGATTTGGTCGGCGCATTTCCGTTTCTCATTTGGTGGGGAGGGGTGTGTGTGTGTGTGTGTGTGTGTGTGTGTGTGTGTGTGTGTGTGTGTGTGTGTGTGTGTGTGTGTGTGTGTGTGTGTGTGTGTGTGTGTGTGTGTGTGTGTGTGTGTGTGTGTGTGTGTGTGTGTGTGTGTGTGTGTGTGTGTGGTTGTGCATTGGTGGGCGAGTGATCTCCTACAACAGGGACCAGAGAGATAATTGAAAGAATGGCCTGAGGGATTTCCCCCCATATCTTGTTCCATATCCTACTTCGATGTCGCTCCCTTCTCTCCCCTCCTTCTTCTCCGTCCTCACTCTCACTCTTCATCTTGTATCTTTTACTGTGTCTATTTTGTCACGTTGTCTCAGAGCAGCGCAGGTCAGAGATGTTAAAGGAAAATCCCTCCCCTGAATTCCTTTTTACACAGTTAGTGTGAATCGATCTTTAACGCGTTCCAGTCATTTTGTCATTTACCCTGCTCTCTCCGGCTACTTCGGCATCTTTACATTTCACAGAACCATTTGTAACATCCTCCAACAGAGTGGACCTGTTGAATCCATCCATTTGTGGAGGGCAGAGGGTAATACGGGTATTGATAGCTGTAGTAAAGAGAGTCGGACTCTTCAGTGGAGAAAATGTGAAAAAGATTCCTTATCATTGCTCCTTAATCATTATCTTTTGCTACATATCGTGGAAGGAAGTCCCAACCTCTCGGGGACTTGATGAGCCCGTACATTTTTTTTTGTCCTCCTCCCCAGTTAATGAGCCACACCTGGTCAGGTGTTCCAACAGCACTGACTATAAATATGCATTTCATATCTACATTTCATTTCACACACCTTACAGTTTCCATGACATCCGCCCAGCTTTCTCTCTTCCATAAGATTTGCAGTACAATCATTGTTTATCACTGATATTCTGTGCTACTCTAATAATTACTATATGTGGGTACCAAAGCTGAATTTAAATTTAAATAAATAAAATAAATACATATTGGTATGATAAGAAACATGAAGTGTTGCTGTAAGCCTTGACTTATAGTTAAACATGTTACGGGGTAACGTTGTGGCTTACAAAGTGATGCTTAGCAGGCATTGTGATTGAAAAAAAAAGACTCAATTTTATTCTCCTTTTCAGGAACACGGATCTTTTAAAAGCTGTCTCCTGCACCACATTCAGCTCACTGAGATCCCTCGTCTCCATCACCGTCTCACATTTATTGATGAAACATCCTTCTAGTGGCGGTGCTATCTATCAATGGGTGAAATCTATACTATAAGTCAAAAACTACGCCCTAGGTATCAGCAGCGGGGCTTCTGTTAACCCCTTGTGTTACCTATAAATCCAACCTGAGCCCGTAGTGTTAGACTTTAGGCTGCACACGGTGCAAATAAAGTCACAGTGCTCATTGTAACATCCCTGTATTTTACACATATTTGCCTTAAAACCATAAAGCACACACTATAGTTAAAGCCCACAGTAAAGTCCTGCTATTGACACACCTTTTGTGGGCCAAATAACTGCAGGATACAAGGATTGTCATGTGCATGTGTGCCTGTCTGTTTGAATGCATGCATATCGTGTATTCCCAATACTAATTCCCAAACTAAAAGAAAGCTGCCACCTCTGAGCAACATTACAGTTGCCAACAAAGTGCGATATCTGTAACCTGAAAGATAAATATACGCAGAATGTTTAACAGATAATACACGAGGCCTCCATCCCTCAAGATTCCAGAGAGGCATGAGCATCAAATCCAAAACACACATTTCTATTTATTTTAATTTCTATTGTTTTCTTACAATGTTACCACATGCTCTCATCGATATTAAAGAATAACAACAACAATGAGCGAGAAAAGAAAAATGACGATGCATTCCACCGATACATATTCATCTCCTCCATAGTCCAGTGTCTCGCCTTACTGACTGCTAAACTATGACAGCGTTTAAATCCGTGTCACTTACAAGCACACAGGATACATGTTTTTGTACCGAGCAGCATAGACAGCTCCAAGTGTGAACAAACTCTGGAGCTCAACCTCTGTACTTATTCTCTTCCAGTCCGAGAGGAATATATAAAGAAACACAGTTAGACTCTATAAAACTGCCACAGTGTTTGCCCTTACAGACAGTTTAGCCGGGTTACAGACACACTCTTGTCCCTGAGCCAGAGGTGGCTGGCCGGGCCAAACATCTCCTATTCCCTGCTAATGAAATCCTGAATAAAATCCTCCCTGCTCAGCTTGATCCCACACACACACACACACACACAAATTCACAAGTACAAACACACAAACAGACACCCACTCTCCAGGGTTCAAGCACATACACGCACGCACACACACACACACACACACACACACACACACACACACACACACACACACACACACATACACATACACACACACACACACACACACACACCCACACACACACACACACACACACACACACACACACACACACACACACATACACATATAAAGAACCCCTGCAGTCCCAGCTAGGGATTATCCTAGGGAAACACTCCTTTTGTTGGGCCCCAGTCAAATTACTTTTCAGAGCCCTCATGCTTTTATCAGAGCTGTCTACGTTACTGTGTGCGTGTGTGTGTGTGTGTGTGTGTGTGTGTGTGTGTGTGATGTTGCTGATTGCAGGGAGCACATCCAAAGCGACTGGTCACTAATAACGAAGTAAGCTGTTTATATATTAAGTTTGAGTGTGTGTGTGTGTGTGTGTGTGTGTGTGTGTGTGTGTGTGTGTGTGTGTGTGTGTGTGTGTGTGTGTGTGTGTGTGTGTGTGAGAGTGAGGGAGAGAAAGAGATTGTTTGTGTGCCTTACTCATATGCCAGTGATTTTCTAAAGATAGTATATCACCAAATCACCATGTTGCGTTGCCTGTTGGCAGGCCGCTACTGTGTTTGTGACATTTCAATGTGACATTTATGAATAAAGACACTGATACTTATAAACACGGTTCGAGTTGCACTTCCTGTCGGCCTGCTGCTTCTCCTGGGATTCCACCCAAACCCCCCCCCCCCCTCCGTAAAGAAATATTTAGATTTAACCCTGCATGACTTCTCCGTCTACCTCACCAGCAGAACATCTCTTTTAACTATGAAACTGATATTTTCCTCTCCTCAACATAAACCTTTTCCAAACGGGTGGACAGTCCAGGAAAATGCTTTTTTTTTTAACAATAGTGTGTCCTAAGAGTGACCTGTGTCATTCTTTAGAACTTGCTTGGTGTTCGAGAAGACCTCGGTAGTGGCTGCAAATGTACAGTCATACTTTTGTTCGGTGGATAATTACTTTCTTGGGTACCAACTCTCAGCCTGGGCAATGGCCAACCCAGTTGACTGGGCACAGATTGTAAAGCTGCATCCAGCTTCTATTCATTCACACTGGCGGCTCTCCTCAGAGACTACCAGTCTTTTTCAAAGTTGTGTGCAAGTATGTTTTGGTGTGCGTGACCGACCGCCTGTGTGTGTGTGTGTGTGTGTGTGTGTGTGTTGGAAAGTGTTTGTGCCTGAGACGCAGTGAGATGAGGCGAGAGTGCCAACGTGAGAGATAAACAGAGACTAACAACGAAGGAGGAGAAGTGAAGCGTGTGCCCGCGCGCATGTGTACGTGTGTGCCGAGGGTGCAAACTAGCTTTGTAGCTCTCAGTGAAGTGTTGATTTAAGTGGAAGTGGACGGAGGAGATGGGATAAAAGGCCTGACTAGATTAGGCTGGCACACACTACTGAGGCGTGTTGTATTGCCTGGCCTTTCAGCGCACTCTGTACTGTGTGTGCATGTGTGTGTGTGTGTGTGTGGACTACTTGTGTGACGACGCTGAGGACGTTCGATTTGGGATTTTGTGCTCGCAACTTTTGGCTGCGGTTTCACTGCTGCTGATATTGGTGCAGCTGTACAATAAAGCAGCAGATTAGCAGCCGCTATAACAGCACCGAGGACACTAATCGCAATTCTGACATCTCGGCAATATCCTGTGCTGTACACTGTGTATGTTACCACGGCGAAATGCCATTGTGGAGGGGTGGTATGGAGGCTTTACAGTGTCATCTGCAGTTCTGCACATCCCGATACCGATAGAATACAGATTCTTTATCTCGGTGAAGGAGATAGGAAAATAGATTTTGCAGCTTTTCCCCCCATCCTTTAATATACTTGTGATCTTGCCGTTTCTGCCAGTAGGAGGCTGAATTACTGCATATTGAAGCTCCCCTACCCCGATACCCCACTGTTTAAGTCATGGTAGTCTCCAACAATAATAGTTCATTGGCTAAGTCGTTTGCAGAACTGTCTTTCTGTGTTAGGCTCTCCGTGTGGAGGAGACTGACAGTTGAGGGTGAAAATAACATTTAATGTGGCTTTAAGTGCCCGAGGTGTGATGGATTTAACTTGAACAGACAACTCGACGGCTTCAAAAGTATTAACACCGCCCGTACATTTCGACAAAGTCATCCGTCCGTGCTCTTTTTTTCAAATATTGATATCCCACTGCTCTTTAGCCAGGGTTTAAAGAGCAGCAGAGGCTCACATTAGTATTGACGGGGCGTTTAACAATCATCTGGCCTCTATTATTAACAAAGCAGTGCTTAAAACACCACAGGATGAGTAGGAGTCTGTGGGCTGTCACCGTTTGGCAGAAAGGTGACTGATAATTGAAGCAAAATAATAGTTCACAATAATTTCTTTTTTTTCCGTGTCTCTGTTCGGTGCTGCTTGAACTCCGCCGCCGTGCTGACATTTGTGCTGAACCACTGGATGAGACAGAGACATTAGTCTGCTACATGGGGTACAGCGGCAATCTGCATATTTCATTGAATTAACTTCCTGTATGAATAATTAAGACCCTGGAAGGCATTATCTCCTCGCGCGTGGACGTTTGCAACCTCGTATGCACATGCTGGGTTGTCTCGCTGCGTATACAGTGCATGGCTGACGTGTGCATTTATAGGCTTACTTAGTATGTACTTTATCCATTAATGTCCCTGATGCAATGTGCACTAAAAGGCATCGGCGCAGAAGCACTACGATACATTAGGAAGACATTCTCATCAAAGCTAGATGTTGTTTTTAGACTCTTCATATCTGCACCCGTGGGTGTTTGGTGAGGGTTCCCGTTGCTGTGCTGTTTTGGGTTTGACCTATGACTCAGGGTGACTGACTCGTTCCAACACTATTGAAGTTGGCTGAGTTGCAACAGATTTCCTAAACCATCCAAATACTAACACCACTCTATTTTCTTGTTTATATCAATCTTTAATCAATCTTTATCTCTTCTTCCTCGTCTTACGTTGTTTCCATCACAAATATGTATTCTGGTGCTTTGAGATGTGACATGGATTGACTTTTGACACATCCCTCATTTTAGAGGAATCCCGAGACAATACATTCTTATTAAAGTGCCCCCATTGCTCAAAATCATCTCCAATGCCTGCATCCTATTTGTCCACTGGTGACCTTATCTTTAAATGGAGATTGGACATAATTTCATATCAGCAGATTTATATGTTCCTCCTGGATAAGCAGCATGCAGTCACGTTGCACACGCTTAGTACCTGATATATGGACATTACCACTTTTGTAGCTTTATTGTAATCCCATTATTTATACAGCGCCTCCTGAATCCCCTCTGCCCTCATCACTAAGTAGGTCTGCCTTTCTTCATTTAACTGACAGCCCATTGCTTCACACCTCTCAATGAATCATCATGACAGCGCAATTATTCACTCAAATGCCATTTTTATGTAGTAGTAAAAACTGACACACATGCACGCACACATGCAGGTGCATGAGATGTGCAACACGTATGTGTATGATAAAATCACACACACACACACACACACACACACACACACACACACACACACACACACACACACACACACACAGTAACTGTCAACTGCTAGATTAGATGCAGCGGAGGCACCGAGTACAACAGGAGGAGCATCCAGTGCACTACTGTGACAGCAGATACTAAGTGTAGCACTCTTACCAATTCCAACCCTGGAATTATCCTCTCAGCGGAGGTCTCTCTCAGTCCTCGCTGTCTCTCGAGAGAAGAAATCGATGATGTAGGGGTCTCTCAGCCAGTACGGTGGGAGACCCACCTGCATTCAAGACATGCAATTACTGTTTCTTTATTTGTTTTGTCGAGAATAGAAAGAGAATGCAAATGTTATCTGATGTTGGTGTTTTCAGTTTGACTGCTTTAACATGCTTAAAGGGCTTCTCTCTTGTGCAGTGCAGGTTAAAATGATCACTCCGATCAATTTGACCGTGTATGAAATACCAAAAAGACAGATGTGAAAACTGCACTGCAGTAATTTGATCCAAAGGATTATTTTCAAAAGTCAATGTATTCCACCAGTGGATGTCTCTTGTTATGTTATGGACACTGTGACTAAATACTTAAACCCTAGACGAACTGCAGTGGGCACAGCAGCACACTGTATGCTATACATAATATATATACAGTATATATATATATATATATATATATATATCATAATGCACAGTACATAACATGACACTGATCTCCCTCCCTTGAGCCTAAAGCTGAAGTTATATTCACAAAGACACTAAGTGGAGCAGGCCCAGGAGGTGTGGGTTACAGTCTGGAGCTGTTTGGTGGTTTGAGGGGACGCTAGGTCAAAAAAGTTAAAGCACAACAGCAGAGGAGCCACAGAGGAAATAAAGTAGAGGATCAGAGCAAGGGGGACTAAGTCACAGATAAGGCAGAGAGGAGAAGAAAGCAGGCGGAGGAAAATACGAAGCACTTCTAAAATAAGCTCATAAGACGAGGGTTGTTTGACTCCCTGGTAGGAGAGAGAGCGCCGGTCCCTGTTCGCTGAAACCTTTCTCAAATCCATATGTCAAATTCCCACCCTGGATTGCATATTCTCCTCAGTGTTCACTTTCATTTTCTCTCAGCAATTACTCCTTCGACTGAGGAGGTCCAACCGGATTTCAGATAGAGTGGCAAAACCAGACAGAGGGGAATCAGGAATCTGACAAAAGTGGAGAGGAAAAACGAAACAGCAGAGGCTGACTCTCGCTTTCTTCCAAAGTACAGCCACAAGCTGTTGGTCTCACTCTGCCAACCGAGCTCAACTTCCCAGCCATAGATAAGCTGTGTGTGTGTGTGTGTGTGATTCATAAGCATTGCCAAATCAAGATCTAGAGATTATCATGACCAGTGGCACGAAAGAGGAAAGGAAGGGAGGCAGAATGAGAACAGGAGACAGAAGGAAAACTTGGGGAAATAGTTAGCAAAGGATAGCGATGCAATAACAGGTTACAGATCAGCAGCTGCTTTATATTCAGCCCACACTTACCTGTATGCAACAGCATCACATTCCCATAGGCTCCCTGCGTAGAAGCCTCTCCTCCCTCCGTTTCCCTATCTCCCACTCAATGGCTCCCTCCCTCCCTCTTTTACTTTCAAGGAAGGGTAATCCCTCTTGTAGCTAATGTGCTGTGACATTTCATGGTACAATAGGATTTAGGGAACGCTATGTATTCTCATGGTGCCACGGTTTAGCTGATAACCTTGCTGTCTGGCTGATTTTGGACCGCAACTACTCTCGGACAGTTTTTTTTTGTTTGTTTGTTTGTTTTTTTTTATCCCACTATAGAAATCTAATTATCAAGGTGGATATGCAGTTCACAATAACCCACTTAAGACCGAGGTGAAAATTGGTGGGTTATTTGCAAACCACAATAACCACAGTGTCACACAATATCTCTAATAAAAAAAAAACTATTTATTAGATCTGGTTCATAGATGTTACGTGACATCAATTGCCATGTTACAGGTGGACGTTTTTCTGGAGTGGTTATGCAGGTGACAGCCAATAAAGTCATTATTCCAGCTGAGTGGTGTTGTTGTTGTTGATGTTGGACACACGCTCTGTTGGACCAAAAGACAAATTAAACCTGTTGACTGCATTTATAACGTTGATTCTACTTCTGCCATAATAGTAGCACAAATATTCGTCTTTCGTTTGGTGTATAGAGGTACTTTGGGCTCGATTGCGATGAGACTAACAAACTCATAAATGTAAAATACGAGTGTTGCATCATGTCAGAATGTCTCAATTGTATATGAAGGTGGAATACTGGGGCATGAGAGATGATATGATACAGACAGCAGGGTTTCCCTTTGGGTCAGCTGGGGGTTGAAGTGCTTATCTCACCAGCAGAGCTGATGTGTGTGGATATGGGGGCGGTAAATGTGCTCATCAACCTTCAGGCACAGATATGATGCTGCCAGAGTGCCTCAGCTGGACGCCGTTTAGCGAGGGCAGTGTTGGAAGAGATAAATGTCAAATACTTTGCATGACATTTATTGTGGATTATTTTCTTTAGTTCCAATCATGCCGCACAACTGAAGCACATTTGCACATGTTGGGCTTACACTGAGATTATTATAAGACACAGGTGCACCATATGCAAGTTTTTCAAAGAATCAGATGAAAATTCTTATTTCCCTCACTGATACCTGTGCAGTTTTTAAACTACCAAAGGGCTTAACTCGTATTGTGTGGCAATAATGACTTGCCCTTCATAATATTTCCTCATTATTCCAACTCTAGCGAAGCCCCGACTCCTAAACAGACAAAGTTGATTGACGTCCCGTCATTATCCTCCTTGCAAAAGTCAACCCTTCAACCTCCCCAATCTTCAAACGAGCGATTTCAATCCAAGTGGTGCAAAAGTGCAGAACGTCTTCCTCAGCTAAATGCAGATTACAACTGAAGCGTTTATCTGGCTAACAACCGTACGAGGGGACTAACGTCTTGTCGCTTTGATTTGCTGTAAGATTTAGTATTGAGAGCGTGACAGCGAGCGTGAGACAGATAGAGGCTGAGAAGTGTCACGCCCAGATCCATGAGACAGGCTTGTCAGCCCTGCTGTTGCTGTTTTGGCTGACTGTGTTATACCTGGAGGGAACTCCATGCTGCCACCACTACACTGTAGCCAATTTAGGTGGAGCACAGCTGCTAAGAGGCTCCCCGAGGTGTGTGTGTGTGTGTGTGTGTGTGTGTGTGTGTGTGTGTGTGTGTGTGTGTGTGTGTGTGTGTGTGTGTGTGTGTGTGTGTGTGTGTGCGTGTGCGTGCGTGCGTGCTTCGGGATTAAGCCACAGCACCAATTAAAGCCTCAGACTGGTTTTTAAAGGATAAATTATTAACAGCAGAAGTGACCTCTCTGGTGGCCTTTCCTCCCTCCTCTGCTATTCTCTTCTCTTCTCCATCTTTCCTCCACCTTCATCAAAGTTGCCTCCCTTCCCTCACAACCTCTCCTCTTTCTTCGCCTTTGCTGGCATTCGTTTTTATTCTCTGCAATCCCTTTGGTTTCACTATTTAATAGCGTCCCTTACAACCTCTAAAAGATTATGGGTTATTTTTATATATAAATATATTTTTTATTCTTCTGTATTTTTATTTAAACCGGCGGTCCCTAAACTTGCAATTCAAAATCTACTTTTCCCTCCTCACCAGGCTAAAGAAAAGGAACAGCAAAGATAGGGATATATTTGATCAGCAAAGCACTTTTGAGAAAAAAATTATTTTTGTTTACCTCTAACTTGCATCTGTTCACTGTGATATTTCTCTTTCAAGATGCATTTTCCTTCACTGAATACTTGGGTATATTTATGCCTCCAGGATACAGTCGGGCAGTTTTTGCTCTGCACGGCTACATTTCCCCGTTCCCCTCCGTGTTCAATAGCAAAACATGTTAGCCGGTAATGGATACTTTTAACCTTTCCCAGGTAATTTGATCAGGCCTTTAAATCAATCAAATCACACACACTGTCTCGGTGAATACATCTACTGCTCTCACCGTTCAGCTATTGTTGGGCGAAACGTGTGTCTTTCTGATTTGACGAATACTCGATTCTGAATTATAAATGTGAGCGGCTGCGTATCGTCCGGAGTGAGAGTGGAAACACTTCAGGGACCTAAATGTATTTAACACCGGGGTCAGTCCATGCTGTCCTTTAGTATTCAAGCAAATAGAAATGGCTGAGGCATCCCCTCACTATATTATATGGTCCAGTGGCTCATCATAATCCGGAAGCAATTTGTTTTGGCTGTTGACTCTATTAATGCACGGTTAAAAAACAGTGCACACCATATAAATTGTGAGTTTCATTGCAACAGTGAAGTGTACACAGTGAAGTGAAGGTGCGTTTTTGAAAAAAAATCCTTTAAAAGTATAAAATCATTAGGTCTACTTTTCCCGACATGTTTCTGTCTAATCTTCCACCTGAGAAATAAAGAACATAATGATTTGACTGAGCTCTACCTTTTGTTACGATGCCCTTTTATGGATTTCCCCTCCAGATATCCTCAGGTCATCATCTGATCTCAGTCAGTGGGCTTGGATTCCACTCAATATGTTCTTACACTCTGATCTCTTCCTCCCTCCCAACATCCTTTTACCCCCTCCCTGCTTCTCCTCCTTTCCCCCTGAATATTTGCAGCTCTCAGATTTGATGAAGGAATTTAATTAGAGCAGAGAGAGAAACAGGAAGGAAAGCGGGACACGGTGAGGGAAGGAAGCAGAGTAATAATGAATTGCCAGTGACCCTGGGAGCAGACAAGGTAAAGATAAGTGTGTTTGAATCGAGACCTGGTCGATCTGGAGGAGAGCGCTGTATTGAACCTTGTTACTACATTGGACGAGACTGTAGTGGTGCATTGACGTTGCAACATTGCTTCACTTATAGTGAAATTACCGGTAAGCCCTGAAGTATCTGTGCAGGATCACAAGTTGAATGTGCAGAGGCCCACTGCACCAGCATGTCTCTGTTTGCTACCATAGCTCAGTGAGATGACCTTACGTTTTTCATGTGACTTCTATTAACATAGATTATGTTGATAGAATACATCAACCTTTATTGCACACTGCAGCTCAGCTGTGTCCTGTTGTTGCTTGCCAACACATATCCTACAATTGTAAGTGACGCCTCTGTATTTAGACATTTCCTAATTCTCAGGTGACAAATGTGCAAAAATTGTCTCGGTTCATACTTTATGGACACATTATGCATTTTCATTATGAAGATTAATAGCTATTTAAGTATCGTAGATTTTTGTTGAATTTTCAAGCCAACTACCATGTTTAGTGCTAATTATCAAACTAACACAGTGAACATGATAACATTATAATTACTACTACTGTTTAATATGTTGTGAGCCTATTAGCATGCTGCTAGCATGGCTGTAGACTTTGCCTTGTTATAACTGATAGGTTGATTTAAAGTTATGTTTTAAATTGGTCTGCTACATGATGAAGGGCATTTTTTCTCTCTGTTCTTTGCTTTTTTTGTTGTTGTTGTTCAGCAATGGTATACCCAACACGTGATGCTGTTTTCTAGCTATGTTGCCATCCGCATTTCTGTTGCCTTGTAAATCCACGCAATAAGCTATATGTATGTCACGACCTGTTGCGTTGTTACGCTTTGAGACATTTTAATTGATTCACTAATGAGAGTAGATCCCCCCCCCCCCCAACAAGCGCACAAACCTGCCAATTGCTATCTTTTCAGTTTCTCATTGTGGCGGTGAGAAGATGAACCCAACACACAAGTGTGCGCGCACACACACACACACACACACACACACACACACACACACACACGCCAGTTCCTATCTTTTCAGCTTCTCATTGTTGCCGTGGAGAAACATTATTCTGTCTGCACACTTATTCTATAGTCTCCATTCTTTGACCTGACGCTATATAAGCATCCTGTCTTATTCTTATTCTCTTATTCTGATGGTAATTTGACTGCCTGAAAGGACTGGCAGAGGATCGTTCTGTCTCATTCAACAAAATACGCTAAAAAGTCATTCCTGGGATTAAAAAAAAAAAAGCTCTGCGGCGGATTGCCAGGGCTCTGTTGTCGTCTCTACGGTTGCCTGTCGGCCCCCCGTTCATATGCTAATGAGCCAAAGCTTGATTGTTTCCTCTTATTTTAATCTCCTGCACAGTGTTGGAGGAGGAGGGGGGGCAGCAGATAGGAGGAATGTGAGTACGGGGAAGAGATGAGAGGGAAAGAGACGATGGACCAGGAAAAGAAGAGAGGGCAGAGGCCGGCGGCAGCGGAGGAATGGAGAGGAGGAGAAAGTTGAAGACAAACGATGAGGAGATGGAGTTATGTAGGAGGAGAGCAGGAGAAGCTGGAACAGGAGGGCAGGAAGACATTAATAATATGCAAAAAGGAGACAATAACCTAAAGAGGGTTAGAAGCGTGCCGGATGATAAGCGGCAGGTAGGAATATGTGATTCACCTTATAAGAAGACATCCAGTGTTCATTAGCAGTGACAAAGAGGTGGCGCTGCTGCCGTTGAAACTCAATATTCAACGTGGCTTCGGTTTAAACTTTGAGGGGAGTCACGGAAGAACAATGGAACCTCCGTACTTTTATGTAGGTCTGTATTAAAGCAATCATGAAGCCTGTCTGCTGGCGCTCATCATGCATACTGCAGGGTAGAAACACTGACCAGGGGGCAATGAGAGGAGGAGCAATTTTTTGAATAAACTAATGTGTGATTTGCATAAATATACATAATAAAAGAGCTTTGTGCAAAGCTCCTCTTCAATATGCATTTCCCCCCTTTTTGTAACTTGCATGCTAGAGGTCATGCAATTAAAAAGGAATGTAGCATATGTTTTATTTTTAGTCAAAGAGGTGAAGGAAAGTCCAATGTAGTGCAATTACTTTCTTGGGCGTTTTGTTTGGTGAGAGAGTGCTGTTAGGTACTGTGATTGTTTCAGACAGCAAAGGCAGCATGTATGCAAGAAAAAAGCCGTCATGGCGGAAAGGCGAGTCAAAATATGCTGTGAGTGGGATCGTTTCGGCATAACGCCACAACGTTGTCTGGGTTTAGATAGCACCGTGGCTTTGCGGGACGAGTGAGACGTCCCACATCGCGGCCTCGTCTATGGACTCGTCGCCGTGTGACGTATTCAATGAGTGTTGAAAATCTGATTAGCTCGATACATCAAAACAACTACGAAACATTTTGTACTTTTGCTCGTCTCACATATTTACACGACTCTTCAACCGCAAGCGAAGTTGCTGTGCATCATAAACATGTTGCGAGCAAATACCGGCATTTTATCTTCTTCAGGTCTACGCTTTGAGCTCGTTAAATTCGCTGGCGGCGTATTGTCACGTCTTTTCCGCCTCGGGTGCTCGGAGCGTTTAGATAGGACGCCGTATCACTGGCCTCTGATGCAGCTCTGTGACGACCTCCGTTGCCGTCTCAGAGGCGTAATATTCTGTCATGCTTTTCCTCGGTCAAGAAGTCACCAAATTCAAAATTTAGGTTACATTTCGACTACATGACCCACTTGAATTAGTGAATTAGTCCTTTAAGTTGAGTTTATAGTTTATTTTCTATAAAATCATGTCTTTGGAGATTCACTTTTGGTCTGAACACACCTTTAGGAAATGGCACAAAAAATGTGGTTATGGCAAATAATATACATTTAGGGAAATATTCTTCATACAATTCAAATGCTAGAATAACATGATGTGAACAAATGAAAAGTAAACACATAGAGAATATAACCAAATATAGACACAGTTGTTGCACAACAAGCTGTTGGTGGTTTTCGTCCATTTCCCTTATTCCCCCCCTCCACCCACCCACACACACAAACACACACACACACACACACACACACACACAGCCTTGAACCCGAGAACAATAGCCGTGGAGCCTGACACAGATTCAAATCAATCTCAAGTTAAACAGCTCGCCCGTAACTCACACAGCAGCACTTTCTGACCTGCTCAAAAAAAATAACACAGCCACAGGAATTTGCTGAGAGTTCAGCTGCGTCACCACAGCCTCTCCATTATCTCCTTATCTGCCACCAGGTCAGCCAGCACTGAGCCCATACGAGATGTCCCCCCGGGATGTTTGTGCAACTTGTTTATGACAGCCCAAGTGTTGTTGATGGTTTTGTTGCAGATGTTAACATGAGAGATGGAGAGGTAGAGGACGGGAACATGGCGTTCCACTGGGAAGCAACCTAGACGACCTGATCTTCTGGAGAGGCAGAGACAAACAGGGGGAGGGGGGGATTTGGAAAGGGGACTGGTAGAGAGGTGAGAGATAAACAAGAAGACCAGAGAGACAGAAAGTGGAAGCTCATGATACATAATGGCAGATAGAAGAACAGGCAGAGAGCATATGACGGCAGAATGAGAGATCAATGTCAGTGTTAAGTGGCTTTATCGCTGTTCAAATTCAGGAAGAAAATAAATAAATGTTTTTATGAATGCATGTAAGACAACGGGATATGTTGATGAAAAAGAGAGTGTTTTACCAGCAGTTTTGTTTCAGTTCCGGTGTGTCGACTGCAGTTAAATATTCTTAAATTTCATTTTAAAAGGCGTACAGATGTTGTGGTTTGCTGTTGCACTATCCTTCTGATGAGAAATGAAATAGGCAAACGCTGACTATATTCCGATCAGTCAACAGTCTGCGTTTCTAATTAAAGTGATATTTTTCTCCGCGCTGAATGACTTTCAACGATCTGAAATCCAGGCTGATGAAACTGGCAGACACCCTGGTAAAACATGATATCCAGTTATTTTTCTAGTTTCTGCCGGTCCTGCAAAACTTAGCAAGACTTAAATTACAATAACCGTGTCTGTATAAACTCAGGGGTACAGCTAAATCTAGTATTACACTTGTAAAACAAAGTGGTTGGTGTCGTATGTTTGTCTGGTGATAAATAACCCCAATTACAAGGACTCATATTTGACTTGTATTTCAACTGCAGATTTGTTCAGGTACGTTACTATAATGAAACAAGGTCTTTAAAACTCTTTGATTGAAACATGCAGACACCGTCTATGATTGCTTTGACTCTCAACCACCCAATTATCAGTGCTCGTCATGTAAGGGTGCACTTAAAGAAAAGCAAATCCTTTTTCTTGGATCCCAAGCTTTTCCTGGAACAGGCTTCTGACATGATTTTATTATAAAAGCCTTAGGTGTGATTTCTCCACACATATAATTTACTCTCCAGACTAATCACAGCTATACCTCTAGCCTACACATTCCTCAAGTTGATACTTGGAAACCTGTATGTATCTTGTATTGGGTATCATTAGGCGTGTCTCCAAGAAGGCTATTTATACCTGTACACAGCTTTAACTGAAGCTGCAGTCTGCTTGGCTTCCTCTGACAAAATATGCCAGCTTTCCTTCCTTTATTTTAATAATTAAAGTATTTATCCTCTGTGTGACGATTGCAACACCCCCCGGGGGCCACATCTGCCCGTGTAACAAGACCCAGACACGACCACTCAAGTTATTCTTGTAAATTCCTGAAAAGACGATTTGTTGTCCTTTTCAATGTTTCCGACAGAAGCAGTAGCCAAGACTTAATTTAGCTGCTTGTGTAATCTTGAAACGGGGGGGGACGGTACACTGGGAGCCATGTTTCCATTCCGATGTATTCATAAGCTCTTCCTTAAAACCCTTCCGCTGCTGTGTTTAGAGGCGCAGAGAGTAAGAGAGAATCTCAGCGCTGGACCCAAAAATAGCACCACATTCTTTCCTCTGTGTTTCAGGAAGCATCAGAACGGCCGGAGCAGCCCGCTCTCCCATGTCCCCCTCTTTCCTTTCTCTATTGTCTCATCCTGTCTACCCTCATCCTTTCTCGCTCCCTTCTCATCATCAGACATGCCTCTTTTCTGCTCTCTTCTCTGCCACCTTCTCTTTCACCGCCTCTCTACCGCCTCTCTACCCCATTCCTTCCTACCTTTCACCCAAAGTTCACTGTGCTACTTTGTTTACTTCTACTTTTCTTCCCTTCATCTACAACGGACCCACGCTAAGAAACTGCTCTGTTTGATTCTCGTTAATGGCTCCGCAAAAAGGCACCACACGAGTGAGAATCGTATTAAGATGCACATGGAGCAGCATATTGCTAGAGATGGGCCTTGTTAAATGTATAGAAGAGCTCGATTGTTATAGCAGCAGATGAATGGACTCTTTGTCGACCATTACTGTAATGGTGTGCGTCTTTCTGTCTGCGTTTTATCTCTGCATCTCAGTCTCGCTCGAACAAAGATAAATGTGCAGACATACGACAGCAACACACCGACACACACTGAGCGTCCGTATGCAATAATGAAAATCGTTGCTGCTGAAAATAGCAGGGGAAACCTAACCTTAGCAAGGTCAATGCGCTTTTACCGGAACACTGGAGAGAACTGGGCTGTGGTTGCGTGTGTGTGTGTGTGTGTGTGTGTGTGTGTGTGTGTGTGTGTGTGTGTGTGTGTGTGTCGGGGATCGGGTGAAACACATTTCCAGGGCTTTCCAGGAGCCGCTCATTGTTCGGAAAGGAGAGGACTTTTTAGGGACAAGAGGGCTCTCTATAAATGTGTGTGTGGATGTGAATTTAGTTGCAGACACTTGGATGTGTGTGTTTGATGTGTTTAATATATTCTAAGTATATAGAGAAATAGAAAGAGGTAGGTAGAATAGGTATTATGAAAAATTGGTTTCAACTTTAATGTTGCAGTATGACCAATAGCAAGCCGTGTTGAGGGTGTTAAGGAAACGGGGAGCCGAAGGCTGCAACATGGAAGAAGCTATTAGGGCTGATTAGCACTATTTGCACTCGCCTCTTTCAGACTCTTAACTGCTCCACCAAAGAGGAATGTCTTGCAGGCAGTTGCGAGACAGGAGATGATCGTAGAAATATATGTTTTCAGACGTCAACGTGTCCAATTAGTGATCCAGCTAACAAGCTTGACTGACAGCAGGCAAAATGATCCCAAAGAAAGTTGTATCAAAGAAATAAAGATTGTGAATAAGTGAATTATATCTATTAAATACATAAAGATTGTATCTTATTGCAAGAAATGTATCGGCTGTTTAAAGATATGCTAATACATTTTTTACAGTGTCTTGAGAATAACGGCAATTATTTCCCTCTCGTTCAGCATTTTCCTATCCAGTCCAATATACGCTCATTAGACAGTCCACCGCATGCACTATGACAGCGTGCCGCGCTGTTTTGCGGTGTGTTGCTGCTCGCAGGCTCAGCCGTGTGTGAAATCTATGAAAAACCCGGTGCCTGTGTTTACTTTGTGTGACAGTTTGTGTCGCTGCCTCTGAGCCTTTTCTCCCCACTGTGAGAGCTGCTCCACTGTACTAAGTGTGTCAACAATACCAGCTGAGAGGCAGCCTTCAGTCCACGCACTCCGACTGCAGAGTAATCTTAAAAGGAGAGGAAACTGGAAAAAAAAGAGAGAGAAGGGAGGAAATAGATAGAAATATAGAGCGAGTATGTGGGAAGTGGAAGGATGGAGGTTAAAAGAGCAAGAGATTGAGCGATGGTGGAGTCAAATTTGACAGTGAGCGAGAGAGGGCGAAGAGAGGAGAAAGCGTGGTGGCCAAAGAGAGAGAGAGATTTCAATGTTTCAAAGGATTTCCCTATCACAGTCTCTGACACATTACATACAGAGCTCACTATCGGCCTGACCCTGACAGCTGCACAAATTGGCTGAAAGAGGTTCCCTGGGCTAGGCCTTTGATCAGGTGTGTGTGTGTGTGTGTGTGTTGTGTCAGCGTGTGTGAGGAAAGAGAGAGATTGTACCTTTGTGCATACCTGGACATATTGTGTTTGTGTGTGTGTGAGAGAGTGAAGGAAGGCTCTTCTCTGCTCCAAATGGTGGTGAAATGAAATGAATGCACATTGATAAGGATGACAGTTAAGTGCGTGGAAAAATGCCGCCTGTTTGGTTGCGTTTTGCATATATTGCATGCGTCGGCTTGTTTGCAGCGTGGCTTATCCGAAGCACATTATAGCTTTTATTCCCCGGTGATATTTTCTATTTCAGATTTCAGCCTGGGGTCTTTTTATTTGTGTCTGACACTTCCTATCAAACATGTATCTGCGATGTCTTTCAGAGGCGGTCGGTAAACAAACCCATTGTTAAAAGGAAACAGCCCGTGACACAGTTCAGGCTTTGAAGCAGGGAGGTTTCCATTATCACTTCACACGCACCTCTCAGTACAAATGGCACACTGCTGGCCGCTGAGCAGCTCCGCCTGAGGAATTTGGAGTCCGATGCTTAAATAAGTCTTGAATAAGAATACAGCTTTGTGATATCAGAGTTGACTTTTTTCTTGTCACTCTTTATAGCAATGTTATTAACACATCTCAATTGTGTTTTCAGCATGTGCTGATGTTTTAAAATACAAGCGGCATAGCTCCAGGGATGGTCTTCTGAGGCCCATGAACATGCAAGTATTCTGCATTTGTTGTCCCCAGAGAATGAACCCTACTGACTTGGGTTGTAGAATGTCCTGACGACTACTGGATGGTTTGACAAGAGATTTTGTGACTTTAGTGATTTTCTGACATTTCTTTTAGTGCCACCAGCACAGTGACATGTTTTGGTTTTAATGGATTGCCATTAACTTTGGCAAAGACCTTCATGTTCCCCTCAGGATGAATTGAAATAACTTTGGGGATCCATTAACTTTTCATTTAATACCATCACAAGGTCCTATTTTTTTATTTATTTATTACCGAACACCTACAAAACTAATGTAATTCCCATCAGCCTCAGTTTTACTTAATGTTTAGTGCTAATAAGCAAATGTTCATATGCTCAATAACATATGATTGTTATGGTGAATATGGTTAATACCGGCATAATAAATGCATATTTGCATTTTGGTTAAAGTGCTATAATGGCTTTAAACTCTTAGTCTTTTTTATTCACAAATGACAAGCCATTCTTCATGGAGTTAGTAAACACTGATAGTTATCTTTATGACACTAAGTGCTGCTCATTCATTATTTTGATAGTTAATGTTTTGAGCTATAAAATCACAATTTCAAAGATCCTTTAATATGCACCAACAGGTCAAAACACAAAGATATTCAGTTTCATTGATCTGACAAAGGCAAGCAACAAATCCTATCCTCCTTGAGAAAAGCTTGAACCGACAACATTTTGACAGTTTTACTTGAAAAATCACTTGATAATTACAGTAAACGAATATTGACTAACCACTTGAATTAATTCATTGAACCGGGCAATTTAAGCTCCAGTGATTTTTATGCATTTTTTCTCATTTGCATCCAGAGATAATATTTTCTCAGTGAACACAATATTGGGAGATAATCTGAAAAAATACCAAACTGCAAATATACAGGTTATAGGTGTCACTGGTAATATATACTTGTATTTTTATTTTATTTTACCAGGAAGTCCCATTGAGATCAAAAATCTCTATTACAGGGAAGACCTGGCCAAGGTAGCAGCCATATAAAATAAATGATATAAACACATACATGATATACAAATGAACAATAAAACAGAATGACAGCTATTCAAGCACAATGGCCTCTAAAGAAAAACAATGACATTCCTCCCTCACTGCATTCTTTATGATCCTCTTAAAATAATTAATAGATATGAATGTTTTCAGTTTAAGAGCTTTTTGGAGATAATTCAATGACCATGGTGCCTGGTAAAAAAAAAATGCTGTTTTGCCAAAGTCTGTCAAAGCCCAAGGAACATTCAAGAGCAGCCACTTGTCAACGAAGTATTCCTCAGGGTGGCCTTTTTTCATCTCTTTGCTTGTCCAGTTTTTGTTGAAGTGTATGGCACATTGTGGGCTGTTAGTGTGAAGCACTGGCCTGTAAATGACGTGACTCCACGCTGGCACCGCCTCCTTTTACTGCTGCACGTCTGCTCTCCATGTGTTATGTCTGCCTGAGCTGCCAGCGTGCTTGAGTGTGTGTCAGGAATTGCGTGCCAGTCGAGGGAAGTACAGGTAATGGATTAATATCAGAGCTGGCTCGGGCTCCACGTTGTTGTGGGGTAGCAACCTGTCATTATCACAAACACTGGCTCACACACACACACACACACACACACATGCACATGCACATGCATCCGCCAAATACAGGATGCATCCATACACATCCTGTCTCTCCCTACCCTTGACCTTCTTTCTCCGTCTCCCCTCCGTCATTGTGGCAGACAGTGAAACTGGTTCTCAAACTGAACCTGTTCCATCCAGTTACAGTGGGAACATTGCTGAGAACAGAGTTCTTTGTCGAGCAAGTGTTCCTGTTTTGCTCCAAACACCAAGGAGACTGTGTTTAGAAGGCTGTTGTCATCTGTAGCGAGTTTAATTCCTCCAAACGTAACCGTGTTCCTAAAGCAGCAGGCAGGCAGAAGTGGGTGTGCACCCTGAACCCATCATCCACACACTCATTAATCCCCACACATGCCCTTCTTCCCTGCCAGAATTGGCCATCTTATTAAGTCATTTAGTCAGCGTTGACCTGTGTAATTGGACAGTGGAGACCGATGGGTAAATTTGGTCCCAGGCCTGGATTAAACACTGGATGTATGGTTTGTGCACCCATTATAGGATGCTTACCAAAAACATCTTAAACCAGTAAATGTGCCCAACCCAGTGTTGTGTGGTTAAAGGAACACCGTCAAGAAGGAAATAACATATGTCAAGAAACATAATTTGATTCAAGTCTGCTTGCATTAGACAACAAGTGAAATCATCTCATTTTAAGATCCTGCTAAAAGATCTGAGA